>NC_028354.1:16265046-16515195 GCF_000741045.1 Vigna radiata var. radiata | reverse complement strand
TTAGGGTTTAGGGTTTAGGGTTTAGGGTTTAGGGTTTAGGGTTTATTAATATATATTATAACTATATTTTTAAAAAATGACAAAAATAATTAACTTACTTATTTTTATTTGTCATATATAAGTATGTTTATAAAAAAGTAAATACATGAGAGTTTAAATGATGTCATTTTTTTCTTCCGAGATATAATAAAGGAATCTCAAACATAACTATGACAGGTGCGTTTGTAAATTAAGGTGAGAAAAAAGTTATAAAAAATGTGAAATTGAATTCTGATTATTTAAATATTTTATATTATTCCGTGTTTATTTAAATATTTTCTCAAATTTGAAGTTAAATTTTAAGTTCAACCTATCAATCTAGTATTAAGTCTTGTTCATGAGATTGAATCACTTTAGTTCATAGTTCAAGTTGATCTAAGTTCATGAGTTGAGATATTTAAATACAGTTTAAATTCAATTAAGCTAAATCCACATTGAACTGAATTAAATTAAGTCCAGATTAGTCCTAGTTCGGTTAAGATCAAATTAAGACTATCTTGATCAAGATTAGTGAGGCCTAGCTTAATTAAGATTAGATCTAATCTAGTTTAAGTGAGTTTGGATGTTATGACAAGTTGATCCAGACTGAAATTGATCTAAGTTTAGTTGTGATTACATCAAGCATATATCATGTCCAATATATTAATAAAGCAAAATTATTAACGATGACTAAAAACCTATTCGTAAAATGCTTATTGATAGATTTTACCAATCGATAAAAAAATTCGTTAGTACTAGATGAAAAAATTCAACGATAATTATTTGTTAGTAGTTATTGATAAAAATTATTACAAATATCGCAATTTGATTTTCTTCTTCTTGGTACTCTTCTTTTTCTTTATTTTTTCTTTATTCTCCTCTTCCTTTTATCTATACATCGCCATCACCATTGTTGTGTTCTCCGTTATGCTTGTTGTTGTTGTCATTTTGCATTCATCACCTTTGGCTTCTCCTTCTCCTCTACTAATGTCATTGTTAACACTATATCTGTTATTTTCTGTTTGTTTTTTATTCATCTCTATTTAATTTATAATAATTGTTTTATCATATTTAACATAAAATAAAATTCATTTTATGGGTGAATTTTAAAAAATATAATTACTAATATTCAATTACTAAAAGATTTACAAACAAATTTTAAAAAAATTTAATTATTAATGAATTTAAAAGAAAATATTTCAGAAAATTTTTAATCACTACGATATGATCAAAACTAAAACAAAAATTTAAGCGTTCATTTTACCAATAAAATTTATCAATAGAAATATTTGTGAAATCTATAATTAATGATATTTTAATTGATAATTAAAATTTTAAAATTTATCAAAATGTTCTAGGTTAATTTTATTTTTCCAAGTATTTTTCGGCTAATAGAATTTATCAATAAATGTTGTTTTACTAACGGATTTTTTTTATTGATAAGATTTTATCATTAATATAGGATATTTTCTTTTAGTGATTATCTATTGTGGTTATTTTAGCTAACTATTTTATTCGCGACAGCCGACGTCAGTTTTTGTGAAGAGTCTGTCTTACTAAAGAGAACACATTCTGAAAATGGTAAAATCAATTTCCAATATATCATTGCAGTCATAGGGCAAGGACCTTTTCGTAAGGTTGAGATGTCTACAGGCCATTATGCAGTAAAGAAATTTCACTTGGAAGCAAATGAAATTCGAGCTTTGACTGAAATCAGACACCGTAACACAAAGCTCGGATTTTTCTCATATTGTTCTCATTTATGGTTTATGAGTTGTTGGAACAGGTAGCTTGGATGAAATGCAAAGCAATGACACAATATAACAGCATTTGAGTGGGGAATGAATGTTCTTCTACATTCACAAAATGAAGCTCATGTTAATATAAGCAGGACCTTCTTTTGCAGGCACCTTTGGCTCACCATTTTTTGTCATTGGTTTGCAGCGCTTTATCTTCAAACATATTAGCCATTGGTTACTTGTAGAAGAATTATGCTAATCCCTTATTCAAACCATTGGTTAGTTAATTCCTAGATTAATTTTTATTCAAACCAATAAATTGTACAAATGCATGATCGGTTCCACAACCCATATCGCATAAAGTTTTGTGACAAGGTGATTACTGCAAATCATTATCCAACCCCTTATTATATGAACCAGATAATCTAGCTTCTCTAGTAACTTATACATGACTTACTTTGATGACAAAACAAACATAGCTTACAACCTAAGATAAAGGACATATGGTGTACAACGAAGAAAACAAGAAAAGCAGAAATCCGTTGTTGTTCAATATTGCATTAGAGGAGTTGTCCAAGTCTAATCATGGGTAACTGAGCTGGTAATGAGGATTTCCCCATCATTAACATTTTGGAGACTTCAGCCATTGTTGGGCGAGAACTTGGATTTTCACTCAAGCAAGAAAATGCCAAGCTTGAAACCAAAATGACATCCCCGACAACTGATTTAAGAGGATGAGGAGGCCTTTGGTCTAGCACATCCAGTAGTAGCAAATTATGAGTTATTGCTGCTGAAGATGAAGATAACAACGAAGAAACGAGATCCCCCGGATGTTTCCCCATGATGATTTCTAGGCAAAGCACACCAAAACTGAATACATCACATTTCTCAGTCACTTCCATAGTTTGGGCAAACTCTACAATAAATTAAAATTGTGTTAAGCATGAACAGATGCATAACATTTTGTATAAGCTGCATGCAACTTCGCTGACTTAATTTTCTGAAAGGTTTTGGTTGGCACATACTAGTTCTTGCCTTGGGATCGATCAATCCAATACCTTTTCAAGTGATAAACAGTATTTGAACATAAAATGGTGTAAATTAATTGAAAAATAATTTCCATCAATATTTCTAAGAATCAGAAAAGGTGGTGTCTAACCTGGAGCTGCATACCCTAATGTGCCTTCAAACGTCGTCCAAGAACAACCAGGCTTTAGAATCTTAGCTGTTCCAAAATCAGTGACACGAGCTTCGTACTGTGAATCAAGAAGAACATTCTTGCTCGATATGTCACGATGGATTATTGGAGGTGAGCAATCATGATGCATGTAGGATAAAGCATTTGCCACACCTTTCACAACATTCACCCTCTTTTCCCAATCAAATTCAGATGCTTTTTTCTCATTGCTTAGGGTTTGATCCAAGCTACCCCCTTCCATGAACTTATAAACCAAAAATGTGAATCGTGGATGTGAGCAAAACCCGCAGAGCTTTACAATATTACGGTGCCTGATTTCGGTCAAAGCTTGAATTTCATTCTCAAAAGCTTTAAAATTAGGCTTCTCTCCATCTGTTTCTTGATGAAGTTTCTTCACCGCATAGACCTCACCTGAAGGGAACTCAGCCCTGTAAACATTTCCCTGTCCTCCAACACCTATGAGATATTCTTCATTAAAATTGTGGGTAGCTTCAATGATAGTTTCAAACATAACTTTTCCATCACGACTCCAAACGGAAAACACTTCTCGAGACAATGCATTTTCTGATACTTCTTTTCCTTTAGCTTGGGCTTTTTTCTTCCTTGCTTTTCGACAAAGAATATACATTGAAACACCCACCCCACACAATATTAATGCAAGAGCACCCAACATGAGAAGTAATATCAGAAGAATGTCCTTGTGCTTCGTTTCATTGCGGTTGGCTGGGCAAAGCATCAACCCAGTGAAGTTCCCACACAAACCTGTGTTATTTTTCAATGATTCAATTGAAGCATTAAGAAAGGCTCCATTTTTGGGAAGTGGCCCTTCTAACTGATTGTATGATATGTTGACAGAAATCAAATTTGACATGCCCTCAAAACTGGATGGAATACTTCCAGAAAGATTGTTGCGAGAGAGATTCAAACAGTTCAGTTTGATCACCGCTCCAAGTTGCCTTGGTATTGTTCCAGTCAACAAATTCCCACTAAGATCAAGGTATTCAAGAGGCTGAAGTTGGCGAAACTCTAAGGGAATATTTCCGTTTATTTTATTATTGCTCAAGGTCAACTTTCGCAACTTTGGCAACTCTACAACTTCTGCTGGTATTTTTCCACTCAACTGGTTATCTCCAAGATCCAATTCTTCAAGAATTTGCAGTGATCCAATTTCCTTGGGAATGTCTCCAGAAAGATAGTTGTTGCTAATCTTGAGTTCAATTAGAGATTTCATATTGCCTAATTCCTTTGGAATCTTTCCCTTCAAGTGGTTAGAAGAAAGGTGAAGCTTGCCAAGTTTGGTTGCCTCCGCAAGTTCGACTGGTATACCACCAGAAATGTTATTGTTGGATATCTTTAGGGTATCAAGATTAGGACACTTACCCCAGTTTGATGAAATTTGGCCGTAAAACTTGTTGTCGCTCAAATCAATGTATTCCAAATTTGGATATACACCAAAATCTTGTGATATATCTCCTTCCAATTGGTTCCCTTCCAACCGGAGTCTAGTAACACTAGCACAGTTCTTCAAGCTTACTGGCACTGGACCGGTGAAACGGTTGTTGTGAGCAATAAGGGCATCTAGGGACTCAGCAGAGCAAATTTGAGGTGGTAAATGGCCTGTGAAATCATTCCCATCAAGTAACACGGAAAGCCATTTATTATTGTTATTCAAGACTTGTGAAATACTGCCATTAAGTTTGTTGTCGGCCAATGCTAAGTAGGTGAGCCTTTTCAAATTTTGAATTGTGGCAGGAATTGTTCCTGAGAGATTGTTGCTTTCGAGACCAAGCATTTCCAAATTGATCAAATTTCCTATAGAGGGAGGAATTGGTCCAGAAAAATTATTGAAGCTTAAAAACAAATTGGTAAGCTTGGTCAACTTTCCAACTGTGGAAGGAATGGGACCAGAAAGTTGGTTTTGATCAAGTCCAAGTTTATCTAAATTTCCCAAATTTTCTATGGAAGCAGGGATTGATCCAGAATGGTTATTGCCATAAAGGTTGAGCACTGTCAACTTGGACATGTTCCATAAGGACGATGGGATTGGCCCATGTAGGTGGGAGTTGTTAGAAATGTAAAGTTGACTTAAACTGCTCATGTTACCTATTGTTTCAGGGATAGTACCACAGAGAGAATTTTCTGACAAATCCATTGACCCAAGCTTTGTCAACATTCCAATTTCTTGAGGAATGGAACCGAGAAGTTGATTTTCTCTAATAGCTAGATACTCCAACTTGTGCAAGTTCCCAATCTCTGGTGGAATATGGCCAGAAAAACTGTTTATGCCTAAATCTAGATATGTCAAGTTGGACAAGTTTGCTATGTAATTAGGAATCTCCCCACTTAGTTGACATTGGTACAGATCAAGGCGTTGTAAACTCTTTAGTGTCCACACTTGTTGAGGGATGGAACCAATGAAATGATTTGTAGAAAGATTCAAAACATTTACTCTGGACATGTTACCAATTTGTGGTGGAATGGTCCCATAAAAGAAGTTGTTATAGATATTTAGGATGAGTAGGTTAGGGAAAGCTGAGAAGTTGAGGGTGTTAAGGGTACCTATGAGACCATAATTTGCAAGATCTATGGTGGAGATGGACTTGGAATTGTTACAATGAATTCCTTCCCATTTGCATGGTGTAACACCTTTCCATGTTGACAAGATATCTTGGCTGGATGTGTGAAGGCTTTGTTTCCACTTTAGCAGTGCATTGGCTTCACTGTTCTCTGCTACAGCTTCATCAACAATAGTGACTGAGATAGCAATAGAAGCCAAGTAAAGGATTTGGGAGAAAGAAGCAAGTTGTGTTACAAAAACCAGAATAAACCAGTAAAGAATCCTCCAGCAGGCTAGAATCTTGATGGATTGCATGGTTCAAGTATAAGTGGATTTTTAGGATCAAGAATGTAGTAAGAAAATGTATATTTTTGTAAGAGGAAGATGTATTTTGGTGAGGATAAAGGTTGAAGCTAGAAGATGCTTATAAAGGAGATTTAGGAAGTAGTGTGCATTTGCCACTTGACTACATTTTCAAATTGAGTTTCTTAAAGGAAAAATATTTTATCTAAAAGTTGTGTTGTTGGTTCATCTTATAAATTAGTGAGTAATTCTGTTATAGAGTATACTATGCAACGCAACGATAAGAACAACCCCAAACTTTTTTACATAAAAGTGAAGTCTTATCACACATCACATTTGTAGAAAAGCATGTCCTACTTTAAAAAGAAAAAGGGTATGATGTCACTGATATGAAATCACTTCAAAAAAGAGACATTATTTAATTCAAATTGTAAAGCAGAAATGATCATAGGAAACCAAAAGGAAGAAAGAAAGAAAGACCTTACTAAACTGCAATTTTCCATAAGACATCACACTTTTCCACTCTAAGCCTTATATTTATTGAGATTGCATGTAATGTATTTCAACTTAATGTAGTTTTCTCTTATGAAATATAATTTTATCTCTGGTTTCTCTTCTTGTGCTTCATACACATGATTAATTATATGTTATTATTTGGTATCTAACATTGGAAAATGCTTTAGAACTTAATAATGACTTAACAACTTAAATGTTTGATTGTAGACATAGATTATAATCTCTTAATCATTTTAAAGGCTTATTCTTAATGCAAATCTTGTGTAAAAATAACTAAAGGATAAGTATTTTGACATTTAGATTATAACATGTCTAAGGAATTATAATTAGTTAGCTTGTGTGTAAATGTTGTTAGGTCATGTTAGATATATATATATATATATATTTAGAGTCTTTGCATTGAGTTAAGTTCATGAATTCCAACTCTAGTGAATCTTTGCTCTTATCGATTAACTTAAGTTTAATTTAGTAGTTTTAAGGCATTGAATTTAATCATCATTATTGCTAAATTTGAACCAAACAATATTTTTATTATTAGTCTGATTTAGTAAAAATACACACTGAACTTTCTAAATTATCATTTGCACAGTTTGGTATACTTACTAAAAAGTTAATATTAATCATCAAATGGAATTAATGATAAGAAATATGTAATTTCCTTTGGTTAAATTTAAAAAAAAAATTGAGGTGAGAAATTAACTCGATAATATGAGTTCGAAATGTAAAAGAAGCATGAAGTGACATTTTCTTATGTCAATTATTAAAGGATAATGATATGGTTTAATACCTATTTTGGTCCCTCCTTTGGGAGGGTTTGTTCAAAGTGGTCCCTCCTTTTTTCAAAAGTTCACTTAAGTCTTACATTTTGCAAAAACTGTTCAAAGTGGTCCCTCCTTTTTTCAAAAGTTCACTTAAGTCCTACTTTTTGTAAAAACTGTTCAAAGTGGTCCTTTTTGCTAACGGCGTTAACTTTCTTAACGACACAGCTGCCAAAGTGGTCCTACCTTTCCCACCTTTTTGCTAACAGCCAAAACGTTACACCTCAGCAAACTGTTCAAACTGTTCAAAGTGTGTCGTTAAGAAAGTTAACGCCGTTAGCAAAAAGGACCACTTTGAACAGTTTTTGCAAAAGGTAGGACTTAAGTGAACTTTTGAAAAAAGGAGGGACCACTTTGAACAGTTTTTGCAAAAGGTAGGACTTAAGTGAACTTTTGAAAAAAGAAGGGACCACTTTGAACAAACCCTCCCAAAGAAGGGACCAAAATAGGTATTAAACCTAATGATATTTAGACAATATTTTTTAACAACATTTGAACATTGATTACGTGTCAATCTGTGATTGGTCAAAAATTACTTCACAATCAATAATAATAATCATAAACATTATTGTGGAGTAATTTTTGACCAATCACAGATTGACACGTAATCAATGTTCAAATGTTGTCTAAATATCATTATCCATTATTAAATTGTATAAATTTTATTTTTAAGTTTAATTACTCATTTGATTCTCATTCTCCTTCGAAGGTTTCTATTTAACTTTTTGTTTCAATTGTGTTTTAATTTTTAAAAAAATATCTCAATTCGATCATTTAAAAAAGAGTTACTTGCAAAAGTTTTTGTTGTCCAAATGTCAAACATGATTATTGTCTTGATTTCAATTTAATTCTTATATATATGTCTCTTTTATTTAATTTAATCTCATTTTTTTTTCAAAATATAGCAATACAGTTCATCTTCAAATTGAAGCCAAATTTATTATTTGTAAAAATGTTATACTCATATTTTTTTATTAAAATTGACTTTTTAACATATTATATTATTAACCTATATTTTGTTAATTGTGTTTTTCAATAAATTTTAATATAAATATTAGTATTAAATTTGGTCCCAATTAAATGAAAACCAAATTGATTATTTGTATAAATGTTATTAATTAATTATTTTTATAAAAAAGTGGATTAATAATGTATTAGTTTTAAATGTTTTTTTTTTAAATATTTATACTTAATTAGTTTTAATCTTATAAAAGAAAACATGGATTAACAAAACATGGATTAATAATATGCAATAATATATTATGTTAAAAGGTTATTTTTAATAAACAAAATATTGGTATAATATTTATAGAAATAATAAATTATGTGTAAACTTGAAGAAGAACAATATTGCTCCGTTTAAAAACTAAATGAGACTAAATTGAATCAATGAAACTATATAAAAACTAAATTGAATTGAAATCAAAATAATGGCATTTGACACTCACATGTCACATTACCTTCCTAAGTGGTATTGATAGTGTTGCATGTCACACTAGATATCTGACACAGACAAAAAAATATTTACAAAAAAAAATTAAATTAAAAAAATTAAACAAACCACATATTAACAAGTAACATGTTATTGTTAGTAATTTCTTTTTTTAAAAAGACCTAATTGGGGTACTTTTTTCAAAAATTGAAACACAATTGAAACAAGTAATTAAGCCTTATTTTTACACAATATTTGTATTTGATGAGTGAGTTTTGTTAATTTATGTATTGGTAAATGTTTCGGGATGTAGGTTCGAGGTGAACGGTCAAAGGTTTGGTGAATTGTCTGGAGTTTGAAAGTTGTCCTGAAATCTAAGTTCTAATGCAACTGCTTGTCCAAACCATTCAGAAGACCTGCAAAAGACACTCTAATATCAAAGTCAACTTAACATTGGCAGTTTAGATATTAACAACACAATAAATACAAATCATGTATTTCCTTACCTTAAACTTGTATTATAGATTTTTGAGTGAGTTATTGATTAACACTGACCTAATCACAACTCAATTATGGACAATTACACTTTACATCTAAGTTTATCAACATTAAGATTGATTGTGTTGGCTCCTGATTGACCAGTTTGCTTCCAAGTTGATCGGTTTTACTGGTGGCTCGTTGAATGATTCGAATAATGGTTGACCGTCCAATTTGTAGTTGATCGAACTATCATATTGTTCAATAAAGATAACAAATAAACTCATATATGTTGGTATTATCCATTTGTTTTGAAAAAAATACCACATTGATTACATATGAATAATAATTATTTTTAATATCATATATATATATATATATATATATATATATATATTGTCAAATTATAATTGGTTCATGTAATTTAAAAAACAACTTTGATGTAAAGATTCTAATGTGACGAATTATTAGAATTTAAATGTATTAAAGTTATAAGGATTATTTTAGATTTATTAAAATTAACCTATCTCTTCTCACTTCAATAAAGGGCATTTTGATATTTTATTAAAGTTGGTAAAATATCATAAAAAGGAACATGTTTTACTTCCGTTGACACGATATGTTTCGAAAAAGGGAGAGAAAAAGGTTACACTCTCAGAAAGGTAGAAAAGCAATGTTTTTTGAGAGAAAGTGAAATCCTTGATAATTTCTATTATGAGAGAAGTAAGAGAAGGGAGAACAATTGAAAGGAGAGAACTATACAATGGATCTAAGTAAGTTCTTTTCTACTATGTGTGTGAGAAGTGAGAATCATGAAATTCAAGATCTTGTATTTTCATGTAATTGAAACTATAGAAATTACTTACAAGTGGTATTAGAGGCAGGTTCTGGATTTTATGATTATTCATGAATGGTAATTTTCTCAATTATAGAAACCCTAATTTTTTGAATTATAAAATTTAGGGATTTTAATTTTTTTCAAATGTTTAATTTTACTACTTATGCTATTAATTTTTTTTTATTGACATGAATGAAAATTCAATTCCCTATATAGGATTTTATTTTGGTTGTCCGAGTAAAGCAACTTTATTGTTGCATGCACATTGTAAATATAAGCATGTTTTATTGTTACTGTGCATTGAATGGAAATTATTTTGTGAATTGAAAGTGAAAGTTACATTAGGTGGTTGGAATGCAGATGAATTAAAAGTTTCACGATTACAAATGCTTTTAATTTGAAAAGTGCAGCATCTACTTACATGCATGATATGATATGATGTTTTGTTTTATGAATTATATGTAATTTTTTATTTCATTTGGATGAAGAAAATTCAATTAAGTTAAATTTTGGGTGAGTTACAATTCTAATCAAAATTAAAAGTTTTGGTAATTCTGCTGCTTTTTTTTTTTTTTTTTAAATTCTCATGTTATGGTGTTTTGAATGCAAAAACAATGTTTCGAGAGAATGTAGATGCATTATTTTGATATTTCATTGGAGTGTGTATTTACAATTTGTACCCTAATGTGATCTATGAAGTATTATGAAAATTATTTATAATATAAAGATGTTAAATTATGAATATATATTAATTAGTTTTTGGATTAATTGAAAGTCATTATTATGAGGATGTTATGGATTACCCAAAGGTAAACCATTGTTTATAATTGATGACATTAAAATGAGACATTTCACATAATTAATAAATATATTTGTTTATCCAAAGATAGCATACATGTAGATTTAAGTATGATTGGTTGTTTATTAAAATATATTTATTTTAGTATTTTTATTGTATGGATTTTGTCAGTTTAAGAATCACCTAAAGGTGAACTTAAATGAATGACTTAAATGATTACCTATCAGTTTAAGTGTCACCCAAAGGTGAACTTAAATGTATGACTATAGTGTTATTGAAATTTGTACTAGATATTTTAGTTTGAAGGTGGAATTGATCATAGCCTAATGTCAATGTTTAGATATTGGTTATAGTCTAGTGTTTGGGGACTCGCTTGTAGATAATGGCAACAACAATTATTTGTCAACTATAGGTGGAGCTGATGCTCCTCCTTATGGCATTGACTACCTAACAGGAAAAGCCACCAGCCATTTCTCCAATGGCTTGAACATTCCTGATTTCATCAATGTTGTTTTTAAACTTATTTTTCTTAATTATTACTTCAATATCTAGTATGTGAATCTTTTTGTAGAAACAAGTTTGGGATGTACTGAGATAAGAGTGGTGGCGTTGATAGTGCATAAATTAGAAAACTTAAAACATGGTTAAGTGTAAATTTTATTAGACTTTGTTTAAAGTTGACTCTGTGTTGAATAAAGTTGATTATACATGTGTTTACTGTTACATTAATTCTTCTGCATACTCAATTTATTTTTGTATAAATTCTTGCATTACTATGATTCTAAATTGCTTGATCTACAAAAGATCTTGAAAGGTTTTGTAGGAGCATTGCTTCGGGATAAACTTCTGGATATACTACTCAATGGAGAAAGGAAATTGATTGTCAATGGAAAACAATTGATTATTGATTTAACAGGGTTATAAATTCCATTTACTGAAATTTTGTTATTTGATTTACTGATCTCATTTCATATACTGTTTTTCTTTCAATATATCTTTGCTTTGTGATTAATTGAAGTTAATCTTGAGAGATTATTGAGATTGTTGATTGATTGTATCTATGCTTAATTGTTTTGTTTCAAATCTTTTGATACATTTTGTCACATGCTTTTATATGCTGCGAAATCTTTGATAACTGCATTGTGCATTTGGGTTTTGATTATAAAACGTGCATAATGGGAACGGGAGCATTGCATGATAGGTTAGATATTTCACATGCCTACACTTTAGGGGGAGATTATTTCTTTATCATGTGAATATTTGTGACAGGGGGAGCATCGTTGATTGATTTAAATGTTTCTATTGATGCATCTCTGTTTAGATTGCTTTACTACATATATCATTTTCATATAGCGTACGTTTTTTTGCTAATACACAAAGGGGGAGAATAATATCAAGTGTTCTATTATTTTTTTTTTTTTGCTCTTATGATCTGATATACATTCGGGAGATTACTTTGCGATATTGATCTGATACACTGCTTATTCTATCTGATTTGCACTTATAAGCTCTGATATCTGATACATTATGTTTGCTCTGATTAAGATTGAAACAAGATATGTTTTTACATTTGCTCTAATACATTTTGATTCAAATTGATGGATATATTTGTTTAATATGATACAATTTGACTAATATGTTGTACAAACATGGTTGATATTAATCATGGTTGTGCATCATCAAAAAAGGGGGAGATTGTTGATAAGGGAAGCACTGGTTTAGCTAAACCTTACAGTATCAGATAGCTTCTGGTTTTTTATAATGACAACACATTATTAATAACAACATGTGTTGTTACATGTTCATATGTGTTACATGTTCTTTACTTTACTATGAATTATTTCTTGAGAACATGTTTGTGTTAGTTCTGTCTATGTGTGTATATTCACTGCGTTCTACATGAGATATGATCTGTGCTTGCATAACATATGATTTAGAAAAGAAAACCACATGTACTTTGATTGAACTTATATTATGTGCCAAAACTGCAAGTCTTAAGTCAATTTCATTATGAAGTAAGTCGATTAAAACTCGTGACTTTGCACAGATTTTCTAAAACAGTGCTGTGAGTATTTTTGCAAAGAAAGATTTTCAAAACTAGATTGAAATGTCAAAGTCGATTGTATGCGAAAGCTACTCGACTTAGTTAGTTATGTTTTGAATATTTGTTGATGCTTGTGAAGTATAATGACTATATTTTTTTTCTTTGACCAATCATTAATTGTTAGTCAATTGAATTAAATGTGCAATCAATTTAGTTGGTCTGAATGCTACTAAATGTTATAGTTTTCTGGCTATATTCGACTGTATTAGTAGCATAGTCAACTTTGGGAATGTCTATTGAACAAAAATATATATATATATATATATAGACATGATTCTGTATTCTACAGAGACTTTTGGTAATTCTAACATTTTCATTGAATTGTTTTAGATCACGATCTCTGCTAGAAAGTGAAAAGCTCCAAGAACTCATTAAGAAGACGATGGTGATCATTCTTTGAGAGTTGCTTGACAAGCAAGTATTGGTGTGCACATAGACTGTTTGATCATTCTGCACTGAAGGTGTTTCATATGTGATCAAATACCTCTTTCCATCTTGTGAAGATTGTGGCTGCCCTGTTGTGATTACAGCAAGAGGACGTGTTGCATTGTGAGAAACTTTGAGGATTGTTCAAAGTTGTCAAAGACTGCAGGAGAGGGGATATCTTGTTGTTCTTTGGGTGTTCTATGCCTATATTTTGGTTAGAGGTTAGAGAAGTGTTTTATATTTTGACGTGGAGGTCTCTATAGAAACCTTGACCATTATAGTGCATTTACTTCCAGGTACATGAAGGACACTGGATGTAGGCAATTTGGTCGAACTAGTATAAAAACTGCGTTTGAATCTTCTATAACTCTTTAAATTTCAAGTCGACTTTATATTTTGCACAGTCAACTATTTTCTACTGCACTTGATTTATCTTTTTCCTTGAGTTTCAAGAAATTTTTGAAAGTTCTCATTTTTACGAAAAATATTTTGAAAATACTCTGATTTTTTAACTTCACCAATTCACCCCTCCCCCCCACTTGGTGTTGAAACTAAGTCATTATATTTTCAATAAAAGTAACCACATACGAACTCAAAATGTTCGAATTTCATGGCGGTTTCTCATGGAAAAATAAAAAACCACCATTGGAACATAAGTGGGTAGCATAACACAAATAAGTGGATAGCTACATTATACTTTTTGCACAACTTTTGCTTAACGTTAATCTTTGAAGGTTCTCACATCAATCGACTCCATCAACTGCTAATCTACCACTCAGGTCATCAATGATACCATTTATAAGCAAAAATCGCATTTTTGCTTAACATTAGAAATCTAAAATGCACTTAAAATCAGAAGTTAGCACTTTTGTAATGTTCAATTTAAATTCATGATTGATTGATGTGTCTTCCAAAAAATATGTTCTTATATTCAATTTAAATTCATGATTGATTGATGCACCTTCCACAAAATTTCAAAAAATATGTTCTTATATTCAATTTAAAAATAATCAACCAAATTGGATAACTGTGCAAAAGTCATGCATCAACCAATCAGCAAAAGTAAAAGTTCTCCTCTACAATATGTTTCGTGTTTTTGAGATTAAACTCCATCTTCCACAAAGCAACAAAAAAAAAATATTCTTACATTCAAATTGAAGATCATTGAACTAAATAGGTAACAAAAAAATAATTAACTCAATTGGATAACTGTGGAGAATTTTATGCATCAAACAAGTAACAAAGATTAGACAAATTGCATAAAACAACTTTGACCTTTGCTACTTGTTTGATGCATAAATTTATCCATAATTATTTAAACAAGTTAATTATTTTTTCATTACATTTTTTATTCAACGATCTTCAATTTGAATGTAATAACATATTTTTTGGATTTTTGTTAAAGATGCAATTTAATCTTAAAACTATGAAACGGATTGTAGAGGACAACTTTGATCTTTTCTAATTGATTGATGCATTGCCACAATTCTCCAGTTTATTCGATTCTTTTTGTTTTACATTCTTGATTTAATGATCTTTAAATTTAATATAAGAACATAATATTTGAAATTTTGTGGAACATAAAGTTTTGAAAAAACTAAACATATTACAGAAGTTACTTCTGATTTGAAGTGCATTTCAGATTTCTAGTGTTAAGCAAAAATTCGGTTTCTGCTCATAAATGGTACCATTAATGACCTGAGTGGTAAATTAGCAGTTCATGCTCATAAATGGTACCATTAATGACCTGAGTGGTAGATTAGCAGTTCATGAAGTAGGTTGATGTGAGAACCTTCAAAGATTCACGTTAAGGAAATGTTGTGCAAAAATTACAACGTTTTTACCCACCTATTTGTATTATGCTTCTCACTTATGTTATAGTGGTGGTTTCTTATTTTTCCATGAGCAACAACCATGAAGTTGGAAAAATTTGAGTTGATATGTGGTTACTTTGTTTATGTTTTATTTAGATTGGGAGCATATAAGGTTGGTTATATAATTTTAATTATATAACCAACTTTATACAAAATTAGTTAATTTCACAAAATAAAAATTAATTTAAAAATCTATATATAATTTTAATTTTATTAATAAAATAATTAAATATCACTTTAAAACTATTGTTAGTCTTAAACTATTTTTTAAAGTAGAAACTCTCTTCACATATTTTCTCTAATTTGTACATAAAAGTTGTTTTACAATTTTAAAATATTCTTTCAAGTCTTTATAGTCTCTGTAACAATAATTAAATAATAAAATACTTTAACTTTCTTTCATATTATTTCTTTAGTTAATAAAGACATTTTATTGTTTTGAAAATCATAAAACTGATGGTAGGTATGTATGACTAAAACTATTGTTAGTCTTAAACTATTCTTCACCGAAACATTTTCTCTAATTTGTACAAAAAAGTTGTTTTACAATTTTAAAATATTCTTTAGTCTCTGTAATAATAATTAAATAATAAAATACTTTAAATTTCTTTCATATCATTTGTTTAGTGAATAAATACATTTTATAATTTTATACAAAATTAATTTATACAAAATTAGTTAATTTTATTGGATATGGCCCAGCACTGTGCACTTAAGTCACAGAGGCCCACTTTCATCTTCAGCCCAAAAGACGTGGTTATGATCTGAGGGGATAATGCCTTCGTGGCATTCCAAACAAAACAAAAGAAGAAGAGAGAGAACAGAGCGAGAGATGCGAGAGACGACGGAGACGAAAACCCGACGGTGGTCGTCGGAAGAACTCAGGCACGGTGGTTGCCGGAGTCGTAGAAGACGAAAACGAAGGTCAGAGCACAACAGGTATGAAAAACGTAACCTTTTCTTATTATGTTGAACATCAATAATACTGTTTCTGAGATTCTGATTACAACAAAGGGAAAGGGGGTGAACTCTATATATAGAGTTCTAAGGGGAACAAAACGGAAAACAAAATAAATGAAATAACTGTCTTCGGACAGTTAAGAGAACTGTAAAGTTCTCAATACCCTCCCCTCAAGCTGGACGGTGAATTTCGATCAGTCCAAGCTTGGGTACAATGGTTCCAAATCTGATGCGGTGCGGAAACTTAGTAAAGATGTCAGCAAGTTGTTCGTCGGATCAGACTGGAAGAAGATGCAGAAGACCCTCTTGAATTTTTTCACGAACAACATGGCAATCAAGCTCAATATGCTTGGTTCGTTCGTGAAAGCTCTGATTATGAGCTATGTGACGAGCAGATTTGTTGTCACAGTATAGAACAGGAACTCCTGACTCTTCAGTTTGAAGGTCTTGTAATAGATAACGGAGCCATTTGAATTTCACACACAGTGGCTGCAAGTGCCCTGTACTCAGCTTCAGTGGAGGATCTGGAGACAGTCCTCTGCTTTTTAGATTTCCATGAGATGAGAGAAGACCCAAGAAAAATGCAAAATCCTGTGGTGGATCTCCTAGTATTAGGACATGTTGCCCAGTCAGAGTCGCTAAAGGCTTTTAAGTGTTTAGAGGAGTCTGCTGCAAAAAATAATCTTTCAGATGGTGAGGATTTGATATATCTGAGAACATGTTGAATAGCTTGATAATGAGAATTAGTGGGAAATTGCATAAATTGACTAAGGAGATTAATGGTAAAGCATAAGTCAGGTCTGGTGTTTGTAAGGTATAGAAGCTTCCCTATTAGCCTTCTGTAGGATTGAGGATCATCCAAATGGTTGTCTTCTTTGTACAAGGAGCTGATGTCCTTCAGGAAAGGGGTGGAAGAAGGTTTGCACCCCTGCATTCCAATTTCTTCGAGTATGTCCAAAGCATACTTCCTTTAACATAGATGAATTCCTTTCTTGGACCTTGCAACTTCAAGGCCAAGAAAATATTTAAGTTCTCCAAGGTCTTTGATCCGAAATCTTTTATGTAAAAGATCCTTTATACTGTTAATTTCTTCCATAGAATTTCCTGCCAATACAATGTCATCCACATATACCAATAAAGCAGTAAAACCTGTAGCTGTTTTCTTAGTGAAAAGTGAGTGATCAGATTTAGATTGATTGTAATTAACAGAAATTAGGTATGAAGATAATTTTTCAAACCATTGCCTATTAGCCTGTTTCAAACCATATAAGGATTTAGTTAACTTGCAAACCTGTCCTTCTTTGTGGATATTAAGACCTTGTGGTACTTCCATATAGACTTCTTCATTCAAATCACCATGCAGAAAAGCATTATCAACATCAAGTTGATGTAGGAACCAATTGTTAGTGGCGGCAAGAGCAATTAGGAGTCTAACAGTGGTAAGTTTTGCCACGGGTGAGAAGGTATCAAGATAGTCTATTCCTTCTTGTTGGGTGTATCCCTTAGCCACTAATCTGGCTTTGTGCCTCTTAATACTGCCATCAGATCTATATTTGGTTTTGTAGACCCACTTACATCCTATAGGAGTTTTTCTTGGAGGCAGTTGAGTTAGGATCCAAGTCTTATTGTCTTGTAAGGCTTTAATCTCTTTTTGCATTGCTTCCACCCATTCATTTTTTACCTTAGCTTCATTGTAAGTCTTTGGTTCCCTACTGTTAGTGACAACCATGGTATACCTTGAGTGTTTTTCTGACAAATTGTCACAGCATAACAGATCAGAGATTGGGTAAGGGGTTTTGTAATTATTTTTCACAGATAAGGATTGATTAACCTAATGGATGTAATCCCTTAGATATTCTGGGGTCTTTCTGATCCGTTCTGATCTTCTATTTCCTTGATTTTCCTGTTCATCTATGATGTCGTTGTTGTCTCTGCTAGCAAAAGTCTGTTGTTGTCCTTCCTGGTTCTGAATATGGAAGCCATCATGTCTATCTTCAAAAATATGATAGTCCCTTAGTAAATCATCGAAGGAGTCAGCTCTCTCCTTTTCTGAAACAATTTCCTGTCTATTTTCTTGCAGATTATTGTAAGGAAAAATATTTTCATGGAATATGACATTTCTACTTATAAAAAGTTCCTTAGTATTAATATCTAGCACAATGTATCCTTTAATGCCATTCTTATACCCTAGAAAAATCCCTTTTCTTGCTCTAGGATCAAGCTTATTTCTGTTATTTTCTAGAGTAAAGGCAAAGCATAGACATCCAAAAGGCTTTAGATCTAAGTAAGTGGGAGGCTTGTTATGAAGCATGTCATAAGGAGTTTTATTATTTAGGATAGGTAAGGGCAATCTGTTTATCAGATAAACAGCATGCCCAACAGCATAAGACCAATAATCCTTGGGTATATTAGACTGGAAAAGAAGGTTGCGTGTAACATTAAGTATATGCTGGTGTTTCCTTTCTACAACTGAGTTTTGTTCTGGAGTCTCAACACAACTTCTTTGATGATTAATACCATGCAAGTTATAAAAATTTTCACATTTGAATTCTGGTCTATTGTCAGATCTGATGGTTTTAACAACTTTGTTAAACTGATTCTTGATCTTAATAATGAAATTCTGTAGCAAGTCTCTTGCTTGTCCTTTATTGTTCATTAGGAAAATCCAAGTATGTCTACTGAAATCATCTACTATGGTGAGAAAATATCTATGCCCATGAACAGAAACCATGTTTAGGGGACCCCATATATCACAATGCAAAATTTCAAAACATTCATTGGTAGTAGAAACACTTTTTGAAAAGGATAGCTTGTGTTGCTTAGCAAAATGACAAGTATCACATACAGGATTAGAATCTATCTTAACATAGGGAAATTTTTCACATATATGTCTAATAACTCTGTTTCTTGGATGGCCCAGTCTAAGGTGCCACAGGTTTACATCAACATTTTTAAAAGAGAAGACAGTTTTCGGAGTGTGTCTTTGATCCTGTTTAGGGCAAGCTTGTAGGTAATAAAGTCCATTCCAGGAGTTAGCACATCCAATCATCTTCAATGTACAATTCTCCCTTATCTGACAATGCTCAGAAGAGAAAATTAGATTGCAATTCATATCTCTGATAAGGCTTTTTACAGATATCAGGTTAAAACAGAAGTCTGGTATATAAAGAACATTGAAAATGATAAAATCTTTGGTAAAATGTATTGTTCCAGCATATTCAGCAGTAAGAAGAGTGTTATTAGGTAATTTTATAGAAATAGGTTTAATTTTGTAAAAAGTGATAAAATTGTTTTTGTCATAGGTAACACGGTCTGTAGCACTCGTATCAATAATCCAAGAAAAATCACCTTGCTTATTCTCTGTTTCATTTCTCTGAACCTGATTAACCTTGTGTGTGGGTGGTTCATCAATTCTATCTATCATCTTGAGAAGTTTATGCATCTGTTCAGGTGTGAAATGATTGAAATTGTTACCATTGCCATTGGTGATTTGTTGTCCTTACTAAACACCCTCTGGTTCATTACTGCTTTGACAGGCATTGACATTTGTCCAGTCGCTCCTTTTTTCTTCTTTCTTATACCAGGGAGGATAGCCATGTTTAGAGTAGCACTCGTCAATTGTATGGTTCATTTTGTTGCAATATGAACATTGTTTTCCGTAATTAGAATTTCTTCCTCTGCCTCTACCTTGACCACGAAATCCAGAGCCTCTCCCTTGGTTTTTCCAATTCTGATCAGGTCTCCATTGACCATTTCTTTCACCAGTGTTAGCCAGAATCTTTGTCTCTGTAGGGGTCTGTTTGTCCTGTCTTTCTTGTTGGATGATAAGCGAGAAGACCCGATTGACATTAGGCAAGGGATCCATCAACAAGATTTGTGTCCTCACGGTGCTATAGGAATCATTTAATCCCTTAAGAAAACATATTACATGCTTGACTTCCCTGTACCTTAAAGAAACTTTGGATAGATTACAACAACAAGGTGTGGGACATGTGCATGTAGGTATAGGTCTTAAAGACTCTAGTTCTTCCCACATGATTTTTAGATCGGTAAAAAATTGACTTACTCCCCTCTCACCTTGTCTGATTGAATGTATATCTTGCAACAAGTCAGAGATCTTGAAGTAATCTCCCTTGGAAAACCTCTCTTTTAGCTCCTCCCACAAATCTTTAGCTTCTTCAACGTAAATCACACTTTCAACAATGTGTGGTGATAGTGTCTTCGTTATCCATGATAAAATCATCATGTTGCACCTCTCCCAGGCATCATAAACAGCATCAGTCTTCTGAGGTTTTTCAATGGTGCCATCGATAAACTTCACCTTGTTCTTGGACAGCAGGGCTCTCTTCATGCTCCTGCTCCAGGAAGAATAGTTGTTTTCGTTCAGAGTTTGAGTTATAAGGGTGAGTCCAGGGTTCTCACCTGGGTGCAGATAATAAGGGCTTGCTGGATTGGAAACATGGTCAGCTTGATCCATGGCAGCGGTGAAACTTCAAAAACAAGAAAGCCCAAGAACGTATCAAGAACAACGCAAGAAACAACGGAAGCAGAGCAGGCACTAGTCCTGCTCTGATACCATATTGGATATGGCCCAACGCTGTGCACTTAAGTCACAGAGGCCCACTTTCATCTTCAGCCCAAAAGACGTGGTTATGATCTGAGGGGATAATGCCTTCGTGGCATTCCAAACAAAACAAAAGAAGAAGAGAGAGAACAGAGCGAGAGATGCGAGAGACGATGGAGACGAAAACCTGACGGTGGTCGTCGGAGGAACTCAGGCACGGTGGTTGCTGGAGTCGTAGAAGACGAAAACGAAGATCGGAGCACAACAGGTATGAAAAACGTAACCTTTTCTTATCATGTTGAACATCAATAATATTGTTTTTGAGATTCTGATTACAATAAAGGGAAAGGGGGTGAACTTTATATATAGAGTTCTAAGGGGAACAAAACGGAAAACAAAATAAATAAAATAACTGTCTTCGGACAGTTAAGAGAACTGTAAAGTTCTCAATAAATTTTACAAAATAAAAACTTTGAAATCAAAATTTTGGAACGACGACTAAATGTGCCAGTAAAAACTTATTGTTCCAATTTTCCACTTCGTAGAAAAAATGAAAATAAACCAATGATACTTTGACATGTGGTTGTGTCAAAAGTGGGTCAAAAAACTTATGTTAAAGTGTCATTTCTCTTTCCAAATAGGGTTGATATTACTAGTGAAAATAGATTTACTCGAAGCTTGTTGCCATTTGTTATTCTTGTAAACTGTACTTAATCTTGTGTAGTTATTAATTTTATGGATATATCCATTGTCTTTTTTTTTTAACCTTGGGACTAGTTTGAGAAAACGGACATATAATGGCCATATGGGATAATTTCAGACTTGTTTTTAATTGAAAAGGCAGAAATTGGTTTATGTCTGGGTTATTAGACCTTGGTCGAATTGTATTAAACCTCGGTTGAACTGTATCAGACTTCAACCAAGTTGTATTAGATTTCAGTCGAGTTATGTCAGACCTCAATCACGTTATGATAGACCTCAATTGAGTTGTGCAAACCTTAATCGGGCTATACCAAACCTCGACCGAACTGACGAGCTAACCTGATCTGTGGGACTAACATGACAAGTTGTCAGACTCGACAAAACAAATTGTCTAAATTGAATAGGTCATCCCATCCTACTTTTTCTGACCAAGTTGTCAGACTTATTCTTTTTTTCTCACTCCTCATAAAATTACAATGAAAAATATAAGAAGATAAAAATTTATTAAAAGAAATAGAAAAATTATAAAATCATTTTGCCCCTAATACTATAAAGATTTTATATGTTAAATATCTCTTTTATTTGAAACGTAAACAAAAGATATATTCTATATGTTTTATTTATTTTTCTAAAACAACAATAGATAGCATACATGATTTTAAATATAAATAAAAAATTATGAAGCAACTTTTAGAATTTGATCAGTATAATAGTCATCCCTTACTTAAACCCGAATATGCTTTTGAAGATTATGGAAAGTTGGGTCCATCACTTTATTGCCACACTTGGATTTCGGAACACGTGGCTTTACCTGGTTGTCCATTTTCGAGCGCACTTGCTTGATAGGAATTCTATCCTTTTCCGTGCACTTAACCCACCTCACACTGGGTGTATAAATATGAGAAGGATAATGATATTTACACAATATTGAACATTGATTACGTATTAATTGGTTAAAAATTACTATACAATCAATAATAATAATCATAAATATTATTATGGAGTAATTTTTGACTATTGACATGTAATTAATATTCAAATGTTGTAAAAAGAAATTATCAAATATTATTATCCATATAAGAAATAGCAAGAATATTTTATTTCTCTCGATATCTCTCTCAAAAATTTAAAATTTGAATTGATGTGCTTTGTTCGAATCTTTTCTTTTTAATCTATTTCTTATGGCACGTACTTTTTTTGTAATTTAAAGCAATGAAAGAAATATGCTATAAATAATTTTTTAACATTTTCAAGAAAATTGCCCTTAAGTGAAAAATAAATAAATTATTCTTATGTAATAGTCAGTCAATCCTACCAACCATCACTTTAATGAATTCAAAACAATAATATATATTGTTTATAAAATGGAAAATAAAAAAGAAATGTGACAAGATTTTTTTTATTTTTTATCATCACAATGAATATAAAGACGAATATTTTAAAATCTAAAATATTGCTTATCTACAAATAAATAAGATACGAGATTTAAAGATGTTATGATATCTAATATTGTTCATTTAATAGCAAAAGATTATTAAAATAACTTAAGATGTTATGATATCTAATATTGTTCAATAAAATGTCTTTATACACTAAAGAAATGATATGAAAGAAAGTTAAAGTATTTTATTATTTAATTATTATTACAGAGACTAAAGAATATTTTAAAATTGTAAAACAACTTTTGTGTACAAATTAGAGAAAGTGTGTCGGTGAAGAATAGTTTAAGACTAACAATAGTTTTAGTCATACATATATACCTACCATCACTTTTATGATTTTCAAAACAATAAAATGTCTTTATTAACTAAAGAAATAATATGAAAGAAAGTTAAAGTATTTTATTATTTAATTATTGTTACAGAGACTATAAAGACTTGAAAGAATATTTTAAAATTGTAAAACAACTTTTATGTACAAATTAGAGAAAATGTGTGAAGAGAGTTTCTACTTTAAAAAATAGTTTAAGACTAACAATAGTTTTAAAGTGATATTTAATTATGTTATTAATAAAATTAAAATTATATATAGATTTTTAAATTAATTAATTTTTATTTTGTAAAATTAACTAATTTTGTATAAATTATTTTTAAATTTTTTCTTTATTTTTTTTCTAATTTTTTGACTTTATTGTTTATTTATTTAGTGATCAAGGACCACGGGTAAAGTCATAATGAAGAATTTTATATATCGATTAACCATAATTAAAAATATGGTAAACTCATTTTTTTTATTTAGAATTAGTTAAATATTTTGAGGTGTACGTGGTTCTATGATTCATTTATATGTGAGTCAAAATAGTTCAAAATGATTCTATGTATCTTATGTTATGTTATGTTCATATTTGCTATTTAATATCCGTGTAAGTAGTTAAAGTATCAGGTAAATAGTTAGATAGTGTTGGTGCAATGTAAGCTATTAGGATCATGTGAGGAATCTATCGAGAATCATGTTCCAAGTTAGGGAAACTTGCATTTATTTTTTAATTTGTCTAGTTTTAACTTATTAATTAAGGAATTACTAGTGATAATGTTTGAGCTAGTATGGTTGAATTTTGCATTAATTTGTATTTTAAATTTGTTTGGAGCTATTGACGATTTTATGAGTTGTAAAAGAATTTATTTATATTAGTGAAAGTGATAATTATTGTATGATTATGGATAGTATGATTGGTAAGGATTGAAAATCGATAATGAGAATGGTAAAATGTAATTATGCAATATGTTTGTAATGGAAGTCAACGATACGTTTGTGAATTGCAACTGTTAATCTATCTAGGATGTATTATTTTGGTGAAATTGGTTTATCTAATACTAGTATATACACAAGTATAAAAGGAGTTTACAATGTCGAATCTTTTGGGTCTTTCACGTCAAATTCGAGGTCGACAATAGACGTTAAATTAACGTCGAATTTTGTCAATATACGACGTTAATTAATTGTAATCATTTTTTACAATTTTTCGAGACCTGAAAAGTAGAAAAACAACAAATTTTATTTTTGATATTTTATAAAACATGAACTATGAACGTGTAGTGTAGTATAAAAAACAAACAAAAATAACCAACAACAAACAAGTTCAATCAAATAACAACAAATAAGTTCAATCAAACAACAACAACAAACAAGTTCGACAAAAAAAAATAACAAACAAGTTCAAAAAATAAGTTCTTCAAAACGAAAACGAAAACTAACCTTCAAAATCTGAGTTCGTTGAAATAAAGTGTCGTCACCAGTGAGAGAGAAAGCAGAATGTGCTTATGAAGACAAAGAACACGAAAATAATCGATCAAAAAAAAAAATCATACATAAAGTAGTTAATTAACATGCATTTGTATTAAATGAAAGAAAAGATTACATGTGATGGTCATCAAACTTCGTTCGATAAAAGTTTGAGAAGAGAAGAGGGTCTCACGCGCTAAGATAAAGTGAATGAATTTTCAATCTCCCGCTCAAATTAAAAAGGGAAAATTTTGGCTAACAAATAATACATCGAAGCCCCTACAGAATTTGACGTATCATTGGTGGTTTAAAAGAAAAAAGAATTAAAAAGGTGTAACTCTTTGACTTTTGGCTGAAAAATAATACGTCGAAGCCCCTACAGAACTCGACGTATTATATGTGGTTTAAAAGAAGAAAGAAAGAAAAAATTAAAAAGGGATTACTTTTTGGCTTCTAACGGACAAATAATACGTCGAAGCCCCTATAAAATTTGACGTATTATTTATTGTTTAAAAGAAAAAAAGAAAAAAGAATTAAAAAGGAGTAACTTTTTGGCTTCTGGCTGAAAAATAATACGTTGAAGTCTCTTCAAAATTCGACGTACTATTGGTGGTTTAAAAGAAAATAGAAAAAAGAATTAAAAAGGGTGACTCTTTGGCTTTTGACTGACAAATTTTACGTCGAAGCACTACAGAATTGGATGTACTATTGGTGGTTTAAAATAAAGAAAAAAAAGAATGATGCACTGGTTTAAATAATTACCATCATAGAACGTCGAATTGTATGAGGTTTCGACGTTTTACAATAGTAAACGACGTCTAATAATTACATTTATTTGCAAAAATGTCACCGGTCAATTTTAATGTTGGCTATTCAGTGGTTGGACGTTAAACGCGCTATTTTTGTACTAGTGATATGTTATTTTTTAAGAAAGAAACGTGTAAGAGTGCTTACAGGGACCATTTGTTGGGCAAATTTTAAACAAATTAATCCCATAACTCGTTGGACAATCCCTTTCTTTGTTGAATGATAATTTTCCAAAGATAAGAAAATTAGGGGATTTGCTAAGCGAGTAGGGTTCGTTGGGCAGGTATGCTCCCAATGATATCTTGCTAGGTAAGTACATGAGCTCATTGGAAGAGTGTATTAAGTGAAGCTTAACTTAGAGGCACAAAGTGAGAGTCCTTATAAAGTTTGTACCAACAAGAATGGATTAGAATTAAAGAGTGAGATTTCAATGCTAATAATGATGTTATGTTGAATAAAGTATGAGTTTTAATGTAAAAAAGCTATTCAGAATTGTGATTCAATGGTATTATGATGGTGTGGTTATATGAATATGGTCATTTTTAAGAAGACGTTTCATATTATATAGTTTAGTATTGGTATAAGGATTTCAGTGTGAAATTATCATAACTTTATTAAACTCAAGAATTTATATAGAAAATTAGATTTAGGTAGTGAGAGTCAGTACGAGAGAGTATCATAATCTAAAACATTGATAAAACTAACCTTATGATAAATTAAACTAAGTGGAGTCAAAATCGTTATTTTACTATAATCCATTATGAGATTACAAAAAAAATACATGAATTGATCTGAGCTTCGACACAATATATATCTCTAGAACTAACAATCTTATAAGTTTATTTGTGTGTCCTGAATGAGTTAAAAATAAAAATATGATAAAACATGAATTTTATTATTTGAAATGCATAATATAATGTTATAAAATTAAGCAGTCTTATTTCTTTTCGTTGGCTCATGTGGTAGTGATAAACAACTAGTATTAAGATTGGACTAAAATGAGAATATGATAATTAATATATATATATATATATATATATATATATATATATATATATAAAATTATTTAAATAATTAAAAAACTTGCAAAATAAAAAATATATATCTATATGAAATAAAAAATATTTAAATGAAAAAAAGGTAAAGTCACGTAATTCATCAACGACTTCATTCAAATAAAAAAAATAGAAGTCGTATACCAAATTACAAGTTCTATTAAGTATGATTTCTTCTTGAAATTTTAAAAGCCATACCTATATATATATATATATATATATATATATATATATATATATATATATATATATATATATATATATATATATATATATATAACTTTACTCATTTCAGTAAATTAAAAAAAAAAAAATACACTCATTTCAAACTGAGTTTCATGATCGAATTATACTATAAAGTTAAGTTTAAACTGAATTTCAACTTAAAAGTATACACAAATTAATGTTTCCATAGCCCTTTTCTCTCAATAAGTGAAAAAACAATTTTCCTTGTGTTTCCTATCTCTGTCATTCTCTTACTTTTTCTTTTTGTATTTGTGTCAATCAAATCTCAAATATGGAAGAATTTAACTTCCCAAATTACCCTACAATTATTATCATTAATATATTAGTCTTTATTTTTTTAATGCATAACTGATTTTGATTCTAAAATAAAGACATTAAGAGAGCTATGAAATTAAATTTTTTCTTTTTTAAAGTCTAATTTAGAATAAATAATGATAATTATTTAAAATATTGGTAAGAAATGTGAAAATTAATTTCAACTTTAATTTGTAAATTAATTATTTTTTATTAAAAATATAAACTATTTTAAATACTAATAATTTTTATAACATATATAGTGTGTAATTTAGTTAATATAGTAATTAATTATTTTTGCCTCAAAATTTTGTTACTACTTAGTAATTTTTTTGAGGTGTAACAAAAATTATAATTTATCGAATTGAACGAAAATAATAAGTTTTGGTGTGTAAATAATTAGGATGTGAGAATATGAGGTTTGAGCTAAGTAGTTACTATAAATATCAATAATCTGTTGAATTTACTTTCCAATTTTCCAAATCGTATAACTTTTTTTAAAACAAATTCACCAATTCTTTATGTTTGTAAGAATACGTTTGTTTTCAAATCTTATAAATTTATGGAGCTAGTTCAAATCTTTTCTTTTTCTAATAATGTAAATTCATTAAAATCTAAACTATGAAACCTTAATCATAAAAATATTTTAAAAAAAAATATTCTATAGTTTTTCTAAAAAGCAAAAGATTTTTCACATAAAAATAGTTTATTAATTCGCTTCTTATATATTTATTTTATTTTTTTTCAAAAGTTCATTTTAATCCAACCATCAAAATGAAAACATTGACTTGTAATGACACACTTTAATTTGTGTTATTTAAATTATTCTGTCTAATTTTTGTCATAAAAACCAATGAAAAAATATTACAATTGTGTGAAAGTGAATGAATGCTAAAGAATGTTTAATCACCTTAAATAAGCATATCATTTTAGAAATATATCACTTAACTTAAATATATCAACTAATTTTAAAAAATTAAACAAACTAAATATATCTATTTTAAAATAGAGGTACCAAAAACTTTTAAATTAAAAAAAATAAATAAATAGTATGACTTTAAATAATGTATGGATCAATTCTTATGAAAAAAATGAGATTTAAACATTAGAAGTGGTAATAAGCATATTTAAAAAAGAAAAAAAAAGGTTTGTAGTGTACGTGGTAAAAATCTTTTCGGTATTATATAAACTATAAATCAAAGATGATTAATTAGTCAGATACTTTGTGTTCAATAAAGATCACATGCTAATTATCAAATACTTTGTAAATATTAAGTTACCTATAAAAAAACTAAGGACGACACTCCAAAAAAGTAAGCAAAATACTTTATATAAGGAATGTCGATGATCAAACACCGAGTATTGTATTTTTCCTGTCAAAGACTAGATGTCATCTATTGGTGGATGTGTTTCTCATTAGAACTAGGTGCTACCTACCGAAACATATCTCTGCCTGTCAAAGACATCAACATGCAACGTAACTTAGTTAAAATTGACTACACATTAATACAGATAAAATAACTATTAGACCAATTGATCCATAATCAAAGTCCATTTAAGTAAGAGTTCATAATTAGTAAAATATTTTTATAAATATTATTTTAATCAATTTTTCATTTCACTTTTACATTAATCATACTTTAATCAAAATCTCTAAATCAAAATACTGACTTAAGCGGAGAACTTTTTTTACATATTAGTAGAAGACAAAAAAATAGTAAAAGTTTGAAAGACGAATATTATATAAAATAAATTGGAAAGTGGGAGAAAACTCTTTACATAATGTAAGGACTATATTTATAATAATAATAATAATAATAAATAATAATTTATTATTGAGAGACACACTAATTATTCGAGTAGAAAGATGATAAAGAAAAAGTTTAGTTATTTGCTTTGTTGTGTCTTGAAAAGCAAAAGGTTTGTGTGTTTAATGTATGACACATATGCCAAGGAACACATAAAAAGGTTTAAGGATAGAAAATAAATAAAACAAAAAATGAGGCCCTATATATGCATTATATCGAAAGTGTGTTTAACACGCAATTCAGAAATAGCAATGGGCAGATCCATTTTTCTTCTTCAGCTTATACTTTCCTCATTTCTCCTTTTCATTTTCTTCCTGGAAGCTGTTCCTGCCACCAGAAAGGCAAAATTGTTTTGCTAATACTCATTTGTTTAACAATAATTTGCAACATGAATTTGCTTCTTCATCATCTCTCATGTTTCACCAATTTCTGATTTTGTTTTCAGTTATATATTGTATATTTGGGAGCTCATTCTCATGGTGCCAACCCCACTTCCGTTGATCTCCAAATTGCTACCGATTCTCATTATAATTTATTAACTTCAGTCCTGGGGAGGTATAAAAATCATATTTTTAACGTCTAAACTTATATATATATGTCAACTTTTTTCACCAATATAATCAATAATATATGTGAACTTTCACTTATATATAACTATTTTAAATAATTGATTTTATATGTTACTTTCTTTAACATGTTGTCCGCACGTACTAATTTTACATCTGTAGCATCTACACTATGTACTTCAGAAGTTAAACCTTTTTTTTTTTTTCTTTTCTCTTGATTAAAGTATAATATGAAAGTGAAAGTAAACTTGTCTTATAAACTAATTTAATAAAATTGAGTTATATTTAAAATTTGCAATTTAATTTTAAAAAGAGAAAAAGAGAAAAAGATAAACAAATATCCTTTTAAAACACATCTAATCATTCAGCACCTACTAAAACATAGTTTTCCATGATATTGTCGGTGCAATCAATTTAGTCTCGTCTTACTTAACATTGTTTAGAATAATACTTCGAAAGAGAAAATAAAGTATTTCATATATGTTAAAATTTTCTTATATTTTGTGGGAGTTTTGAAACGAGCTTACTATAATTCTTTAAATTTTGTAAAATCTGACAAAGTATAAAAATTTAGAGTAGTGTTAAAATCAAAACAGATTAAAACTTGATGCAACATTACTAAATTCTGTCTGTACTCAATAAAAAATATTAAAACATTATCTGAGTTTTTTTTATTTGTTGAATTTCGCTACTTTCAATATCTTTTGTATCTCTTAGATCTCTGTTTCTATCTCTTGAATTTCTCTTTCCAAGCAACCAGTATGGCTATATATGTCTCAGGTTGTTAAAGGATGCATACACAAACTAAGAATCATAAAAGGTTATTAAGTCTAGAACACTGGTATTTTGACAATATAATTATTTTTACAACACTATTTCTCACTACTGTTATCATTTATTCAAGTAAAAGTTGTCAAATAAACTTTTTTCTTTTAAGTCTACGAGATGAAGAAATTAACATATAGTAGTAGTAGGTTGAATACATGACGTGATTTTTGATGGTTTAACAGTGAAGAGAAAGCGAAAGAAGCAGTAATTTACTCATACAACAGACACATAAATGGGTTTGCAGCGATGCTTGAAGAGGAAGAAGCAGCAGATATTGGCAGTGAGTATGATAGCTTCCATTCATTAACTATTCTTTATCATTTTGTTTTGTTTGAAATTAGTTAGTGACAAAGTATTTGGAATGAGGCAGAAAACCCTAACGTGGTGTCAGTGTTCTTGAGCAAAAAACATAAACTGCACACTACCCGTTCATGGGAATTTCTTGGACTACACAGAAATGGTAAGAACTCCGCATGGCAAAAGGGAAACTTTGGTGAAAATACAATAATCGCAAACATCGACACAGGTAATTAAGCTTTATTATTTATTATGTGCTTGGGAATCTCTGTTCATTTTATTTAATTCAGAATTTGGCGTTGGATAGGTGTTTGGCCAGAGTCAGAGAGCTTCAGTGATGAAGGATATGGCCCCGTTCCCTCCAAATGGCGTGGGGGTAATGTCTGTCAATTTAACAAATTTTTAAGCAACAAGACAAATCTATGCAACAGGTTTTTTTTTTTCTCTCTCTTTTACCCTTTCTTTTTCTTCAATATATAATTTACACAACTTTAATAATCTACTACTGTTTTCTTTTTATCTTGTCCCTGTTGATGTTCCAGTAACGTGGATTGCTTGGTTCACTAGTTGACCAAGAAAGATAATCTGTTCGCATCATATAAAACATTTATAGTGCGGTTTTGCTATGTTGATAATAGGACTAACAAGTGAATGGTTGTTTGTGCGTATGAACAGAAAGCTGATAGGAGCAAGATTCTTCAATAAAGCTTACGAGGCATATAACGGCCCACTTGTTGCCCGGCTGCAAACAGCGCGTGACCTCATGGGACATGGGACTCACACTTTATCAACAGCTGGGGGCAATTTCGTCCCAGGCGCGAGTGTATTTGCTGTGGGTAATGGCACCGCAAAGGGTGGGTCCCCTAGAGCACGAGTTGCAGCGTACAAAGTGTGTTGGGATCTGGCGGACCCATCCGGTTGTTACGGAGCGGATATGTTGTCTGCTATCGACCAAGCCATCGACGACGGTGTCGATCTCATAAATCTTTCAGTTGGTGGATTTCACGACGTGAGCCCCGAAGGAATACTCACCGACGAGGTTTCCATTGGAGCCTTCCATGCGATTTCTAACAACATACTTTTAGTAGCCTCTGCAGGAAACGATGGACCAGATTCTGGTTCTGTGGTAAACGTTGCACCTTGGGTCTTCACCATTGCTGCTAGCACCATAGACAGAGACTTTAGCAGTACCTTAATCATCAACAACAATCAACAAATCGAGGTATATGCTAACTACCTTTAACAAACTCAACTACCGTTTTAAGATGCCAATTGGACTTGTCCATTATCTTTAATCAACATTTCGGGCTTAAGATAAACAAAAAAGTAATTAGGTGAGATTTTATTAGGTTTTGTTATGGAAATTAGTTACAAGATGAAGCAAATACATAAAACTAAATTTGTATCATACGTGCAGGGAGCGAGTCTTTTTGTAGACTTGCCACCGAATCAGGCCTTTTCGCTGATCCTCTCCACCGATGCTAAACTTCCTACTGCCACATTTCGGGATGCGTGAGAACAAAGCTTTAATATTATAGAAATGAGTGTTTTTTTACATTGCATTAGTTATTGTTGTTGCTTACATGCCTCCATATATTGGTGCAGTCAACTGTGTAGAGCAGGAACACTGGATCCCAGAAAAGTGAATGGTAAAATAGTGTCATGCAGTCGCGAAAAGATAAAATCTGTCGTGGAGGGCCAGGAAGCTAAATCTGCAGGTGCAAAGGGAATGGTTGTGAGAAATCAACCGCAACAGGGAACTACACTTGAAGCTGAGCCCCATGTTTTCACTGCTGTGGGTGCACCTGCCCCTCATCCCCCTCCAAAACCAAAAAAAATTACAAAACACACTACATTTACAGAATTTCAAATAGCTGACACGTGAGTATATATTATATCCTCAGAAAAGTAGTTCATATGCCACGGTACCATCATATTTTAATAACTTTTTTTTCTAGTTTGTATATTTAAAACGAACTAATGACGATTGTAAAAATATTAAAAAAAAATTTGTTAAAATGACTTTTTTTTCTTTAATATCATATCCTCCTTGGTTCGACATACTCATGTTTCTTAATATATACTTCCCTTTAAAAGTTCTATACTGTTTCCAAATTATATGCTATAGAAAACAAAAACAAGTGATCAATTTTTCATATGCCCACATCTACATTTTGCAGGGACCCTTTTAAATCAGGTGCTACCATAAAAATGTCTCCAGCAAGAACATTATTTGGAAGAAAGCCAGCTCCAGTTATGGCTTCATTCTCATCAAGGGGACCCAATAAGATGCTGCCAGCAATTCTCAAGGTGCGGTTCACATCCACACCAATTAACTATTACCATTTGATTAACTGGTATCATCAACTATATATATGTATATACACTGAATGTGATTCTTTATTTCAGCCAGATGTGACTGCGCCTGGTGTGGACATACTTGCTGCCTACTCAGAATTCGCAAGTGCATCAACCTTGCTAACAGACAATCGTCGTGGATTTAAATTCAACGTAATGCAAGGAACTTCTATGTCTTGCCCTCATGTTACTGGCATTGCTGGACTTATCAAAACACGTTATCCTAAATGGAGCCCTTCTGCTATAAAGTCAGCAATCATGACCACAGGTGCCCTCTAACTCTTACTAGCTATAACTTATAAATTAGATGTCTATGAAATGAACTTTTATTCATCAAATCGTGCTCTCACTAAATCATGCATATTGCAGCAACCACACTTGACAACACTAAAAGAAAAATACATGACGGGTTTGTGAAAACAGTGGCAGATCCCTTTGCTTATGGTTCAGGACATGTGCAACCTGATCTTGCCATAGATCCTGGCCTTGTTTACGATCTAGGCCTCACTGATTACTTGAACTTCTTATGCGCTTCTGGATACAACCAACAACTCATTTCTGCTCTCAATTCCCATAAAACTTTCATTTGTTCAGGCACTCACAGTGTAACAGATTTGAACTACCCTTCAATCACATTGCCAAATCTAGGCTTAAAACCCGTAACCATTACTCGCACAGTAACAAATGTTGGAACACCAAGCACATACACTGCCAGCGTCCAATTGCTTGGATATAACATTAGCGTTGTGCCAAGTTCCTTGACTTTCAGCAAAACTGGTGAAAAGAAGACATTCAAGGTGACTGTGCAGGCAAGCAGTGAAACAAAGCGGAGAACCTATGAATTTGGGGAATTGCGATGGACAGATGGAAAACATATAGTAAGGAGTCCTATTACAGTAAAGCGCAGATAAAAACATCTTCAATGGAGTTGGTTGTGTTGGGATCCTTATAGTACTTTATGTTCAAATGTTTCACTCTGGCTAGGATATCATGCAAATAATAATAAATGCCTGTGTGTTTCTTTTAAGCCGTTTTCGGATTTTATGGTGTGTAATGTATTGCGTGTTTTAATCTAAAGCGAATAAACTTTCTAATCTTGGTGTTGCACTTTCAAAATTTTCAGTGAAAATGTTAACAATTGCACAGTATCGTGATATTCTAATTAATAACCTAGGAAGGTTAAATATTAATTTATCCTCAGATTTCCTTCCTTTTCTCGGAGGCGTACATGTGCATATGCGGTGCTAAAAGGAAACCAAAATTCCAAAATTTAAAAGATTAAAGTAGAAATTGATTACATTATGTGAATGAGCAACCTATTTCTAATCATCCCTGCAACAAAACATGTCAGACTTTTTAAAGCCGATTATTTGAGCCAAATTGATTAAAAATATATGATTATTGAGTTTGATTTTTAATTTATTTTATTTCTTGCTATAACTTCCATGTGGATGTAATCAGCCGTAGGAAGTTAGATACAGAGAAACGACACGTTAAGCAAAATACAAAGCAAAAGCAATTAACTAGATGCTGTACTATTGGTTGGATAGCACTTTGTTGATTTCCATGATGTAGTTGTTTGACATTCTATCTAAACATAGAGGAAAAGGTGACTTCACAATACAATAAAAGTTGGATTTTGAAGTTTACACCGATTAATCTAGGTTCAGATTAAATTTAACAGCCCTAACTATATTTCATAATTAAATTTTAATGAAAAATTATATAGTTGAGTTCTACTTAGTTGTACTTTTTTATAGAAATAATATATACCTCTACTTGAGTTCTACTATTTTTAATTTTATATAAATCATTAAATCAATTACATTCGTGAAAATTACTACACAGCATTGATAATTATAATTTAATCAAAAAAATTAATAAATGAAGTATTTTCAAATTATGTAGGTACATTTTTGTTAATATTAATTTACACCTTAATATATAATAATGATTATATTTTTTTTTTCATAATGGTTAACTATAAGATATAATAGTATTTCATTTTTATAAATTTAATCCCTTAAGAATTAAATATTCAGTATGTTTAATAATTATAAACAATATAAAGGGATATAATAAAATCATCATAAAAGTTTATAAAAAAAGACCAGATACTGATATATCACATTTTGCTTTGTTTCACTCATGGCAACACTAACTGTTTTCAACTATAACACGAATGTAATTTATTATAGTTAAGCATAACATGACACCACACGACAAGTACATATTATGATATGACTTGTACCGCATGCAGCATATCAATAGCAGGGTGATGCTGCATAATGTAATTCGATCTAACGCAGCTGCAAGGATAGACTTTATTTGTGATGATGATTGAAGTGATGAACAAGAGATTGCTGCAACGTATGCATGTGCCAAAAATGAAGTGATTGTTGCCACATGCATATACCAAAAGCTTGAGAGTGTTGTAACATCTATAACAGTGTGAGGATGAGTAACACCCAATCCCCCTATTATTTGAACCAGAAAATCTAATTGCTCTAGTTACTTATACATGATTTATTACAGTAACAAGCTTACATCATGATACAAAGGATAAATGGTGAACAAAACAAGAAAAACTTAAGTAGTTGTATGTAGTTAAATACTGCTTTGGAGGAGTTGTGCAAGTCTGATATTAGGGAACTCATTTGCTAAAGGTGACTTACCCATCATAAGCTTTTTGGACACTTGATCCATTGTTGGTCGAGAACATGGATTTTCATTCAAGCAAGAAAATGCCAAGATTGCAACCAAAATGACATCCCCAACAACCGGTTTAAGAGGATGAGGAGGTCTCTGGTCTATCACATCAATCAGTAGCAAGTTATGAGTTATTGCTGCTGAAGATGAAGATAACAAGGAAGAAACGAGATCCCCCGGATGTTTCCCCATGATGATTTCTAGACAAAGCACTCCAAAACTGAATACATCACATTTCTCAGTCACTTCCATGGTCTGGGCAAGCTCTACAATAAACAAAAACCACAGTTTGTTATGCTAATAGTTTACCAACTGATATGTTCTAAATGGGTTTGGTATTTGCATATATATACCACTTTTGTACTTTACTTCTTAACATTCATTGGATTCATTAGCTTAATTCATCTACATGTAAACAAGGGTTAAACATAATTTGAACGTAAAGTTAATTGCAAAAAACAAAGATAATTCCAAATCATATTTCTAAATGAGGAAAAAGGATCCAACCTGGAGCTGCATACCCAAAGGTGCCTGCAAATGTGGTCCAAGTGCTTGAACCAGGTTTTAGAATCTTAGCTGTCCCAAAATCAGAGACATGAGGTTCTTTTTGTGAATCTAAAAGAATATTCTTGCTGGATATGTCTCGATGAATTATGGGTGGTGAGCAATCCTGATGCATATAGGATAAAGCATGTGCCACACCTTTAACAACATTTACTCTCTGTTCCCAGTAAAATGAAGCTGCTTTTTTTTCATTGATTAGTACTTGATCCAAGCTACCCCCTTCCAAGAACTCGTAGACCAAAAAGGAGAAGCGTGAATGTGAGCAAAATCCACATAGCTTTACAATGTTACGGTGCCTGATTTCTGTCAAAGCTTGAATTTCGTTTTCAAAAGCTTTAAAATTAGGCGTCTCTTCATCTGTTTCCATGTGAAGTTTCTTCACCGCAAAAACATGGCCTGTAGACATCTCTGCTTTGTAAACCGATCCTTGCCCTCCAAGTCCAATCAGATGTTTTTCGTTGAAATTATCGGTTGCTTCAATGATGTGTTCAAACATAATTTTTCCATCGTGACTCCATATGGAAAACACTTCTCCAGTGAGTTTCTTTCCGGAATGCACATTTTCTTTACCATGTATATCTTCCTTTCTTGCTTTTCGACAGAGAATATACATTGAAACTGACACCCCACATAACACTAGAACAAGAGCACCCAAGAAAATAAATAATGCTCTTTGAATGCCCTTGTGCCTCTTCCGACTGTGGTTGGTTGGGCAATGCATTAAGCCAGTGACATTGCCACACAAGTCTCTGTTATTTTTCAATGATTCAATTGAAGCATTAAGAAAGGCTTCGTTATTTGGAAGTGGCCCTTCTAACTGGTTGTATGATATGTTGACAGAAATCAAACCTGAAAGGCCATCAAAACTGGATGGAATATTTCCAGAAAGATTATTGTGAGAGAGATTAAGCCACTGCAGTTTCATCACCTCTCCAAGCTCTTTTGGTATTGTTCCACTCATCATATTCCCACTAAGATCAAGATATTCAAGAGGCTGAAATTTGCGAAACTCCAGGGGAATAGTTCCGTTTATTTTGTTATTGCTCAAAGTCAACCTTCGTAAGTTGGGCAATTCTACAACTTCTCTCGGTATTGTTCCACTCAACTGGTTACCTCCAAGATCCAAATCTTCAAGAATTTGCAGTGATCCGATTTCTTTGGGAATGTCACCAGAAAGGTGGTTGTTGCTAATCTCAAGTTCAATTAACAATTTCATATTCCCTAATTCCTTTGGAATCTTTCCCTTCAAGTTATTAGAAGAAAGGTGAAGCTTGCCTAGTTTGGTTGCCTCAGCAAGTTCGACTGGTATAACACCAGAAATGTTATTGTTGGATATCTTTAAGGTACCAAGATTAGGACACTTCCCCCAGTTTGGTGAAATTTGGCCGTAAAACTTGTTGTCGCTCAAATCAATGTATTCCAAATTTGGATATACACCAAAATCTTGTGAGATATCTCCTTCCAATTGGTTCCCTTCCAACCTGAGTCTAGTAACACTAGAACAGTTCTTCAAGCTTATTGGCACCGGACCGGTAAAACGGTTGTGGTGAGCACTAAGGGAGCTTAGGGACCCAGCAGAGCAAATTTGTGGTGGTAAATGTCCTGTGAAATCATTCTGAGCAAGTAACACAAAAGACATGTTCCGAATGTTATTCAAGACTTGTGAAACACTGCCATTAAGTTTGTTGAAGGACAGTTCTAAAATAGTGAGGTTTTTCAAATTTCCAATTGTGGCAGGAATTGTTCCGGTGAGATTGTTGATTTGGAGACTAAGTACTTTCAAATGGATCAAGTTTCCTATAGAGGGAGGAATTGATCCAGAAAGATTGTTAGAGCGTAAAAACAACCTGGTGAGCTTGGTCAGGTTTCCAATTGTGGAAGGAATAGGTCCAGAAAGGTGGTTGTAATCAAGTCCAAGTGTATCTAAATTGGCCAAGTTTTCTATGGAAGCAGGGATTGATCCAGAAAGATTATTGTTATCAAGAAAGAGCAAGGTCAAGTTAGACATGGTCCATAAGGAGGATGGAATTGGCCCAGATAAAAGGGAGTTATTGGAAATGCGAAGCAAATTTAAACTAGACATGTTTCCTATTGTTTCAGGGATAGTACCAGAGAGAGAATTTCTTGACAAATCAATATTCTTAAGGTTTCTCAACATTGAAATTTCTTGAGGAATGGAACCAGAAAATTTATTAATTTTAAGATTTAGAAACTCTACCTTGTACAACTTTCCAATCTCTGGTGGAATAGGGCCAGAAAAACTGTTTAGGCCTAAATCTAGATATGTCAAATTGGAAAGGTTTGCTATGGAATTAGGAATCTCACCACTTAGTTGACATTTGTCCAGATCAAGGCCTTGTAAACTCCTTAGTGTCCACACTTGTTGAGGGATGGAACCATTGAAATAATTTGTAGAAAGATTCAAAATTTTTACTCTGGACATGTTACCAATTTGTGGTGGAATGGTCCCATAAAAGGAGTTGTTAAAGATATTTAGGATGAGTAGGTTAGGAAAAGCTGAGAAGTTGAGGGTGTGAAGGGTACCTATGAGACCATAATTTGAAAGATCTATGGTGGAGATGGACTTGGAATTGTTACAATGAATTCCTTCCCATTGGCATGAAGTAGAACCTGTCCAAGTTGATAAGAGATCTTGGCTGCTGTTATCAAAGCTGTGTTTCCACTTTAACAGTGCATTTGCCTCACTGTTATCAGTTGCAGCTTCATCACCAACAGTTCTTGCGCTGGCAGCAGAGGCCAAAACTACTGTTTTGGAAAACCAAGCAAGTTGGAGTGAAGAGTGTGTTAGAATTGCCAAAAGAAAGTAAGAGAGAATCCTCCATAAGGGTAGAATCTTGATGGATTCCATGGTTCAAGTATAACTGGATTTTGGGATGAAGAACACTCATTTAAAGGCTGCATATTCTTGTAAGGGAAAGGTGTATTATTGTGAAGATAGAAATAGGTGAAACTAGGATGTGCTTATAATGTGGCATGAGTGGACCCTTGTGACATGACTTCACCAAAAACTTTTCAATAAGAAAAGTTATTCACGCAAGTACGAATCTCCAACATGATTTTTGTATCTGCACAAAAAGAAGAAATCATACATGGCATTGTCAAGAACCGAAAAGATTCCTATCTTGTCAAATATGGCCGCGATAATGGATACACTTGAAAGTGTAGAGTTGTAATCTGACAAAAGGAAACAGATTTAGCTGATTAGAATTGTAAGAGAACCTCTTAAAGTGTGTTTTAAGAATGGTATCTATCATCATAACTTTGACTCAAGGATGATATATGAGTAATGATGTTGGCATATTGATAAAACCACCAGCAGCCTTTGCCATTTGACATTTCTTCTTTTTCAGATTCTCCAGAAAGCCCAACATTTGGTATTTTTCCCTTGACATGTCTCACAAAAAATTATAACAATTTGATGATATAACAGAGATTATCTGTTTCGTGTCTCGAGCTATTCAGAAATATCACGACAAACCCAATACTTTCTTTCATTAGTTATATGCTGATTAAATGCAATTAACAGAAATAATCTACAAGTTCATTAAATTGATTTTCATTGCCATTTTTCTTTTCAACTATTGAAATGATTTGAATTAATCGTGATTTTAATCACAATGATAATCATTATTAGTTCTGTTAATTAACATTGGTTTTGTATTCACTGGTTATTTTCATTATTTAATTAAACTTCATTGTTTAATTTTATTTGTTGTAAGACATGGAATATTCATTCCAATTAATTTCAATTTATACTGAATGGCAAATACATTTTAGTTACAAATTAAACTTCAATTATACATTAATATAAAAAATGACAAGAAGGAACATACGATCCAAAGTGTTAGACATTCAAGTCAAAGCAAAATAAACCTAAAATCTGTCCAGTCAAATAAACCCATAAAGAATAACGAAAGTTAATATTAAAGTAAGAATTTGTTTAAAATGTGACAGGATTGATGTGATTAATGATAATTTTTAATATCTTAAGAAATTGGTTTTTGAGTTAGAATAAAAAAGAGAGGTTTAAAACTAAATTAAATATAAAATGATAGATATTTGAAATTACTAACAAAAAAAAAGATGTAACAAATGATACTAGATACAAATTCCATTTTGAATTTGTTACACCTTCTAAAAAGTCCTTATCGTTCAAAACAAGATTATGACACAAGAATTTTTTATGCATTTATATACTAAATTTGGTGTTGTCAATAAACAAGGATATTAAGAGAATAAATCACTTTATGCAAACTGAATTTACTGTTACAATGAATGAAGGAAATTTTAGATTTATATTTCCTCTTTTATCTTCTGTTTGTTTCTTATCTTATACTGTAATATAAATTAATAATAAAAAAACTGTAAATTTGTATCTCTTGATACGAAGACGAATTTAAAATATATATATATATATATATATATATATATATATATATATATATATATATATATATATATATATATATATTCTTTCCACATAATCTCGTTTATAAGGGAAAAAAAGTTTACAAAAGAGTTATGAAATTACACATTTATTCTTCAATTTATATGATAAATTTTAGATCTTCGTAAGAAAACAACGTAACATGTTATATTATATATCCAGCATAATCGATTATGTTTATATGTTACGTTATATGTGTAACATAATTAATTACATTATATAATATTTTAAAATAATATAAATAAAATATTAAAATAAGAAAAAAAAATCATAAATAATAAAAATATTATAATTGAAATAGTACTAAAAATAATAATAGTAATAGTACAAATAATAATAAAATAATAGTAATAGTAAAAATATTAATAAATCATAAAATAATAAAAATAATAATAAAATTAAAAATAATGGTAGTAATAACTAAATTATAATAATATAATAATAAAATCATAAAATAATAAAAAATAATATTAGTAAAAAATGATAAAAATAATAACAAAAATAATTTTATGAAATAATAATAGAATTGTAATTCAATATTTAATTAAAGTTAATTTTTAATACTAAGGATAATTTAGTAAATTTATAAATATAAAATCTTAAAAAAAATTTAAAAATTATTATACGAAGCAAATCACTTATAAACGTTTTTTTTCTTCGTTCTCTATCCACTTTCTGTTTTCTTTCACTCTCCACATATTTTTTCTTAATTTAAATGACTTCAAACTTTACTATCTTTTCCTTTTTTACCCCATACTTTTCAAATACACTTTGTAATCAATTAGAGATATCCTTTTAATCTTTCAATAAACATTTATTTTAGTTAGAAATAAGACTAAGAGTAAGAAAATATTAAGTGATTTAGCATACAATTTTTTTTTTTTGTGTTATTTATCCTGAGAGGAGATAAAATGGATCGATAAAACTGATTCAACGTATTTAGTGTAAAAAAAAATTATAGTAAAAATATTTATGTAATATTTAATACTATAATAAAACTTCTTAAGAATTTCTTAAAAGATATATACCTCAATAGAACTGAATTGGACTAAACTAATATAAAAACCAAATGTTTTATTGTTTCTTCTATTAGACGTTTCACTAATTAATCGCCTTTTTCTATGATTTTTATGAAAATATTTTGAAATTGTTTTTAAGCAATCCCTTGTACTGTTTACTTATATTGTTTTACAAAATTTTCAGCTAAAAGTGCTTTTAAACTTTATTAAACTTTATTTTCAATATGAACAAGTCACCACTTAAATCTTTAAGAATGGTGTGTCCAACAGTAATTATTAGGGTTGAAATTATCATCCAAAAGTCCATTAATTAAGATTGAAAGCTTTAAAAAGATATTAGAAATGGCAAGTGAATATTAGTTAAAAGCATTTAGAGCATTAATTATTATAATGTGGAATTATTGTAGTGATGATTTTGTAAGATGTAGTTGTGAGATGTTTATGAGTAGACTTTTGAAAGTTTTGGTGAAAGAAACAAGCATTTATAAATGAAGACATCTTTTTCCAAAGTTTGCATTATTAGGTCCGCACTTCTCAACCCTCAATTATTTTAAGAAAAAATGTATCATGCTTTAGAGAAAGGAACTATTGTCTTTCGATCAAAAACAAAATATAAAACAACTGTACGTAAATATAAACTCAGATACACTAACAACGGTCACTGGAAATCTTTTTGTGATGAAAAGGTACCTAAGCCTAGTTCAAGTTGGAGTTAATATGTACAAAATTATGTTTTTCTTTTTGCCTTCCTTAATGCTTCAACTTCAATGTTCTTTCATAAGTCTATCAAAAATATTTCATGTTAATTTCCATTTATCTCAAACACATAATTCAATCTCTTGCTGTGTCTTATCCACCTACATTTTGCAAATAATATCTATAAAAAAACAATATTTTATCGACAATTTGTGGGGTCAAATTCAATTCCTTTCCTTAATCCATTCTTTCAATTTCAAATTCAGATCAAAACTTCTCTTTTCATTTTATGTTTTCTACCGTTCGGTTAAACTGAAAAAGTTATTTATAAAAAACATTTTGATGTCAAAATCAATAAAAGATAGAACAATACTAATAATAAATATATAATAAATGTAATTAATCTACCACAATATTTTATCACTAATGTAGAAAGAGTTTTAGACATATGTCATTTTGGGCTTTTAACGTCTATTAACCAATCAACGTCATTACTGATGACGTCAATGGGACGTCGGATATCCATATAACAGACGTCTATAATGAAGTCAGTTAGTGTCATGTCCGACGTCACTAGACATCGGTATAGGCCTAACCCGATGTCTAAATGCACAATATAGACGTCGGACTGCGTATTAACCGACGTCTAAGAGCATATAAAGACTTCGAACATGTCACCAACCGACGTCAAAGGTCATTATAGACGTCGGTCTTTGCATTAACCGATGTCTAATACAATAGTTGTGTTTTAGTGCAGTTTTGTTCCTGTCTTTGGATAGCCTAGTAGCACACTTGGCCTTTGCTAGTTTCCCCCGAAAAAAAACTTGTGTCTTTTGAATTTCTCATGACATTTCAACCCAAAACCGAACCTGGGTTCTTGCTTAGTTCCATTTTCAACCGCAAGAGTGAAAAATTACGGTGAAACGATAACTAGGAAACGACCTACGGTCGTTTTTAGGTCGAAACGCCACCAGAAATCCGAAAGACGCCGCTTTTTCTGGGAGACAGCTAGCAAAGGAAGAATGTGGTACTACGTTACCCCAAGAAAGGAACAAAACTGAACTAAAACACAACATGAAGAAAATAAATTTTAATCAGTTGAACCAGAAGATAATCGATGAAAGACTGAACAAAGTTTAAACGGTAACCATAAAAAAATACGCACCTGGAATGTAATATCGCAAGAGGGAAGAAGGAGAGGAGGATGACGATGATATTATCAGAAACAATAATGCAATGTCGCAAGAGAGAAAAAGGAGAGGAGCTGCAAGAGAGAAAAAGGAGAGGAGGAAGACGATGATATCAGAAACTGCAATTATTTAACATGAAATGGGGCGTCGATTGCTACAGAAACCGACGTCTATAGTCACATAGACATCTGTTATCTAACTAATATGACGTCAAAGATAACTTTCAATCTGACTTTTTGAATGCACATTAGACGTCGGACACCAGGGGAGCCGACGTCTATTGCGCTGAACCGATTGACGTTTCATTTCCTATCAAGGAAGTAGACGACAGTTGTCCAAGGCGTCAACGTCTATAACAATATAGATGTCGGGGCTTTGTTATCGGACATTGAAGTGTCTGCGAGTTTGGTAAACATCATTAATTACAGGCACATAAACGTCGCCCACCGAGAAATCCGACGTCTATATTGCAGAAATTGATGTCTTCCCGCCTTCCGAACATGTCATACACGTCAGTTGTTTACTAAATGACGTCTAAGCGCCTGAGAATTAGGTGAAGAGCATTAATTGCAGGCAAGTAGACGTCGGCCCCCCAGAACAACCGACGTCAATGGAGTAGAAAAGTCTGTCTTCTCGCCTACCTCAGGCCATTGGACGTCGGTTTAGGGCATAACATACGTCTATTATATCATAGACGTCGTTTGTCCTAGAAACCGACGTCTTGGTGACCAACTTATTTACGGTAATGCTACCGTTCATTAATATATGTCGGGCTGCCTTCTAGCTGACGTTTTTTAAGTGATGTTAAACATCGTTTTTGCACTAATGTATATATGTATTTATAAATTTTAAAATGAATTTTATATTAATATAAACTTAATTACGGTCTAACTAATAATCTTATTAACATAATTTTTTTGAACATTAACTTTTTTTTAATCCGATAACTCGACTGTTTTGGAGTTTCAAATTGATAGAAACTATCGATCTTTTGCTGAACGTTCATACCATACACAACTACTTTCATTTATGCTCTTTTATTACATTTAGAGACTTTTGTTCTAAATTCTTAGATTAAAATTGATATATGTGATTTTTTCATTCAAAACAATACTTTCATCCATTCCACACACCATTCTCATTTAACAAAGCATACTCATTTGTTAATCTTCAATCAAACCAATATAGTTACTTTTTTGTACATTTAAATACATTGTAAAGAATCTTTCAACTAATCTTAAAACCCAACCACATAATCTATGATCACTGATTCATTTTGCTTACACATATATATATACACCAAATTTAATCTCTCACAACTATGGACCACAAACATGTTGGCATGTGTTTGTACTTTATTATCTTTTTGTTGCGTAACTTTAATCATTATTAAAAAAAAAATATATTTACTAGGTTGATAGATATAATTATTTTTGTTTTTGAGTAGGATGGATGGCAGGGACCACCACTTCATTAATAGATTTTGAAGCATATGAGTGGCTTTACCTAGTATTAAATATTCAACTTTCGGGACGCACTAACCTAATTTGAGAAACATCGTTTTTGGTGCACTCACCTTTCTTTTTCTTCTTTACAAAAACAAGCCGGGACCATAATCAAAATATTTTTAGGTAAACAAAATTACATTTATTTAATTCTATCTTTTTTTTTTCTAAATACAAAAATTTATATTTCTATTATTACTTTATTTTTATATTCTGTATCAAATAAATATAAAAATATATCATCATACACTAAATATTACAAAATCTGGTTTGATTGAAGTATTTTGTGAAAAAAGGTTACGTTGAGAAAAAAAAAAAGAACTTTGTAAATATTCATGAAAAGGTGGTTGATTTATGTTTTCAACACAATGTAATTAAATAAATTGTGTAAAGAAAAAAGACTTTCTAGCTGTGTTAATATTATCATAACATTATGTACATACAGGATAACGTCTATGTTTTCTCCAGCGAAATATTTAATTATAAAATAAATAAAAAATTATTTAAAATAAAATTATAAAACTTATTTATATTTAATTTCATAATTATAATAATAAAAATATATTATAATTTTATTATTTTTTATTGTTAATAAAAAATATAAATACACAAACACATTTTTTCACTAACAACCTAAATGTAATAACTAAAATTATTCATACTAAATAACATTATTAAAACTAGTTAAAACATATATGTATGTGTATTTAATTTTTTTATAATAATAAAATTATTATTATTATAATTATGAATTTAAATATAAATAATTTTTGTAATTTTATTGTAAATCATTTTTATTTATTTTATAATTGAGAAAATCATTAAGTTTAAAATAAGTTTAAATTTCAAAAAGGTTAAATTTTAAAATAATTACTTAAAAAGTGAAATTAATAAAATAGTTATTTTAAAGGTAAAATTGAAAAATAAATATGGAAAAATAAATATCCTTTATATGTAGATATAGATAAATAAAATATTAAATTATTTTATTTTTTTTACCGAAATAATATATCTTTTCAATTATTTCTTGTCTTTTTTTTCTTTCTCTTTTTTACCTTTATTAAAAAGAACAATATATCTTCCTTCATTAAATAAAAGTATTGAATGAAAATAATTTTTTAAAACATTATTGTTTGTTTATAATAGGTGAGAGAACAAAAAATCACTTTTTCCGAAATAAAATAATACGAGAGGGTACCACTGTTACATTATGGTTTTATTTCTGAAATGGTATAAGGGACTTTTGTTTTGAATTTTAGATACTTGAAGTTGGAAAAACAAAATTTTAATTTAGTTTTCTAAAACCAGCGTTTTATAGAAAAAAAAATACTGTTTTCAATGATATATTTACCAAGTTTTCAATAAAATAAATAATTTTTTGAAGAAAATATATTTTATTTTACGTTCCAGTATGATAAAGAGATTGTAATTCATGTATCTATTATAAAAGAGAAACAATTTTTTTAATGATATTAAATTAAATATATTATATAATTAATTATTGTTTTGGTAGATATTTTTGGGACCGAGAGACTGACCTTGATGACGGTACCTGAAAAGGCACTCCAACACTCAAGTTAGGTGTTAGTTGTAGAATATTCTCAATCCTAAGCAGTAGTGCTTAGTCTGAGAAAGAAAGTAAGTGGGAGAATGACAAAGTGATTATAGCAGAGAGTATGCTAAAATGTGCTTGGAGTCCTTAACCTTTTATTTATAGGCTTTGGATTAGTAGAATATAAGCAAAATAAGATATAAACAACCTTACTTGACAAATCTCTGTTTGGATATGACGTAATATATTTCTGTTTGGATATGATTTGATAATATCTCTGTTTGGATATTATTTGATGATATCTCTGTTTGGATATCATTTACGCCTGTGATGCATTGGGCCTTGAACCTAATAAAACTTGATCCATTCTGATAATTCGACCCAGTTAATTGGTAAGCTGGATCGTCCGGTGTAACCGGCCGTAAGATGATGTGTCCGATCGTCAGAGATATACTATCGTACAACTATAATAGAAGATAGTAATATAATACTTAGTTCAAAAAGGCTATCACTTTTATTATTGAAAGCAAATACTTATTTACCAACATTATGCATAATAGTGATTAAAGTGTTTCCTTGTGTATGGACCGACACAAAGCAAATATATTGTTTTGAAATAATTGTACACCAAAAATAGAAAATAAAATTTAATTTTTTTGTCATGACAAAAAATTTAAATTTTACTTTATTATTTTTAATTTTAAAAATTATACCTCAAACAGTTCAAGAGACAAAACAATAATGTACTTTGTAGATTGATGGCACAAAATTTACAGTACATGGTTAGAATCTTTATCACTTCAACTTTCACTTGAGTGCTTTACTCTCTGTACTGCCTTATCTTAGCCATTGGATTTACATCTAAAAGTTACTAATATATTATATATTAAATATGAAAGATCGATATGTTAGTATTAAAGTTATCTTCTTCAATGTAATGCCATGATCTTTTGTCCTCACAATGTGAAGGAGAAGGTGGAAAAATAGTTGGTAAATCATTTTTTATATTTGACCTTCCTATCATACATAAATTTTGATTTTTATGTTTGATCCATTTAGATCATATATAATTTACATCTAACACATACAAATTTAACATAAATTAATATTTAACCTAAACAGATCAAATATAAAAGTCAAAATTTACGTTTTACAATAAAAAATTAGACGTAAAAGTTAACAAATTATTTATCAAAATATTATCACATATTTTTCATGTCTTGATCTCAACTTATTGAATATAAATTGGTTGAGGTAATAAGTCATTTCTGTATATTAATGGATTAGTGGTAGTATATTCAAATATAAAAATGAACATCTTCTCGAAATAAATCCTAGTAAATTTTATAATTCTTATATATTAAATGATAAATTTAAATTTAATTGAATGGTATTAAACTTAAAATGAAATATATTGCTACTTTTATAATCTATTATAAAAAGAATAAATGAGCTAAAAAAAAGTTAGAGATTGATGAAGAAAAGAAAAAGTTCAGTTGTCTCCTTAATATGTTTTAAAAGCAAAAGCCATCTGATGCACATTTCCCAAAGATCAAAAGAGAAGATTTAAGGGCTAGAAAACAAAGATGTCCTATAAATATGCATTTCATAGCTGGTAGGCATCACAGCAAAACATGGGCAGCTCCATTTTTCTCCTCCGCCTTATACTTACCTCCCTTCTTCTTTTCACTTTCTTCCTCCAAACTGTTTATGGCACCAAAAAGGCAAGCAAACTGCTTTTTGCTTATTGCTAATTCATCTGACACTAAAATGATGATGATGATGATGATTTCTTTGTGATATCATTGATCTTTGCTTATATTTCAGAAATGTTTGATTTTGTTTGCAGAGTTACATTGTATACTTGGGAGCACACTCTCATGGTTCCAACCCTACTTCTGTTGACCTCCAAACTGCTACTCTTTCTCATTATCATTTACTAGCTTCAACCCTCCGAAGGTATCAAATTATGCTTTCTTCTGTAATTTTGTTTTTCATCAATTATTCTCCTATTATACTTTCAACTTTCATATATTGTTATTCTCATATTATGTTTATTCAATAGCTTTTCCTTCCACTAATTTCTTTTTTTTATCATGTTACCTGTCTCTATATAAGTTGAAATAAAATTAATGTCTCTAAAACTAATTTTAATTTAATAATTTTACATAAAAAAATATAAGTTTATGAAATAAAATTATATCTTTTTTTTTAATTGTGAATGCTTTTCTTGTTAATATAACTTTGTATATTCACAGAGAAATTTGAATAAAAAATGATTAACAATATATAGACCATATATATAGATTAGATATCATATATATATATATATATATATAGAGAGAGAGAGAGAGAGAGTACTGTCTTTGTCCCATTAATAAACAAATTAAACTATCTAAATCCATTAGGAAAAAGTTTTTTTATCAATTTTTTTATAATTTTTTAATAACGTGTTGTGGTTTATGATTAATTTATTTTAAATATTTTTTTTTAAAAATAAATTTAAACATATAAATGAAATAGTAACATATAATTCATTGTAAAAAAGTTATTAAAAATAACTTTTAAAATATGATTATGCTTATGTTTAAGGATAACAATACATTGTTAGAAAGAAAAACAACCCCATTAAAAAATGAATATATATCTGTACCAAAATAATGATTATATGAATAATCGAAAAACCATTAAAATAGCTTATGAATAACAATGATTGATAAAATTAATGAATATTTACTCTAGTAATATAACTAGGCGACAAAAGTCATCGGAAAGAATCTTTTTGGAGATTGACTATAAATAATTTATTCTAACTTTTACTCAGTACGTCCTCCTGCTGATAAAAAACAAAGTATGTCCTTAGTCTTTTACAGTTCAAGCATGTAAACTAAGTAGGTATATTAACTTAATTGTGTTGAAATTAAACTTATTTGATTAGAATGCATAAAAGACAAGCTAACAACCATAATAGGTTCTTAAATGTGTGAGATAAAGAAATTAACATATGGTAAGGTGAATACATCACATATGTAGTTAATGGTTTGACAGTGAGGAGAAAGCGAAAGAAGCAGTAATTTACTCATACAACAGACACATAAATGGGTTTGCAGCAATGCTGGAAGAGGAAGAAGCAGCAGATATTGGCAGTGAGCATGCTATGCTATAGCTTCCATTCATTAATTATTCTTTTTCATTTTGTTTTGTTTGAAATTAGTTAGTGACAAAGTGTTTGGAATGAGGCAGAAAACCCTAACGTGGTGTCTGTGTTCTTGAGCAAAAAACATGAACTGCATACTACTCGCTCATGGGAATTTCTTGGACTACAACGAAATGGTAAGAACTCTGCATGGCAGAAGGGAAGCTTTGGTGAAAATACAATAATTGCAAACATCGACACTGGTAAGCTTAGTTATCTATTATGTGCATGGGAATTTATGTGCATTCTTTAGTCCTGAATTTCGCGTTGATAGGTGTTTGGCCAGAGTCGGAGAGCTTCAGTGATAAAGGATATGGTCCTGTTCCCTCCAAATGGCGTGGGGGTAATGTTTGTCAGATTAACAAACTTCCACGCTCTAAGGCAAATCTATGCAACAGGTTCTTCTTCTCTTTTACCTTTTCTTTTTCTTCAATATATAATTTACAAATTCTGAAATAGTAAGGACTAACTTCAAAAAGAAATGACAATAATTGGAGACAAAATAAGAAATTATAATTTCGTGGGACCTTTTACAAACTGTTTCTATCCTTGGAAGACATAATTCATCGTTCATTTGTTTTTTAATGTTTGATTTCGTGTCTCTAACTACTTTACAAGTCCACCACCTTTCTCTTTCTCTTTTTCTTTATCAACTATCTTTATACTTTGTCCCTAGTTTCTTACATTATTCAATTTATACATAGATATCATATTCAAAATTATCTGTCTTTTCCTTAAATATTGTTAATAATATGGTCGTGTGTATGAACAGAAAGCTGATAGGAGCAAGATTCTTCAACAAAGCTTTCCAGGCTTACAATGGCGAACTTGTTCCATCGCTGCAAACAGCGCGTGATTTCATGGGGCACGGGACCCACACTCTATCAACCGCTGGGGGCAATTTCGTCCGAGGCGCAAGCGTATTTGCGGTGGGCAACGGCACCGCAAAGGGTGGCTCCCCTAGAGCACGAGTTGCAGCTTACAAAGTGTGTTGGTCTCTGACGGACCCTGCCGGTTGTTACGGCGCCGACGTGTTGGCTGCTATCGACCAAGCCATCGATGACGGCGTTGATATCATCAATCTTTCAGTTGGTGGCAGTTACGTGGTGACCCCCGAAGGAATATTCACCGACGAAGTTTCCATCGGAGCCTTCCATGCCATTTCCAGAAATATAGTGGTAGTTGCCTCTGCCGGAAATAATGGACCAACACCTGGCTCTGTGGTCAATGTGGCTCCTTGGGTCTTCACCATCGCTGCTAGCACCATAGACAGAGATTTCAGCAGCAATTTAACCATTAACAACAATCAACAAATCGAGGTACCATCATATCTAATTAAAACGTCTACGACTAATTGTTATTCTAACCTATCCATGAAAAAATATATATATAAATCTATCAAGAAAGTGATAATTCTAATAACATCAACTATTTTGTGTAAGTAAGATTTTTGAAGTAAAAGTATTCTTTTCTTTTATTTGATATATATATGTAGGAAAGAAAAGGAAAGAACAAAATTAATGGGCTCCACGTATGGAAAAACTTTCTTCATCACGTGGCCACTTCATAAGACTAAAGAATCTATGAGAAAGTCTTCAATATATATGCACTGCAAAATTTACATAGCCGTGGTCACCGACAAATATTTTCGTTTAATATTTTATCCATCGCTGTAAATTTTGTTACTGGTCTATACCAATATTTCAAAGGCGAAACTACAATATTAATCTCATAATTTTGTTAAATTAAAATGAGTAGTATTGAAAAAGACAACTTGGTTAGTGATTTACAAAGTAAATCAAATGACAAAGTGACATTATTAAAGTCTCCTGATGTGATTGGTATACATAGGACTGTTTTGTATCTAAGACTGATGGATACATGTGCTCATACAATTGGTGTTGCTGTAAAGAGCTGACAAGGATAAATTTAACCACAGAAATTTATAAGAAAGGATGATGCTCATCATTTTATTTTACTATTTTAGAAGTAGTATTTTTTAATTTACATAACGACCAATGAGTGCAATTTATATTAAGTTGTTCATTGGTATAGAACTTGTTCTAATTAAATATATTTTCATTATTTAGTTCACAATTATCTCTTTTGAATTCTACAAGTGATTAAAACATATGGAAGCCATGGATAAAACTAAAATATAGAATCACATATAGTATTAATGTTATATGAATATAACTTTTCATTTTCCTAGAGGTGAAATATTATTGGTTCAAGTTACGATCAGTACAACAAGAACTTCACATGGGTTGTCCAAGATAATCCCAACCATGACGTCGTTCTAATTGGAAATCTAGCAGAGATATATTGAAAATTTGAAGGAAAACGAGGGTCCCTCAAATATTCAGTTCTCCAAAGTTCTTTTTCTAACTGGATTAGGGTGGGTTAAAAATGAATTATCTCATCTAAATTGAGGAAAATATATCCTAAATTGGAAATCAACTCAGACTGAAATTAGTTTATCAGAATAAACTTCGATTCACTTTGCTCTAAAACCGACTCAAATAGATTATGGATCTAAATCGACATTCAATCGCAACTTTTTTTTTTCTAATGTTTTCAAGTACAATCAATTGAAAATTGCATTCGTTACGTTTTCATTTTAACTTCTTTTATTTTTATTTTTTTTATAAATTTCTGGCATCATAACGTTAGTTTTTATTATAAACTTGCAGGGAGCGAGTCTTTTTGTAAACTTGCCACCGAACCAGGCCTTTTCTCTGATCCTTTCCACTGATGCTAAACTTCCTAATGCAACATTTCGAGACGCGTAAGTACAAAATCTCACAGTCTTAATTTGCTTCAAACAACCTTTTTTATTAGAATATTAATGTTTCTTACATTGTTCTTGTTGTTGACATGTGTGTATATATTGGTGCAGTCAACTGTGTAGACGTGGAACACTTGATCCTGCAAAAGTAAAGGGCAAAATAGTGCGTTGTATTCGAGATGGAAAGATAAAATCAGTTGCTGAGGGTAATGAAGCTCTTTCTTCAGGCGCACAGGGAATGATTTTGGGCAATCAAAAGCAAAATGGAAAAACAACTTTTGGCGAGCCTCATGTTCTCTCAACTGTGGGCACAAATGATGACCATGCAGGAGCACAGTCTGATTTTTTCTTAACTGCAACGTAACTATATATCCTTCATGCACTTCAAAATTGTTTAGCAGTTTTCAAATGACATCCTACAAAACATTTGCTCCATTTTTTATTCATGCACACGTACATTTTTGCAGGGACCCTATAGAATCAGGTGCTACCATAAGAATGTCTACAGCAAGGACGTTATTTGGAAGAAAGCCAGCTCCAGTTATGGCTTCATTCTCATCTCGAGGACCCAATAAGATTCAACCATCAATACTCAAGGTGCAGCACGTCCACATTAGTTAATCAGTACATATTTGATTCATTTGTTATAATCAACTATGTATCTCTCTCTCTCTCTCTCTCTCTCTCTCTGTATATCATATTTGTTCGTGTTTGTTATGAAACCCTTGTTTTATTTTGGTTTCAGCCCGATGTGACTGCACCTGGTGTGAACATACTTGCTGCCTACTCAGAATTCGCAAGTGCATCAACCTTGCTAACAGACAATCGTCGTGGGTTTAAATTCAATGTACTGCAAGGAACTTCTATGTCTTGCCCTCATGTTGCTGGCATCGCTGGACTTCTCAAAACACGTTATCCTAGTTGGAGTCCTGCTGCTATAAAATCAGCAATCATGACCACAGGTGTCAATCTCTAATTTCATAATTTCTTAAGTTTTGGTTTTCTACCAAATTTTAACATGGTTAAGTATATATATACCTTTGCAGCAACCACACGAGACAACACAAACAGGCCAATACAGGATGCGTTTGCTAAAACACTGGCAACTCCCTTTGCTTATGGTTCAGGACATGTTCAACCTGACCTTGCCATAGATCCCGGCCTCGTTTACGATCTAGGCCTCACTGATTACTTGAACTTCTTATGTGCTTCTGGATACGACCAACAGCTCATTTCTGCTCTCAACTTCAACCGAACTTTCATTTGTTCAGGCACTCACAGTGTAACAGATTTGAACTACCCTTCAATCACATTGCCAAATCTAGGCTTAAAATCCGTAACCATTACTCGCACTTTAACAAATGTTGGAACACCAAGCACATACACTGCAACGGCCCAATTACCTGGATATAACATTGCCGTTGTGCCAAATTCCTTGAACTTCAATAAAATTGGTGAAAAGAAGACGTTCAAGGTGACTGTGCAGGCAAGCAGTGTAACTAAGCGGAGAACTTATCAATTTGGAGAATTGCGATGGACAGATGGAAAGCATATAGTAAGGAGTCCTATTACAGTAAAGCGCAGATGAAAAACTCTTCAATGTAGTTCGTTGAGTTTAGATCCTTTCTTATCATAGTAATTGCGTGGACGCGTGGATAATAAGTTTCACTCCAGCTAGGATCTCATCTCGTGTTATGGTAATGGTTGCGTTGTTTTTTTTCTGGGACGTGTTTGGTTTTTTCTCTATCTGTTATGATGTATTGTGTGTTTTATGTATAATAAGAACATTAATAATGGAAATGCAGGCAAGTTCGCATCATGCCAACGTTCTTCTCAAACTAGACCACTCTTGAAGAATTAATCTTAGAATTTGAGTTTCATCCCAATGAAGACTAATCCAGTTCTAAATCAATATTTTATATATATATATATATATATATATATATATATATATATATATATATATATATATATATATATATATATATATAACCTAATTAATAAGGATCTCGAACACTTCCGTTTCATTGAAGATAGATATTTCACTTAATGATTTTTTTTAACTATTTTATGTTAAATAGTTTAAATTATATATTTTAAAATAAGAGAGCAATGATAATGCACATTAGCATCACCCAAGAAGTAAAATGTATTTTACTGACATTCCTTTACAAGAAAGAAGAAAGAAAACGATTGTAATACATGTATCTCTTATAATAAGATAAATGAATTTTTCTTCTAACATATTAAATTAAAAAAATTGTATGTGTTATGTAAATGAAGATTTTTCAGTTCAAAAGGTTTATTACTTTTATTATTAAAATGAAATATTTAATTTCCGACTTTAGGCATATAAGCTATTATAAAGTGTTTCTTGGTGTAATGATGACTAGTTCTTTTAAGGAAGGTGATCTTAGCCACTAGATTTACATCTAATGGTTACTTATAAAAGAGATTATATAATTAAAAATAAAAGATCGATATGTTAGTATCAAAGTTATCTTCTTAAAAGTTATACCCCTTTTCTTTTACTTTTTTTAGACTTTATATTGTCATTATTTTTCTTAGAATTTCTTATAAATCTTTTAATATAAATTTTTGTAAGACTTACACTTTGACAATTTTTTCTTTTACACTTTTATGAGAAAAGTAAATTTTATTTTATAATTCATAATCTTATTTGAAACACGTGGTCTTAAAGTTAACAGCAATGTATGTTGTATTAACACATTTTAACGGAATATTTCATAAATTTTAAACTTAAATTTAACTGTATATAGAAAAGTTATACAAAGATTAGTGAAAAGCAAAAGCTATGACATACACATTTCCCAAAGACAAAAAAGAAAAAAAAGGCGGTTTTCTGTTTGCTTATACGGATGGAAATGAATATAAACCCTAAAATTATAGAAGAAAGGCATAAAGCAGGATGGAATCAACTTTCTCTCCAACATTTGTAGGAAAGTATATAATTGATTCTTTATGGACAAACTATAATCATTATATATTCAATATATTTTTTATAATTTTTATTTTTAAAAGAAACAATTAAAATATAAATTATAAAAATAATAAATAAACTATATTTTTACTTGTTAAATTTTGTAACAATATTTATTTTTATTTAAACATTTTTTAAACTTATTTTTGTAAAAAAATTATTTATATTTTAAAAATTGTTTTTACACTGAATTATTTTCAAAATTTTATTTTACAAGTTTATTTTTAAACATATAATATATTATCAATCCACTTTTCATTTTTTTTTCTTCTACTTGAATAATCATATTTCCTATATATTCTTTCTTTTCTTTTCTTTCTTACCCTTTTTTGATAACAAAGATGTCCTATAAATTTGCATTTCCTAGCTGATATTCATCACAAGCATTTCCAAAAGATCTGTTGAAAAGAATGGGCAGCTCCGTTTTTCTTCTCCGTCTTATTATAGTTTCCTCGTTTCTTATTTTCACTTTCTTTCTTGAAGCTGTTCATGGCAGCAAAAAGGCAAGCAAACTGCTTTTGCTTATTGCTAATTCATCTTACACTAAAATTGTAGCATAAAATGATGATATGATGATGATTTGGTTGTGATATTGCTGAGTTTCCATCATTGATCATTGGTTATATTTCAGAAATGTTTGATTTTGTTTGCAGTGTTACATTGTATACTTGGGAACTCACTCTCATGGTTCCAACCCTACTTCTGTTGACCTCCAAATTGCTACGTATTCTCATTATGATTTACTAGCTTCAATCTTGGGAAGGTATCAAATTGTTGTTTGCTGTGTAATTTTGTTTTCATTAATTGTTGTCCTATTATACATTCAATTTTCAAAGATCCAATTATATATTGTTACAATTAAAGTCTCATATTTAGTAGATGGTGTTTATTCACTAGTTATTCGTTCTGACTAATTTCGTTTTTATCATGTTAGGTGTCTCTCTATCCATAGAATATTAGTTTAAAAAGTGTTGTTTGACACTGCATTTTGTTTCTACATCCGGTTGACAGTGAGTTTTTATAATAAAATATTATATTAACATAATAAAAATAAATATAAATTAAATATTATGATAAAATAATAATTTATGAAGGTGTAAGTTGAGTATAACAGAAAAATTTAAATGTTAAAATATAATAACTCAAACGTATTTTATTCGAAATTGACTAAAGAATGCATAGTACACAAACAAACAGTCATAAAAACTGTTGTTATATAAAGAAATCAACAGATAATAGTAGGGTGAATACATCAAATGTAATAATTTAATGTTTTCTTTTTGTGAGAGAAGAATATATAATATAGGTGATTTAATGGTTTGACAGTGAGGAGAAAGCAAAAGAAGCAGTTCTTTACTCATACAACAGACACATAAATGGGTTTGCAGCAATGCTGGAAGAGGAAGAAGCAGCAGATATTGGCAGTGAGCATGCTAGCTTCCATTCATTACCTATTCATTTTCATTTTGTTTTGTTTGAAATTAGTTTATGACAAAGTGTTTGGAATGAGGCAGAAAACCCTAACGTGGTGTCAGTGTTCTTGAGCAAAAAACATAAACTGCACACTACCCGCTCATGGGAGTTTCTTGGACTACACATAAATGGTAAGAACTCTGCATGGCAAGAGGGAAGCTTTGGTGAAAATACAATAATTGCAAACATCGACACAGGTAAACTAAATTGTTTGTTATGTGCATGATAATTTATGTTCATTCTTTAAACCAGAAATTGGCGTTGGATAGGTGTTTGGCCAGAGTCAGAGAGCTTCGGTGATGAAGGATATGGTCCTGTTCCCTCCAAATGGCGTGGTGGTAATGTTTGTCAAATTAACAAACTTCCACGATCCAAGACAAATCCATGCAACAGGTTCCTCTTCTCTTTTTACCCTTTCTTTCTATTTTTATTTTGTCCCTAGTTTCCTGCATTATTCAATTTATACATAGATATCATATTTAAAGCCATGTTAATGATATGAACAGAAAGCTGATAGGAGCAAGATTCTTCAATAAAGCTTTTGAGGTCTACAATGGCGAACTTGTTCCCTCAATGCAAACAGCGCGTGACTTCATGGGGCATGGTACCCACACTCTATCAACCGCTGGAGGCAATTTCGTGGGAGGCGCAAGCGTATTTGCGGTGGGTAATGGCACCGCAAAGGGTGGGTCCCCGAGAGCACGAGTTGCGGCGTACAAAGTGTGTTGGTCTCTGACAGACCCAGCCGGTTGTTACGGCGCCGACGTATTGGCTGCTATCGACCAAGCCATCGACGACGGCGTCGACGTCATCAATCTTTCAGCTGGTGGTAGTTACGTCGCCAGTCCCGAAGGAATATTCACTGACGAAGTCTCGATTGGAGCCTTTCATGCTATTTCAAGAAACATACTTTTAGTTGCTTCTGCAGGGAACGATGGACCAACTCCTGGTTCTGTGGTGAATGTGGCCCCTTGGGTGTTCACCATTGCTGCTAGCACCATAGACAGATATTTCAGCAGTAATTTAATCATTAACGACAATGAAGTAATCGAGGTAACATCCTCGATCTCTAATTAAAATGTCTACATGTTATTCTAACCTATTCATATATATAAAAGATTATGACGTAATCGTTTTCTGCTTTCATTTTCACTCTTTTTTTCTAATTTCTGGCATCATAACGATAGATTAGTGTCGCATATATACTTGTTATAAGTTTGTATTAAATATTTGCAGGGAGCGAGTCTTTTTGTAAACTTGCCACCGAACCAGGACTTTTCTTTGATCCTTTCCACTGATGCTAAGCTTCCCAATGCAACATTTCGAGACGCGTAAGTGCAAAGTCTCACAAGCTTAATTTGCTTCAAACAACCTTTTTTATCAGAATATTAATGTTTTCTTACATTGTTCTTGTTGTTGACATGTATGTATATACTGTGCAGTGAACTGTGTAAGCGTGGAACACTTGATCCTGAAAAAGTAAAGGGAAAAATAGTGCGTTGTATTCGAGGTGGAAAGATAAAATCAGTTGCTGAGGGTAATGAAGCTCTTTCTTCAGGCGCACAGGGAATGATTTTGCGCAATCAAAAGCGAAATGGGAAAACAACTTTTGGCGAGCCTCATGTTCTCTCCACTGTGGGCACAAATGATGACCATGCAGGAGCACAACCTGATTTTTACTTAACTGCAACGTAATTATATAACCTTCAAAATTATTATTTAACAATTTTCAAACGATGTCCTACAAAACAATTGCTCCATTTTTCATACATATGCACACATGCATTTTTGCAGGGACACTATAAAATCAGATACTACCATAAGAATGACCCCAGCAAGGACGTTATTTGGAAGAAAGCCAGCTCCAATTATGGCTTCATTCTCATCTAGAGGACCCAATAAGATTCAGCCATCAATACTGAAGGTGCAATTCATCCATATGACTTATAATTAGTATATATTTCATCTGTATATTTCTCTCTCTATATATATGTACGTGTGTATTTGTGTGTTTTTTTATTGAACTCTTGTTTTGTTTTGGTTTCAGCCTGATGTGACTGCACCTGGTGTGAACATACTTTCTGCCTTCTCAGAATTCGCAAGTGCATCAAACTTGCCAACAGACAATCGTCGTGGGTTTAAATTCAACGTAATGCAAGGTACTTCTATGTCTTGCCCTCATGTTGCTGGCATCGCTGGACTTCTCAAAACACGTCATCCTAGTTGGAGTCCTGCCGCTATAAAATCAGCAATCATGACCACAGGTGTCAATCTCTAATTTCATGATTTATATATAAATAGCTGTGCAAGGAGCTTTATATTATACATATATATGTATGCTATTGGTAAGATGTGTTTGGATGACTTTACTTGTGTTTTTAATAGTCTAATTTTGTGATTGAGAACTTTGTGAATTTGCTTTGCAGACTCGTAATAGTTTCAAATATTTTTTGAAAAATAAATTCAAAAACACCAATAAAACGGTGACAGATATCCTGTTATCAAAAAGTTATTAAAAGGTGTTGTTAGTTAAAATAAAGTTGGATTAACTTGGTTTGTGTGATACAATATAATAGTTTTGATGTATGTTACTGAACAGTAGGTTTAATAGGTTCAAGATAATGCATGCATGCCTATTTTGTTTTTCTACTAAATTGAACGAATTGTAACATGATTAAGTATATATTTGCAGCAACCACACTTGACAACACAAACAGGCCAATACAGGATGCATTTGCTAAAACATTGGCAACTCCTTTTGCTTATGGTTCAGGACATGTTAAACCCGACCTTGCCATAGATCCTGGCCTTGTTTACGATCTAGGCCTCACTGATTACTTGAACTTCTTATGCGCTTCTGGATACGACCAACAACTCATTTCTTCTCTCAATTTCAAAACAACTTTCATTTGTTCAGGCACTCACAGTGTGACAGATTTGAACTACCCTTCAATCACATTGCCAAGTCTAGGCTTAAAACCCGTAACCGTTACTCGCACAGTAACAAATGTTGGAATATCAAGCACATACGCTGCAACTGCTCAATTACCTGGATATAACATTACCGTTGTGCCAAATTCCTTGACTTTCAATAAAATTGGTGAAAAGAAGACATTCAAGGTGACTGTGCAGGCAAGCAGTGTAACTAAGCGGAGAACTTATCAATTTGGAGAATTGCGATGGACAGATGGAAAACATATAGTAAGGAGTCCTATTACAGTAAAGCGCAGATGATAAACTCTTCAATGGAGTTGGTTGAGTTGAGATCCTTGCTTATCATAGTATTTGCGTGGATTCGTGGATAATCAGATGTAAGTTTGACTCCGGCTAGGATCTCATCTCATGTTATGGTAATGGTTGTGTTTGTTTTTTTTCTGGGATAATGTCTACGTTTTTTGTTTTTTCTCTATCTGTTATGATGTATTGTATGTTTATGTATAATAAGAACATTAATAATGGAGGTGCAGGCAAGTCCGTCTCACATGCCAACTTTCTTCTCAAATGTGGTTGAAATGGAGATGCTTGAATAGCGTTACAATTGTGAGTTTAATCTAAAGTCCGTATTAACTTTCTAATATTAACATTGGGTTTCATCTAAATCAGTCTTAATTATATAAATTTTTTGAGATTCATCACTAATCAATTAGGATCTCTAATACCTCCATCATGTTGAAGATAAAACATTTCAAACAAAAAAGTTTACATGATTACGTTTATCGATGATCCGTTAAAATTACAATACATATATAAGATATGAGATCTTGGGTGGGTTAAACATTAATTTACTTGAACAGATCAGCATTTCAAATATTGTACTTTGTGTATACAATGAACAAAGCACCTAGTTTAGAACATGTAGGAAAGGAAAAAGGATGGGATAAACGAGAATAAAAAGGAAACAAAATACTTTAGTATTCCGATGATTCAGCAGAGTTGTCCCAAAGTGATCCTAGGAAATAGGTCAGCCGAAGGTGATTTTCCTGTTCCAAATGCCTTGGATACTTGTTCCATGGTTGGGCGAGAACGTGGATTTTGACTCAAGCAAGCAAGTGCTAACCTTACGATTAAGATCACCTCCCCATCAATTGGATTTTTAGGTTGAGGAGGCCGTTGATCTAAAACATCAACCAATAGCAAATCCTTAAAAATTTGTGTCATAGATGGTGACACAAACTGAGAAAGGAGATCTCTTGGATGTTTTCCCATAATGATTTCCAAAGCAAGTACTCCAAAGCTGTAAACATCACATTTCTCATTCACTTGCATTGTCTGGGCCAACTCTGCAAATAGATAATAAACAAAAAGATATTTTAGAGTAATGCTAAGCATAAAGCAATGTGGGTTAAATGCCATCAGGTGTAGTAGCTAGCATTATCTAAATAGATCGTGGTATTTGCTGATAACTTCTTTCACCATTTGCAAGGGGAGAACCAATATCTGTCTGGATTTTCAAGGTAATAGAGTGATGTAAATGAAAAATTATGTGACTGTTTTAAGTTGTAAATATGAGAGAAAAGGGTCTAACCTGGAGCAGCATACCCAAAGGTTCCTGCGAATCCAGTCCAACTTCCTGAACTAGGCTTCAAAAACTTAGCAGTCCCGAAGTCAGAAACATGAGCTTCGTACTCAAGATCCAAAAGAACATTTTTACTTGATATGTCTCGATGAACAATTGGAGGTGAGCAATCATGATGCAAATAAGATAAAGCATTGGCCAAGCCTTTAACAACATTCACCCTCTTTTCCCAATCAAATGCAGTTGCTTCTGTATCTTTGTTCAGCAACTGATCCAAGCTACCCCCTTCCATGAACTCATAGACCAAGAATGAGACCTGTGAATGTGAGCAAAATCCATGCAACTTTATAATGTTCCGATGTTTGATTTCTGTCAATGCTTTAATCTCACTTGCAAAAGCCTTTGAATTGAATTCTGACATTTCCTCATCTATCGCTGAGTGAAGTTTCTTCACAGCAACAACCAAACCCGAAGGTAACACCACCTTGTAAACATATCCTTGACTTCCTGCTCCAATGAGATATTTGTCATCAAAATTCTCTGTAGCTTCAATGATATTTTCAAACATGATTTTTCCATCGTAGCTCCATACGGAAAAGAGTGCCTTCCTTGGCGCTTCTTCAGAATTAGAATGACTTTTTCCCTTTCTTTTACCACGACAAAAAATGTACATTGAAAGTGCCACCCCACATAGAACAAGTATTACCGCTCCTACACTAAGGAATGTCACTAGGATCACTTTGTTGCTCTTTCGACTATGATTGGTTGGACAAAGATCCAATACCCTGACATTACCACATAAGCCTTTATTGTTTTTCAATGATTCAATTGGAGCATCAAGAAAAGGTGGAATATTTGGAATTGGCCCTTCTAATTGATTGTCCGATATGTTGACGATACTCAATGCTCTGCTAAAAGTGGAAGGAATGGTACCAGAAAGACTATTGTGTGAGAGATTCAACATGAACAACCTTTGCAACTCTCCAATATTTGTTGGTATTGTTCCAATCAACAAATTGGCACTAAGATCAAGAGATACTAAATATTGGCTAAACTGAGAAGGAATGCTTCCACCAATATTGTTTTTGCTCAAATTCAAATTCCGTAACTTGTGCAATTTCACAACTTCTATTGGTATTGGGCCACTCAACTCGTTATCTCCCAGATCCAAATCTTCAAGATTTTGCAGTAATCCAATTTCTGTTGGAATGTTTCCAGAAAGATGGTTATTGCTAATCTTGAGTTGAAATAACGATTTCAAATTCCCTAATTCCTTTGGAAGCTTTCCACTCAAGTGATTAGAAGAAAGGTGAAGCACACCTAGCTTGCTTGCCTCGGCAAGTTCTATTGGTATACCCCCGGAAATATTATTGTTGGATATCTTTAAGGTATAAAGATTGTGGCACTTTCCCCAGTTTGGTGAAATGTGACCATGAAATTTATTGTCACTCAAATCAATATACACCAAGTTTGGATATACACCAAAATCTTGTGCTATATCTCCTTCCAATTGGTTTCCTTCCACCCTGAGTCTAGCAATACTAGAGCAATTCTTTAAGCTTCTAGGCACTGGACCCGTGAAACGGTTGCCAAAAACATTGAAGAACTGTAGTGAACCAGCAGAGCAAATTTGAGGAGGTAAATGGCCCGTGAAATCATTCTCATCTAGTAACAAGGATAGCCAGTTGGTAATGTCATTCAAGCCTAGTGGAATGCTGCCATTAAGTTTGTTACTGGACAATTCCAAAACGGTGAGCTTTTTCAAATTTCCAACTGTATCAGGAATTGGTCCAGAGAGTTTGTTTGCTTGGAGACTAAGGGCACCCAAATTGATCAAATTACCTATAGAGGGAGGAATTGATCCAGAAAGATTATTAAAGCCTAAATACAGCATGGTGAGCTTTGTCAAGTTTCCAATGGTGGAAGGAATGGGTCCGGAAAATTGATTCGTATCAAGTCCAAGTTTCTCTAAATTGGCCAGATTTTCTATGGAAGCTGGGATTGTTCCAGAAAGATTATTGGCTTCAAGGAAGAGCAAGGTCAAGTTAGACATGCTCCACATGGAGGATGGGATTTTCCCAGATATTAGGGAGTTATTAGAAAGGTAGAGTCGATTTAAACTGCTCATGTTACCTATTGTTTCAGGGATGGTACCCGAAAGAGAGTTTCTTGACAAATCAATAAGTTCAAGGTTTGTCAACATTCCAATTTCTTGAGGAATGGAACCAAAAAGGTTACAATCTCCCATACCCAGATACTGCAACTTATTCAACTTTCCAATCCCAGGAGGAATGGTGCTAGAAAAATTGTTGCCACTTAAATCTAGAAATGACAGATTGGACAAGTTTGCCATGGAATTCGGAAGCTCTCCACTCAGGTGACACAAGGAAAGATCAAGGCTATGTAAACTCCCCAGTGTCCACATTTCTTGAGGGATGGAACCGTCGAAGGAATTTAAAGAAAAATTTAAAACATTTACTTTGGTTAAGTTACCAATCTGTGGAGGAATGGTCCCATGAAAGGAGTTTTGGTAGATATTGAGGCTGAGAAGGTTAGGCAAAATGGAGAAGCTAAGAGTGTGGAGTGTACCTTTAAGTCCATAACTAGGGAGATCTATGGTGGATACAGACTTGGATTTGTCACACTGAATTCCTTCCCATGTGCATGGATTATTACCTCTCCATGTTGATAACAGAGCTTGGCTGTGGTTGTCAAAGCTGTGTTTCCACTTCAACAAAGCATTTGCTTCACTGTCTTGAGCAGCAGCTTGAGGCCCCAAGAGTGTTAGAAAGACACAGATGAACAGAACCAGCGTGAACTTTTCCCTTTCAAACGTGCATTCCATGATGTAAGTGTAACAATGTCCTTGAATCAAGAATAAGAGGATATGGTGGTGATCATAGAAATTGGAGCTCACAGAGTTGTTTCACATGTCATAAACATTATGGTATAAATATCTGTATTCACACCATGGCCTTGAATAAAATATGCATGGCATGTTTTCTGGTAAATAAATTATTATGCATTACCGTGGAAAAGAAAAACGTGATATTGTCAATGAATTGAATATGCATGTGAAGATAAGGTGGAGTTATTATTAGTTTGGTTGATGAAGACAGAGATGAGAAGAAAAAAAGAGACAGAAACAAAGATGAAAAAGCAGAGTGAGAATTTCTCTGCTTTGTTTACTTTTGTACTTCTGTTCTTCCTCTTTCACGCGTAGCCGTACAAGTACACTTGATTAATGGACATGTGAAAAAATTATAAATTTATAACAAGTATACCTGCCGCGTTTGTCTTGATCTGTTTTCATGGAAATCCACTTCTATGATTTAGTATTGGAGTAAGCCATTTTTCCATAAAAAATTCCTAGTCTAAATCAGTAAATATACACAATTAAATTAAGGGTTAAATATGTTTTTAGTCCTATACTTTGGAGTGATTTTGGTTTTAGTTTCTCTTTCAAATTAAGGTACAATTTAGTCCTTCAACTTTAGAAAACTCTAGTTTTAGTCCTTTTTACCAATTTTTTTAAACTTTATTTGTTGTTTCAAACGCGTTTCTCAGTTAACATTGAAGCAAAAATATGTCAAACAGTATAAACAATCCAAATGCTATAGTGAAACGTGCTTGAAACAGCAAATAAAATTAAAAAAATTTGGTAAAAAGAACTAAAACCAGAGTTTTATAAAGTTGAAGGACTAAATTGTACCTTAGTTTGAAAGAGGGACTAAAACCAAAATCGCCTCAAAGTATAGGGACTAAAAACATATTTAACCCTTAAATTAACAAACACAAATATCTTGAAAGATAATAATCTGACATTTTAAATTATTATTTGCATGTTGAATAAACTTTCAAAGAGATAACAATAATATGTGAATACAAATAATTAGAATATCAAGACAAAATAACAACCATGTTATTCAATTAAAAAAATAGTACTTAATCAATAAAAAATAATAAGAATTAAAAATATCTAAACATATTATATACTTACACCTTAATTAAACTTAACTATTACATGAATTAAACATATTATGATTTTTAGTACAAAAATTATTCTTTGAGACAACAATCTATTGTTGATATTGAGATGACTGAGTCTCACCATTTTAAATATTTAAAAAGAAATAGTTTTGAAAGAAAAAAAAAAAGTGTCATTTGAGTGTAATTGACACTTGTAAGTGTCATTGTACCAACACCCTTTTTAGTATACATATGAAGAGTTCAGAATTCATAGTTACTTAGTTTAAGCTTAAATAAGTTGCTAACTTGTAGTTTGTATGCGTTTGAGTTTAGGATCACATTTTGGATTGTTGACCCACAACAATTGCCTTCAAGTACTTCAATCAAAATGATGAATCATTCCCAGCCAAAATGATGAATCAGGTTTTCCATAACTTCTTCCTTATTGTACAATGTCTCACTCAATATAGCACTTCACTTATCATCACATGTGCCATTAATACACTTTTCAAATCTAAATAATTAAACCCTCAATCACTGCTACTTTTCCAATGATTTTATGAAAACAAACACTCTAGTACATCATTGTACATGGATTTCAATCTGATGCACATATTTTTCTCAGATTTATTGTTTATACTTTATTTTTTAAAATGAAACATATTTAAATTAACAATAAATATAATTTTAAAGTAAATTGCATTTCACGATTTTGTGATTCATTTCAATGTTAGCAACTCTCAATTTATGATAACACACGTTATTCTTAGCATTCAACTTATAGTGAAAAAATATATCACCCTCTTATAGAAAATATGTCCATTATTATGATGAAAAAAATAAATTTATTATTAAAAACTTATTTAAATCTATATCTTTTTACATTATTATGCCATTAACACTATATTGTATAAAGACTAAAAGTTTTAATGAAGAAAATTTTCACAATTTTTGACTGATCAAATTTAGGTTAAAGATTAAAAACAAGAATCTATAAATAAAAATAAATAAATAATAAAAAAAACTTATTTTCAGTGAATCTACAATGGTCTTTAACCACTGCATATAAAATTTGCCTTTGCTGATGTCTGTGTGGTTATATAAGGAGAGGGAAGAACACGGAAGCCATGTGCTAAGCACTTTCCAAAGACAATGAAAAGAATGAGTGGCTCCATTTTTTACCTTCATCTTCTTCTTTCATCTTTCGTTATTTTCACTTTGTTGTTGAATGCTGTCCATGCCAGTAAAAAGGTAGCTCCAAACCAGTTAATTATTAATTTGTCACTCTGTTTCAGTATTTTTATCAGTTTCTGCTTTGAAAATAAGGTGGTGATTTAATATATAGGATGTAACAATGGACTTTGGATGATACGAATGATGGATTACTTTATTTTTGTTGCACTGCGTCAATTGTTAGTTTGTGATCTGCTGTTTGCAGTGCTACATTGTGTACTTGGGAGCACATTCTCATGGTCCAAACCCTTCATCTCTTGACCTTGAAACAGCCACACATTCCCATTATGATTTACTGGGTTCGATCTTGGGAAGGTATATAAATTGATGAAGCCATTAAATTCAGTATAGTATGGTTTAGTAGAAACTGGTTTATGGATTAACTGTGTTGTGTATGTGAATCATTCACAGCCATGAAAAGGCCAAAGAAGCAATTATTTACTCGTATAACAAACACATCAATGGCTTTGCAGCTGCACTTGAAGAGAAAGAAGCAGCATATATTACAAGTGAGAAAATCAGTAGTGTGTTCCATTAATCTTTCGTTATTTCTATTATTTATTTTCAGATTAGTTGACACACAGTGTTTTCACTGATCTAGAAAACCCAAACGTAGTCTCTGTGTTTTTGAGCAAAGAGCATAAACTGCACACAACCCGTTCGTGGGAATTTCTTGGACTGCAAAGAAATGGTATCAACTCAGCATGGCAAAGAGGGAGATTTGGTGAGAATACAATCATCGGTAACATCGACACAGGTAACTTCATGACATTGCCATAATCTATTTTGCTCCAGCAATTTCAGTAATATCACATTAAATTTTCACAGCACAGTTCTTACACTTCAAATGTTAAAGAGAATGATAGTTATATGTTAAACACAAAATGGGATTACTCAATAATTAGAATCAAATGGCTATCTTTTAAATATTTTGAAACAGCATCAATATTATGATCATAACCAGAGATATCAATTTATCCTACAGTTTGCTATATAATTTAGTTATTTTACTGAGGATGTATAGTTGGTTGATGTTGTCATGGCATGTTAATTATAGATCATTAAGGGCTTTCCAGTTTTTAAGTTAATTAGTTTACCACCTCACCGACAAGTTCAGACTTCTGAGTTGGCAAGATGCTTTTTGGGGTTCAAAAAATCCAAACAGGAAAGGTGGGAGCGTTTATTCCTTCAATTATTATATTTTATTGAAAGTGTATGTGAAACGTTTTCCTATTTTGTTTTTCCAACAGTTCACACATGGTGTGTTGTTCCACATTTGTAAATTGCAAGAAGGAGAATTTCCATGAATTTGGAAATCTAAAGGTCTCAATTCCAAGAAAAGATTTCATGCGCAATCAATTGTTACCGATTTTATTAGATCTTGTTATTCATTTATTTAGTCACCAATTATATATAAAATATATATAGTGTTGTTAATTTCCATCCGTGTGGATTCAACCAATTATTGTATACAACAGGAATGGCAATGGATCAGTCTCATGAATAATATATATCCGGTTCGTTTATAAACTCACTTTCATGAATAATAATAAATATTAATGAGTACGAATTATCCATATCATGTTTTATCAGCAAGAATAGGATTATTTTTCTTATCCCTATATACAAATACTCCAACTTGATACTCTTATATTAAACAATTTTATGTTAAAACCGTATTAACTTAGGTATAAAATTTAACCTATTTCATATAAGCCACATACAAAATTTTAACTTCTAGTTCAGTGGGTTAGTTGGCAATACAATAAGAGACTTTAAATTTGATTTGAGGAAAGAACAGTATATGTTAACATCTAAAACAAGAAATCAATTTCTGATTTTATATTTGCTATCTATAGTGAGATGTCTATATTCTTCTAATACTATTCTAACTTCACCTCTTGCGCAGGTGTCTGGCCTGAGTCCAAGAGTTTTACAGACAGGGGCTTGGGTCCTGTCCCTGCAAAATGGCGTGGGGGCAATGTCTGTCAAATCCGAGGTTCAAACAAAGTTCCATGTAACAGGTCATCTTCCTTTCTTTTAATCTTTCCTGTTCAATAATTTAAGGTTTCCAGTTCTGTTAATAATTTTATAATATTATTTGAACATTGCTGCTGGTATATTCAAACATAAGTCATTGTTTCATTTCATGCGTCTTTTATGTATTTGGGTAGGAACAACCCTCGTAATTCATAATACATTTGGTTGATCCAAATTAAAACTTCGTTACATGTTATATAATTCAGGAAACTAATTGGAGCAAGGTTCTTCAACAAAGCTTACGAAGCATTCAACGGTCAACTTCCCCGATCACAACAAACAGCCCGTGACTTTGTGGGGCATGGCACGCATACTCTATCAACAGCAGGAGGGAATTTTGTGGGAGGTGCGAGTGTATTTGGCAATGGCAATGGCACAGCAAAGGGTGGCTCCCCAAGAGCTCGAGTTGCAGCCTACAAAGCGTGTTGGTCTCTCACTGATGCAGCTAGTTGTTTTGGTGCTGATGTCTTAGCTGCTATTGACCAAGCCATAAGTGATGGTGTTGACATTATCTCTGTCTCTGTTGGAGGCCGAACCAGTCTCAGTGCTGAAGAAATATTCACCGATGAGGTTTCCATTGGAGCATTCCATGCACTTGTGAAAAATATTCTCGTGGTTGCGTCTGCAGGGAACGATGGACCAACACCTGGAACTGTTATCAACGTGGCTCCTTGGCTATTCACAATTGCAGCTAGCACACTAGATAGGGACTTCAGCAGTACCTTAACTTTTGGAAACAATCAGCAAATTACGGTAATTATCGTTATTATTGTTAACCGATGATTTCAACGACATGACTAATTAGTGTTATTATATTGATGGGCATAATTAACTTTATATTATACTACCAGGGAGCCAGTCTTTTTGTAAACATACCACCTAACCAGTCTTTTTCTCTGATCCTCGCTACTGATGCTAAATTTCCCAATGTCACAAATCGAGACGCGTGAGTACAAGTCATCTCAAAAGCATATCTATTTCAAACCTTGTGAATTGAATGGCTTTTAATTTATTTTCATGTGTATTTTGTTGCAGTCAACTTTGTAAGGCTGGGACACTGGATCCTAGAAAAGTAAATGGCAAAATAGTGTCATGCATTCGAGAGGGAAAAATAAAATCAGTTGCTGAGGGTAATGAAGCTCTATCTGCAGGAGCCAGTGGAATGATTTTGGGCAATCAAAAGCAAAATGGGAACACACTTCTAGCCGAGCCTCATGTTTTGTCCACTGTCACCTACCCTCCAGACCATCTAGTAACAAAGCCTGGTTTTCTCATAAGTGCCACGTACTGATATATATCCTTTCACAATCTATCAGATGCCCTCATCATGACCACTAATCTTCGCATAGCATGCATATAATAAAGTGTTATGATTCCTTTTTGTGAATTGAAAATAGTCATTTCGAACTACCTAATAATTTCTCATACCTTTCTAGTAACCTTAACATTTTTTTATAATGGCTATACTAACGTTAATCATATATGTTTATATTTCAGGGACGACACGATAAACTCGAATACGACAATAAGGGTGTCTTCAGCAAGAACATTGCTAGGAAGAAAGCCAGCTCCAGTTATGGCTTCATTCTCATCAAGGGGACCCAATAAGATTCAGCCATCAATACTCAAGGTGCACACTAGCATTGAAATATTTAGTATCAACTATGTCTACTGTACACTTCTTGTAACACTCTTGACTGTTTGATAAGACATGTTTTTGTTTAAAATCATGTTGATTTAGCCCGATGTAACTGCTCCTGGTGTGAACATACTTGCTTCGTATTCACTATTTGCAAGTGCTTCTAACTTGCCTTCAGACACACGTAGAGGGTTTCCATTCAATGTAATGCAAGGAACTTCCATGTCTTGCCCTCATGTTGCTGGCATTGCTGGACTAATCAAAACACTTCATCCTGATTGGAGTCCAGCTGCTATTAAGTCAGCAATTATGACAACAGGTATTCTCTTTCTGTGTACAAACTTTGTCCTATTATACCAACGTGTTACGCACTTTTGGTTAAGTGTGTATTCAAAACTTGTCAACGAGACATTCTAAAATATGCATATACCATTTTCTTTTGGAAATGCCTAACTTACCTGAAAAATGTCCTTGCAGCAAGCACAAGAGATAACACCAACAGAACAATAAGGGATGCGTTTGATAAAAAATTGGCAAACCCTTTTGCTTATGGTTCAGGACATGTGCAACCAAACTCTGCAATAGATCCCGGACTTGTTTATGATCTAAGCCTCGTCGATTACTTGAACTTCCTATGTGCTTCCGGATACGACCAAGAACTCATTTCGGCACTCAATTTCAACAAAAGATTCATTTGTTCAGGCAGTCACAGCATAACAGACTTGAACTACCCTTCAATCACATTGCCAAATCTGGGGTTAAAAGCCGTAACTGTTACTCGCACCATCACCAATGTTGGGCCACCAAGCACATATTTTGCAAAAGCTCAATTACATGGATACACCATAGTTGTTGTACCCAATTCCCTGACTTTCACGAAAATTGGTGAAAAGAAGACATTCAGGGTTGTTGTACAGTCTACAAGTGGAACTAAGAGGGGAAATTATAATTTTGGGGAATTGCTTTGGACGAATGGAAAACACAACGTTAGAAGTCCAATTACAGTTCGGCGCAAATGAAAAACCTTATTCTTGGAGTTAGTTGTGTTTAGGATGTCGCACTAAATGCATGTTTTACTGTTGGGGATTGCATGTCTATCATGTATTTAATGTACATTTCTCTTCTCTTACGTATGGGCCAGGGTCTTTGGAACAATTGCATGAGTACGGACTTTATGAGCAAGAATTGGGTATACTACCCTAACTTTCTGCACCCCATAATTTCTTTTCCCAGCTCTCAACTTACAAAATGACTACTATACCCTCATTAAAACTGACTGTTAGATAATATATTCCGAAGATTTCTCAGAACAAGCTTTCTCTAGAACTTTTAGAATAAGACTTCGAAAAGCAAATTCTTTCTAAGTAATAAGTTATATTTTGTTAGTTTGAAAGATAAAGTTTTTAAAAAGTTGTTGATAATTGAGAGCATATATCTGTGATATGGTATTATTTAGAGAGTAAATAAAGTCTTTTTCAGTGAAACATCACTTTCTGTACCTAATTTCTTATTAAATTATATTCTAAAAGCTCATTCCATCGACGATGAGCCTTCTAACGTGTCCCACTCTCTGCTTATGCTTAACCCCTACGATCGACCAACGCATTAAATAACCATTATTCATTTTTCAATAAAATATAATAAATATATTATAAAAGTAAATTATCATTAAAAATATAAAATTTTATACTTTTCAAATAAAAAACTTTAAAAAATAAAAATATAATTCTATTAATTAATAATATGTAAACAATTGTTTTGGAAAAGAAATGGTCCCCATATGCATGTATAATTTTACTTTGTTTATTACAACTGAAAGTGCAACATTTTATATATTTCATAACTTTATGCCTTTTAGTTTTTATTAAGTTATGTAATTCCTGTAAGTTCGCGTTCAGATCAAAATAGGATAAGGACTGGATAGTGTTACTTTCAATGACTGTTCATTCTCACTTTATAACATGCTTTATAGTATTTAAGAACATGGCTACTCCGCGGAATTCCACTTTAAGCCCAAAAACAATTTACATTCTAAGCAAATTAAAACACAAAACTATAAAAAGATGTTTATATATGTTCATAATTAAGATCTAAAAACAATCACGATATAATTAATACTCACATCATTAATGACGTATTTAAACTTACAAAACTCCAATATAATAGAAAAAAAAACACCCATCATCACAAAACACTCACAATTACTGATTCAGACCATGAAAATGACCTTTACAACATTCACAAACATTTATGCAACAACACCATCTTATCATCATTGCTGAGCTAAAGAAAGAAACATGAAGGAAAAAGGGAAGAAATAAAAAAAAAAAAATCACAAAATAAAAAACCTGAAACCTAAGGCCATGCTTGAATGGATTTAGGGGAGAGTAATTGAGAAGATTTGAAGATAATTTTTTTTGTTGTTTATTTGAATAGATTTGAAGGTAAGTGAGAGTACATTTTGAAGTAAAATTTGTGAGAATTAATGTAGGATTTAATTTATATGACAGATTAAAAAATTTTACTTCCAAATCTACTTTCACTTATCTCCAAATCTATTCAAATAAATAACAAAAAAATTTATCATCAAATCCTCTCAATTACTCTCTCTCAAATCCACTCAAGTGAATAAGACCTAAAGTTTTAGGTCGAATTGTTAAGAATTTAACATCAAATTCAAACATTTATGGTAAATTATATGTTAATCCATCATAAATATTGAGTTTTACAGTAGACCGTTAACAATCCAAATTAAATAAGTTTCAATTATTCAAAAAATTATTATCCTATATTATTTTCGTATTCTTTGTATATTGAAAGACTGATTTTTACAGTGATTCCATATATTCCTCCAGGTGCCTTCACTTTTAATTAAAACAAAGTTGGCAGTAAGTTTAGAATATCCTACAGTTAAATTAGCTTGTTTTACAAAATTAATCTGTGATTAATTTTTCAAATTATTTGAAATGGTTTATTAACCAACAAAAGAAGTAAATAAATTTGACAACATTTTTCTGACAATATTTTAATATTATTTACGTGTTATTTTCTAATTGGTCAAAAATTACTCTACAATTAATAATATTAATCATGAACATTATCATGTACCAATCATATAATGACACATAAATTATGTAAAAATGTTGTCAAAAAAATGTTCTCAAACAATTATTATTTATAAATTTTAAAGATGTAATGAGGTGGATTTGACCTGTGTGTAGTACATAACTTCGTTGGTAGAGTGTTGTAGTTGAAGTGAGAGATCATTGAAAGCGACCAAAGTGTAGAACGTTTAATGGAAGTTATTAATTTATATGTTGTTATTTAAAGCTTCCTTTCGTATTCAAAATAATTAATATTTGACAACTCATAAAAGCTTGTGGTCACTGCCATGGTGGTGTGTGACATAATATATGTTATCAATTAGTCTTTTTCACGACCTAAAAAGTTGTCTTGTCGCCAACCAAAATAGATTATGTTAAAACCAACTTGCAATATCGAAAAATATGGGAAAATATAAACAACATTGTTTGGTAGGGGTTGGTATCCGATTAATAATCCACACCCTATGTGTATATATAGCATACAACTAACAAACAAAGGTATGCATTTTTTTTTTAGATGATGGCATTTACATATATGGTGTTTCTAAATAAAAGTTATAAATAATAAATGTTATAATAATAATAGGGTCTGAAATATCATGCTTTGTGAATAGTATCTGTATGAGTTTTTATTCTTTATGAACATAGGTTCTATAAGTGTGTTTTAATTTAGGATTTTCCAAGTAGAAATCAATTACCTTATCCCTCTATTAGTCGTCCCTAATTGAAGTTTATCAAGACAACATTACAGTCTGTTTTTTAAGCTGAGATAATCTCATTATCAGTCCTTGAATTCAAAATTTCCTTACATTTGTGACCATCAAGATTTGGATTCTTTATGTACTTTCTGAGATCATTGATAGGTCTAGCTCAATAAACAATTCCATGGTACTATTACAGTCAAGGTTATTTAATGTGTTAATGAAAATGGCTATACAAGCAGCCTATTGAAAATGATGAATACAGGAGAATTAAACATGAATGTCTAGATATTATTTAGATTCATCTCAATGTTACAAGATTAATACTTTAATTTTTTAAATTTGGAAATTAATAATAATAATAATTTTATACATATTTGTTTTCACAATTAATAAATTAGAAAATTAATAATAATAATAATAAATTTATATATATATATATATATAATATTAGTATAAAATAGATTTTTAAGTCTTCCAATTTAAGTTTGCTTTCACAACAGCAGACTTAATAAATATGCGTAAATATGCGATAGTATTTTTGTAAATAAAAGTTCATATGTATGTTAATTTGGTAACATACTTAAATTTTGATTTTAAATATGTTCAATTACAAATAGACTTAATTTTTGTATTGATTGAGTTTTTTTATCTTGAAATTAATCTTTTAAAAATTTTCAAATAAAAGAAGTTTTTAATTTTATTTGAATTAAACCTAAATCCGTGTTTACTCTAATTTTTCATCACAGAGTATAAAACACTTTTTCCTCTAGTTTCTCTTTCTCCACTTTTTCCCCTCCTGTGTTTCTTCTACACCTGTTCACACCCAACACCTTTATCTTCGTGTTAGATTTCTGTCTATACCTCTTAGAACACACATGTCATAGTTGCCACCTCCCGCACCATTGTCGCTGTCATCGTTCTTGTTACCTTTGCTACCTCTCACGTTATCTTTGCCGCTGTTACTAGTTAGATAAAAATGATGTTTTTAGAGTTCGTTTACTATAATTAACCATGTAATAGTTGAAAGTTTCATATTAATTATAAATAAAGTTAATTTATAATATATAAGTTGATACAAACATTATTTTACAAACTCATTTTATAAGGCTAAGTTAGGTTAAAGTTCACTTCTTAATATATATGGTATCAGAGTTTTTGATTAGAGTTTATCCTAATGATGTTTATTATTTGTTTAGTCTATGGTGTCATATGCTATTGAGAGATAGATTGTTTGTTGGGTTTATTAAGTCCTATCAAATCATCTATTAATGTTTAGTTTTTTGATATGTATATATCTCGACTAGGAAGTGTTGGAAGTTTCACATTAACTAAAGATAAAACCAATTCACAATATATAAATAAATGCAAACTTCACCTTACAAAATAATTTTATATAACTAAATCATACTTAAAATTCATTTCTTATGTTAAGAGATCCCATGCAACTACACACAAATATAAAACTTCATTTTTCAAACATTTTCTAATTATTTATGACGATAGAATTAAAATACCTTGTATACAAATAATGGTTTAAAGGAGCACCATAATAATATAGTAAACTTATAATAATAAAGTAGCACAAAATTACAAACATCATGAATTGGTAATCAGAATTTTTATCCTGCTATAACATAATTATAACATGGTTGTAATTATTTGATATATACATATATGAGCTGTCAAGAGAAAACAATTGATATATCTGATATACACCCCCACGCCTTAATTAGAAGCTAATCATATACATAGTAAATTAGCATTTGAAATGGATCATCATAATAATAACCATTCAGTTATAATCATAATTAACAAGTGAGCTTTTGGAAGATGGTAATGGTCCCATGACCTTTGATTCAACATTTCTTTTAATCATATAAAAGGGTAGGGTTTGTATTATATATATTTATTTTAAATGTAGTGGTGCCGGCCTATACACTTTAAGCCACACAAGAAAGAAGACATACGAGTATGCAAGAACAAGATCGATGTGCTCACCACTTACGACTTCAAGCATTGAAAAAAGCTAATACCTTTCAATTTTTTATTTGAGTGAAAAATGAATATTAATTAATAATTTTTTTTTATTTCACATATTTAAAGATAAAGCAAATAAGTAAATTTATACTTAGGTGAATGTAAATTTTAGGAGCTAGAAAAATTGATTTAGATTTAAAATTTACTTTTTAATATATATATATATATATATATATATATATATATATATATATATATATATATATATATATATATATATAGTATAATAAGAATCATCCGAAATCTATTATTAATTTTTGAATTTATAGTATCACTTAGTATTAAATTATCATTATATTTAATTTTTCATTTAAAATATGTTTTGGTGTAAGGGTGTATATTAAAAATTTCATATCCACTAAAACTAAAACAAATTTAATAATATATAAATAAATGTAAATTTCACAAAATCTATCTCTTAAATAATTATCCCAAATTTATTATATATTTCAAAAAAGAAAATTCAACTTTCTAACTTTGTTGGTGCAGGCCTATATTATACTTTAGCACAATAGCAATTATAATACGACATACGAGTATGGAGCAAGAAAAATGTGTTCACGTAGACTGCAATGCAAGCATCCAAAACAAAATCAGTAGCCTTCTCCTTTTGGTTGAGAAATCTAGACCACAATAATCCTTATTTCAATATATTTTGAAATAAAAAGCAAACCTCAGAATCGTCAAAATGATCACAACCTGCGAATCAATCGACTCATCACGGATTCGAATCAGATTAAATTTAGAATGACTAAACTATTAAGAATCTGTGATTCGGGTTGAAGAAATAAACTCTGAAAATGGGGTAAACATTTGAATACAAGAATGGAAACATATGATTTGGTATAATATCATTAATTAATATTCATAACTGAAGAGTCTTAAACGTGAAATAGTATATAAGATTTACTTACTTAAATATGGATTAATTAAACATAAACTTTTTGTTTAGGAAGATGATAACATGAAAGAAACAAGAAAAGATTGATAGAGCATGCATGCTGGTTAGTCTTGGAAAAGTGAAGCAAACAAAAAAAGTGAGTACTTGCGTGTTAAATTCGCCCGCACGTAAAGTGGCTACAACTTGGAAGATGCATGCGCGTGGACCAACCTCTTAAAAATATTAAAAACAGACAAATCATAAATTAATACATATGTGTTGTTAAAAAAAGTGTTGTTAAAATTATTTTTTCCTTTGCAGTAAAATTGTTTCACAAAACCTTCATCCACGTCAACAACGTTAATTTCTAAAGAATACCAACTTTATAACAACGATTACTGTCGAATCTAAAGGCACGTATATATGAAGAGAAGAAACTTTGTAATAAAGAAACAATAATTCCTCTAATATTCTCTTAAAGTCTACTTTTGCCGATACCTATCTATGGATTCTCAGAAATCTTTTTTGAAACGGACAATGATTTCTCCAAGTCTTTGTACTTAAAGTTCAATATCTCAAAAATGGAATCTAATCGAGTCAACCATTTCTGTCTAATTAATATACAAAAAGAGATTGTGTAAATTACTGGTTTTCATATTGCATGATAATGAAGAATCCTTAGGACGTGTGCATTGGTTTTTATTTGAGTTTAGCATGCAAAATTCATTATATATAACAGTGAATTAATACATATAGAACAATATACTTCTATAAATGATTCCTTGAGATCCCTTACTCAAAGCATTTAAAGATGTCTGTTCCACCTTCTATATTATATTATTTTCTCTCTTCTTTTTGTCTTAACCGTGTAAAAGGGTGTCAGTAAGATAAACTCACGCTCAAGTCAGTTACTTTGTATAATAATATTATAATAAAGATTAGTAATCAAAATTCATTATCTCATCTATGTTAAACATATATATAAAATGAGTTTACGAGCTTTTTCATTATTCCATTAATTGTTATATATATATATATATATATATATATATATATATATATATATATGTTGGTAGCGAAAGTTTTGAAGACACTTTTTCAAAGGAGCTTCCATCATGGCCGGGCCATGTTTGGCAACATCCCATGTGAATGTGACTTCTGTTTTCAAAAACTAGAAGAGCACTATGGTCGACCCCAGCTTTACACACACATGATGCTGTCTAATGTTCTCACCAAGTTTTAGCACATTCAAGAAAAAAGTAATTTCGGTAATATTATAAACTTTTTTAGCTTTTAAGCTTTTGAAATTGCTGTCGTGCAAATTTCAAATTTTCATCACTCATTTCATTATGCTTCGTGGAAACTTTGACCACATCATTTGTTTGGTTTCTAAAATGTTTAATGTTTTTTTTTTCTATAAAATTATCAGTGTATTATGTAAATATTATATACTCGGCACAGAAAATTACTTAAGCTCTTGTTTTAATTGAATTATACAATCATTCTCATATGAAAAAAAAATATTTTTAAGATATCTATAAGTATATTTATACGAATTTAAAAAATCTTTTGTTTTTTTTTAACTCATGAATGGCAGTAAATCCTATTCATTGGCCTTACTATCTATAAGAAATAATTGTGTTAGATTTATGATTTTTAACATTGAAAACATAAATTATTGAGGGACCGAATTCCCATTCGGCCTTAATTTTGTAAATATTCAATGTTAATCTTCCAAGATTATGTAACAACAGAACTTGTAAGAATTTTAAATTAAAATAATTGATGACTTGAACTCGGATCGTGTGACAACACTTTTAACATTGAATTTAGTATAACAACTACTTGGGTGTATTCAGCTTCTTAATCATACTAATTCGAATTATATATCCATATACTATATATTGATTATTTGTGTGAAAAATTATAAAAGGTAAAAGAACTGTTTTTATTTATTCAAAAGAAAAAGTTTTTTTAACAACTATTTTTTATAACGCATACATAATAGTTTATGATTGGTCAAATTTCAAATATATTTTCAAACATAAATTCAAACAGACCAATAAAATGATGACACATGTTATGTTATCAAAAAATTATTAAAAAAAATTGTCAAAATATTAGTGTTCTTATTTAAAACGTATATATTAAATGATTTTGACTGTTATCAATGCGGTAATACGGGCTTTTATATTATGATAATACAAGGTTTATAAATATTATTTATGTGAAAAATCTTTCAATTAAATAGCATACTTCAACACAAAATCATGTACCTAATAAATATATATATATATATATATATATATATATATATATATATATATATAAGTTTTTCCATACAATAAATACATATATAGATAGATTTTATGTTCCTGAAAGTTTTGTTGAAAGCAAAAACTGAATGATCTACCTAAGACTGTGTATGTTTTGTGTTCTTCTATTGGTTGAATGAATGAGAACAAGAGAGTATGCGTCCGAAAGACAGAAAATAACTATACAACGAAGTTACTTTTTCTCCCACATTATTAACAAATGAATAAAGTTCATTATGTTTATGTTTTCTTCCTGTCTATCAAAATTTGGAGGAAATATAATTCAATTCAAGAGAAAAAAAAAAGAAAAAGAAAAAGAGAATGATTCGTGTTAATGTTTCTCCTTTCATTATTTTAAAATTCTGAAACAGGGGAATTCATTAAACCTGGCGTACCCACGTGATTTTCTTTTAGAAGTAATAAAAAGTTTGGTTTGATAAATTGACGTGACCCAATGAGCTTTTTGTGATTAATGTACCCTCCAAACCAAACTAATTAGGACCAAAAGAAAACTTAATTAATTGGATTAGGTTCAGTTAGCTTATGCTTTATTTATATATTATTTGCTAACTTACGTTCAATTAGCTAGTTTGAAGCACAAACTGCCACTTGCATGCAAACCCAGTATTCTATTTTTTTTTTTTAAAAAAAACAATAGAAATTTAAATAATTTAATTAATCATTAATCCCTTTAACTCACTTCACGTGATGGTCATGGATGTGAGTGAGATCAGACTTTCAACTCGCAGTTTCATGTTAGAAATATATTATGAGTGTCTTTGAAATCGTATCTGTCACAAAAGTTGCAACGGATAAAATTACGTTTCAAACGCACTTCTTCTGCACCGTTATGCTTTCTAATATATTATATTTAACTAGTCTTAAATAATCATTAAACATAGCATTTTAAAGAGTATTTTCCTAATATTATTTACTTATTTTAGGTATAATACTTTATTTTTTTTAATAAAAACAGTACACGAAAATAATAAAATAAAATAAAATAAAAAGCGGCATATGTAAAAGAGAGAGTGCAACGCAGTTGTGTGTGGAGAGGGAGAAGAAGGAAGGAAGGGTTAAACGTGCGTTTTACAGAGAGAAGAGAAAACAAACAAAAACAACTGAACTGATTTTCTCTTCTCTTGTGTCTCAGTATCGTAACTCTATTCTCTTCTGGGCTCTCAGATCTTGCAGAAACCCCTTTCTCCATAGCCACAACTCTTCTATCTTCTCTTGAAGATTCTTTTCTTTTCTCTTTCTTTCACACTTTCCACTTTCCCTCACTTTCTTCTCTTTCCTTTTCCGTTTGTTTCCCGGGAAAATCCCCAGCTGCAACCACTGCTTCGATCTTCCGCGCGCCTTCCAATTGCTTATTGCTCTGTCCACGCTCCCGCATTTCAGCTCCCTGGAATTTCCACCCCGAACGGAATTCTGCACTGAGCAATTTTCCGGGAAAGTGGTGGTTTCCGGGAAACGGAGCGTTCTCGCGATGACTATACTGTTGCTGCAGTAACGGGGATAAGAAGAGTGGGAGGTGAGAGGAATGGACGATCGAGGCGGTTCCTTCGTAGCTGTGAGGAGGATTTCGCAGGGTCTTGATCGAGGCAACGCGTGCCATTCAACTTCTGGTAAACTTCTCTCGTGATTTTCGTAATTTTCAACGTTTGATTCCTTTTTTTTTTTATTTTATTACTCTGGCTCACTCTCGCAATAGTCTTTGAATCGAGATTGAACTCAGGTTTTTCACTTGCGTGATGTTTGCGGATATTCAAAATTGCATTGGTGGGTGAATTACTGAATTCGTAATTCCTGCAGCTACTACTACTGTTTAATTATTATTTTTTATTTATTTATTTTTATTGGTTTGAGACTGAGTTGAGCTTGATAGAGATCTCTTAGGAACTAGCTCAGTTTACTATGGAGGGTGTTACTGCTAGTTAATCTTAGCGTTAAAACCTGTTTACTGTGCTTAATTTATAGATTCTATCCGTGATGGGGTTATCTCGTAGATCTAGCATTCGTGAAATGCGTTATTGCTTGTTTATGTATACTGGAAAGTGCAGATACTGTTGTATCTCTTTTCATCTAGTGTGAAGCTGAGTTCAACTGTTTAGGTGCAGAAATAGCGGGGAATGCTGAATAAAGCAAGCTGGTGGGTGGCAATATGATTAAAACTATGCAAGTGGCTAGCATAATGATTAAAGCAAAGCCCACTCTTCGCTGTGGTTATATTTGGTTGCTTGGCTTTGTCCGTTTCCCTTGTCCTAAGCTTTGGCATTAATACGAGCTATAGAAAACAAAATATTTATAAAGTGATACGTTGGTTGGAAAAGTGACAGAACAGAGAAGAAATAAACTTTTTTTTTTTCTTTTTTGTGGTTAGAATAAGTTGTGTGGTTTTAGAAACTGGGCTGATTACAAATTGTGGTGTACTACAAAGGATAGTTAGTTACTCATAACACATGATTGATTTCTGTCAGTCAAATGGCTATAAATTTGCGACTCAAAAATTCGAAACTCAATCTACATTTATGGGCAGTTTTATTTTGTTACAGCTGAGTTTGTGACAGGATCAACAGCGTGGCTTGGCAGAGGTTTGTCCTGTGTCTGCGCACAGAGAAGAGAAAGTGATGCTCGACCCTCTTTTGATTTAACATCAGCCCAGGTAATGGTTTTTGTGACTTAGTAGCTGAAGCAGTAATTTAATACCGTTCAGTAATTATGTTAACTTTTCTCTTGGGCACTGCAATAAATAAATGGAATTTTATAATGTGACTTTGTTGATGAGATGCTTCATCATACTCGTGTTTTAATGGGATAAGCTTCTTCTAAACTACTTATAACAGCAAGCATAGCCTTTTCTTCATAGAAACATATTGAGCAAAAATTTGTATTGGAACATCTTCCATTTTACCAAATAACAAAAAATATAAAAAATTCAATGGTATTTTGGGTTGTGTTTTCTTTTTGTCGTGTTTCTGGAAAATTCACTCGTTTTGTAAACAAATGAATGAATTTATATATAATATATAGCTTGTTCTGAAATTGTAACAGCTAATTTGACACCCGTGTTTCACATTATTTGATTTTCTTTATTTTATAATGTTTGCTTGTGATTTATACCTTCTGAGATGAAAATAATATGTCACTCCATGCTTCTTTTTTTCTATTAAATATTGTTTATAATTATGGATGACAAATTCTCAGTGCTGTATCTTGAATTCTCAGGAGGAGTGCTTGCTGAGGTTACAGAGTCGAATTGACGTTCCATACGATAGTTCTATTCCTGAGCACCAGGTATCTCTTCTATTGATATTTTTCTTGTCACGGTGAGTGATGTGTTAATGACTATGTATGAAGTTCATCAAAGACTTTAAGCCACCTGCACATAACTTTATGTGCTTCTGATGCCTTACCATGTGTTCAATCTTTTATCTCTTAATATAATTTATGCTTTCTCTTAGGATGCTCTAAGAGCTTTATGGAGTGTTGCATTTCCTGAAGAAGAACTCCGTGGCCTGATCTCAGAGCAGTGGAAGGACATGGGCTGGCAAGGGAAGGATCCATCAACCGATTTTAGGTAGATATTATTCCTCTTGTTTTTATCTCAATGCCATAAACTGTCATCACTTTATCTACTTGTTGCTAATAGTTTCTGTTTGTATATATTTTGGTAGGGGCGGTGGTTTCATATCATTGGAGAATTTATTGTTTTTTGCTAGGAATTTCCCGGTATGATCCCTTTCTGTTCTTTTTTATAAGGTCTTTTATTTTTTTCTATTTTTTTACACACATTTTGGTATTGTAAAAAATATTTAAAGTCATATTTTGGCCTTAGTGATTTGTTCTTTTGCTTTATCTTTGACATATAAGTGTAACATTTATTGGTTTATTTGAATTATAAGTGAGAAGAGAATGGCATTGAAATTAATTGATTTTGTTTTTCTTTTGCAATGGTCTCTCTTTGTCAAAGTACACCAGCCTCTTTGTAAAATATAAAGCCACGGAACTTCACTGAATATTTTTTTTCGTTATTCACTGTTTGCTAGATGTTAAAAATCTGTACCCGTCACTTAATACATTTTTTGAATTGTGATATTATATACCTTAAACGCAGAGAATATTTGCAGATAATTTTCTAAAATACGGTATCCTCTTTTTTATGCACTAATCCCTGGCTTCTTTGCATATATTACTTTCTTGGTGTTGAATAAGCATAAAATACAAGTTTCATTTGTTATGAATGATTCCCAATTTTTGCTTTAGTATTATTTATCAGATTCTTTTATACTCTTATTCCCACTGGGTTTGTCCATGTTAATCTAGTCTTGGTGCACTCCTTCAAACACTTTCGCAGCAACCTTGAGGTTTAGCAATATTTGCTATTCATATAACTATCATAAAACTTGAACACTTTTTTTTTGTAGAAATCCTTTCAAGATCTTTTACGGAAGCAGGAAGGAGATCGATCGGTGTGGGAATACCCATTTGCTGTTGCTGGTGTTAACATCACATTCATGCTTATTCAGATGCTTGATCTTGAAGCAGGTTGTTTTACTCTCCTTTTACTGTAGTTTACTAGTCTCAGCATACTTCATGTATAAAAGGATGAAAAAGGGATGCCTATACGTATAGTGGGCATTTTAGTTTCGCATTCTAGTCTTGTGTTTTATTCTCTGAATGTTATGCTGTTATAAATTGCTTGGGATATTTTACCAATTATTCTTGCATACTTCAGTATGACTAGTTTCCACTGTAGTTATGCGGGATTAGATTCGATGTGTCCTTGGGCCTTTCTCCTTATCCCGGGAGCATAATGCTTTTACTTTATTTGAAAGAATGGAAGAAGTTGGTAAATGACAGGCCAGCCTTTATACATCCACTCTTTACTTTAAAACATTTTCATTCAGTTTTTTGCATGGTATTTAAATTGTTCTTAAAGTTAAAAGGTATATGTCCATGTCCTTGGATTTAAATAAATTGTTTTGGACATGCGAATATGGATTTTTATCGATTATAATATTTTAATTGTATTTTCTGATGCGGGATATCATGAAACTGCATGTTTTTTAATGCAGACTGTTGCATATGTTTTTCACAAGTAATTAATTAAGTTTGATTATTAGGTTTTCTGTTACTAATGTAATTTTTGTTTTACTTGACAGTCAAACCTCGGACCCTGGTAGGAGCAACTTTCCTAAAATTTATTGCAGGTAATCTTTATTTTTGCTCTCGTTAATCTGTAAATTTTACTTGTAATTTTTTTTTTTTCAGTTTACATCGGAAGCAGGAAGGTGGGAGCTTAAGAATAATAAAATGCTAAATGTTACAAAAGTATTTGGGCCTGTTTCGAAGAACTTCTTCACAAACTCCCAGAAAAGAAAAAGGAAAATTGAAATCATTTCCTTCTTATGCTTAGCTATTTTATAGAAACTTTCTCATGACTACTTTAAATTTTTATTTTAACTTATGAGTAACTTAAAACTTACGGAGCAGTTAATTCGTTTTTCTCATGCTTCAAGTTTAAATTTTTGTTTTTCTTTCTTAGAAGGGTTTATGGAAAAGCTCATCCAAACAAAATCTTGATACATTTGTTTTGATTTATGAAGGCTTTTTTTAAGGAACGTTTTTCTTCCACTACCTCTCACTTTTCTTTTCTAACTTTTTTCTCCCACACAAATGGTGCTTCATAATTTGTGATAGGTTCATGAAAAATCTTTCCTGCAAAATGGCATTGCTTGGAAAATAAACTTGTGTTTTTAGTTTTGACTTGTTAGTGGTGGTCTTCTTTTTATGTTAGTTTCGTTCTTAAAGTTAGTAAATTAATTTTTATGCTTGTTTAACAGAAAATGAATCAGCTTTTGATCTTCTCTATTGCATTACATTCAAGATGATGGACCAACAATGGCTTTCTATGCGTGCGTCATACATGGATTTTAATGTATGTATTCCTGATCATGATATTATTCTTCATAGATAAGGAAATATATGGCACTAGCAAATTTAACTGAAGTATGTATGTTTGTTTGGGTTGTAAGTGATTATGAACATGTTACTTGTGTTATAACAGACAGTAATGAAATCTACACGACGTCAGCTGGAGAAAGAGCTTTTGCTTGATGACATAATGCGGCTCGAAGATATTCCTTCATACAAACTTCTCACACGATAGTTATCAGTGCTTACTTGGAGTCTACTAGTTTTAGCCAGAAGGTTGTACTTGATGTGATGCTACTCTTATAATTTTCATTCCTTCCAATTCGGCATTTAACCTTCTAACATCTGAGCAAGACTGAGGCGAGCCTAAGTATGATATCATCAAGGTTCTAGAGGCGGCAGTTAAGATTTTAATCTAGTGGGAGGAAGATATTGTGGGTGGGACAAACAAACTGTAAGAAGAGTCTGAAATGTAGGTTTGCTTGGTACAAAAAAGATTAGATTGTAATGAATTGTGGTTTGCCTATATATTTCATCAGTGTCCATTAATTGGAAAATATAGTTTGCAGTATTGTAATTCAGGCAGGAGTACCCGGTAGATAGATTCTGCCTGGGCAATGTTTGTTGAGCAATTAATATACTGCATATTGTTGTCTGAGTTGATTGGCCAAAAGTACCCAGTTTCTATTGTGTGCATATTTTTTTAATTTTAGTATGGGAAGTGGTTTTTCATGGTCTTATTCTGGTTGGTGATCTGTCGAAAGAATCAACTGATGGTAAGATCTGGTTTGCAAAATGAAGAAAATTAATTATAAAATGAGGCTGAAATCATCCATGCGTTGTTCTGTACTGTTTGTCCACGCTCTTTAATTACTATGCAACAATTTTCTAGATGTGCAATTTACACTGAACTTATTGGGACTTACAAAAGAATATCTAACGGTTGACAACGTTAGGTATGTGATTTGAAAAAGTAAATTTTATTACATAATTACAACTATTTTTATCTATTCTCCTGTAAAAATTTGGAGGGGATAAAGTAGGAAGATTCACTGTGAATGAGATATATGAGTTGTCCGTACAAGATAGTATGACAATGACACCATTGATCCAAAACTTCAACATTTTGCATTATTGGATTTTTTTTCTTATTTGATACTCGACCTTTAATTTATATTTAGATTCTCAAGGGTTTGTTTTCATCAAGTTAATTGAGTTTCACAATGTTCTTTTACCATAATAATACATTATTTGATTTATCTAAACACTAATCATTTGATCTTATTTTTTGTTGAGTTTTTAGCATAATGGGATACTCAACCACACAGATAATTGATTGTAATACTACTCTTTGTATCTTTATAGAAATTTCTAACAAATTTTTAAGTGTAAATTTAGTTTTTACCAAAACACTTCTTAATAAGATGAGAATGAAAGATATTCATATAAGATAGCACTATTTTCAACTTAAAATAACAAATATTAAGATTTTAAGTTAAAGGTGATATCATAATTTTTTTAAATATATAATTTATATCTCATTATTATTATATCTTCTCGTTTTCTCTCTCATAGTTAAAATTTTAAAACAATAGCTTTTCATGCTATTCTGAAGAATTTTTCATTTTCGAGCTGATTAGTACTCATATAAATTTTATTTTTGAATTATGTTATTTTGTTTTCTTCAATTTGACTTGTTTGTCTTCAAATATAAAATTAAATAATTTTATAATTAATAATTTTATAATTTTATTATTTTATTCTAAAAATTATTTCCATGAATCTTTATATTCAGTCTCATTTATAGCAATTGTTACATTAAAGTATATTGCAACAACATAACGTATTAAACAAGATGACAAGACAAGATAATATCTATATCTATATTATCCCGTTAACAAAAAAAAAAAATTAATAGTAGAAACTCAATTAAAAAATATAATTTTTTTAACATTTAATAAACCATAACAATTTAATAGAAATTCAATTAAAAATATCTATATTTTTATCATCAATACAAATGTAATTCTTTGTATTTATTATTTATTTGAAAATGGTGATTGAGAACATTTTCACTAGACATTGATTTGAATTTGATAATAAAATAATTTTCGGTATTGAGTACTAAAAATACTTTATTCAAATTAGAAAATCCAAATTTAATGAATTTAAATTAATTTATCCATATAAATATTTCTTAGAAATGAAACAATTTAAAATACATTAATTCAAATTTAACATATTGAAATATCCTGAAAACTGGAAAATTCCTATCCGCAGAGCATTGACGGTTATGATCTTGGTTGTACCAAAACATGAGTTGTGCAATAGGGCTTCATGCATAGAACACCCCATCATAGTGAATATGCACTTTCTCATTCATAAATTTTGCTGCTAAAACCACTTCTTTCAATTAATCTCTCCTCATATATACAACCATACTATATTTGACTTTGCTGGAGTGTGAATAAAACAACATACAACATAAATAAGAACATAAATTGTGGTTGAAAGACATGTCAATAAAACAACAAACTGATAAATAAGAACATCAAACTGATAAAGTTCTGTTCGCTGAACAAATTGAAGCATGAGACCAACTCAGACACTTCAGCCACCAAAATTTAAGGTATGTAGACATTGGATGTATTGAAGAGGATGTTCACTCAAAAGATACAAATACTAATAAGATTCAAGTTCATCCATATAAAGAATTGTCATCACTCTTTACTCAAAACTTTAAACAATAAATTAACGAGTCTTTCACCTTTTATATAATATTTTATTTTTTTATTTTTATCAAATGCGGGACTTCAACTCATGGAATCCTCGTATGTTATTCTGTTATGTTTTTTATTCGTTAGTGTAAATTATTTTTTCACCATGAATTGTCATCCTTCAAATGATAACAGTTAGTGTACCTGTACTGCAAAAATCAAGATATCTTATACACAGAGAAAGTTCATGACATCCCTACACCTATATTCTGGTATCTAATAAAGAGTAATAATAAAAAAAATCTATTTATATATTGACAAAAAATGTTCCGTAAATATGAACCAAACAATATTTTTTATGGGGGTAATGGTTCCCTCCAAACAGGAAAAATATGGAAAAAAGAAGTGTAAGGAAAGTTGTAATAAGTATACATATACAGAGATTTCAACTTTGAAGAACGTTGAACTCTGTGACAAGTACATGACAACATATGTATCAATCAAAGTGGCTTAATTAAGTTGATAAGTACACGTAGATGATTATAACCTAACGACCAACATTGACCTAGAAAGAGGTAAAGCATTCATGCTCCGATGAATTTGAGTCCTCGCAAGGAGAGTGATTGTGTCTTCCTTCATAGGTTGTTATCACCATACGACAATCCTCTGAGAGTCGTTCAACTCTCTTCTTCACCCTGCAGTTGTTGTGGGTGCAACGGTAATAACTTCTGCAACATCCAAAACAATGTTGAAACAAATACCTCACAAACTCCAAACATATATTGATTTTTTTTTCTGTTATGTTTTTGTGCCAATTAATCCTTAAATTGTCATCATACTCGTTCAATGAAAGACTGTAAATTCTTGACGTCCATGATAGAAACTGCTTACAATAGTTGTAACTGGTCTGTGTTCATTTCAAGGTTATTGTTAGCAGAGAACTATATATATAATAAAGGATACAAATTTGGATGAAATTTGTAAGAGTACTTTTGGTTTTGGTGCTATTTTTCAACTCTTGATGTTTTGTTTGTACAAGTTAGGTTAACTTTTAGTATAAACCTCTACTAAGATCATACTGATCAATTCTGATTTTAATAATACAACAACCAAAAAAACTAATCATATAAGTTTTTTTCTAACAATAAAACCAGTCTCTTACCTCTGCCCACTAGGGTTTGCTTAGAAGTAGAGTTTGATTATATGCTTTTCGAAGAACATACCTTTGATATAAGTTCAAAACAACATTGTATAAACTATATATATGTCTTCACTGCTGAAATTTGATATATATATTCTATGATTGGTTAGTGTTATATGTTGTGCTTCCTTTAAAACTTGGCAATCATTATTTTTTACATGGATGGTGTCTTGGTTTGCCATTACACAGTTACTTAACAATGAAATTGCTTTAAGACGTTGACATTAATTAGAGTTGTGATTTTTATGAAACACCAAATTTTTGTCATTAATTATAATACATCTTAGACATATTCTTCTAACCCTTTATCAGATTCATTCATGAATCATGTCGTTTTTCAAAACTTTTATATAAAGTATAGGTATAAAGACAAGGTTATTGTGTGCTTAATATTATAGTTAAATATACTATGCATGTGAGAAAAGAAATTATTGGAAAATTAACAGATTTATCGTACGCATTAATATGTTATTGATAGTATAAAAAGTGCATATTAATATTAACATATATATTGATCGTTCTTAATGCCTATTTTTTTCTTATTCCCTAACAAATATTTTTCATGATATAAATAATCTTTTGAATAGATAGGAAAGAAAATAAATAAATTTATATTAAATGTGTTTCAAAGATACAAAAATTAAATGTTTTTATAATTAGTTAAAGTATTTAGTTTTTTGAAAAATTAAACTCTCAATGATACATTTGAATCCTACCAATAAGAATCAGGCATTTAAACCACACCAAGAGAAATTTTTAACCTCAATAGGGTATATCAAATGCAACATTCTTCTTATTGTTTAAGGAATCCTATTTAATTTTCTTTTATACAAATATGGTTAGGTGGCCTGTCAATATCTATTATAGAGCTTTCAAAAAAGCAAGTATTTAATTAAATTGGAAAACAAGTATAATAGTTATGTATTTTAAAAAATTGAAGTCTTTATAAAAGAACTAGTTGATTGGCCTTACGATAATATTACATAAGATAATAAATTTAAGAAACATGTAAATGGATTTAATGAAAATACATTAATATATATAAGTAACTTCACATATCATTTTCCTATGTTATATAGCTAATTATAGGTTGCTTATGGTTAAAAATATTAATTCTTGTAAAATCTATTCTAAAAGTCTTTAATAATACGTTACATAATTGATCATAGAAAACATAATGCTGAAAATGTATAAACTTTAAATTTTATATAATTTAAAATTAGAAAAATTTAAGTTTCTTGACATATCATTCATGTTTCTACCCTATCTACAAGGGAGAAATATGGGTGGCAGATATTTATGTAATTTATTAATGCTAATAAAAGATATGAAGTAAGATATGGTATGATTATTTAGTTTTTTAGATGTACTTCTTAGATATTTATGTTCAAAAACATGTCATTAAACATGCGTATAATTCCTCTATTTTATTTTATTTTAAAAATGGTTACCATAAAGGTTGGTACTGCATCACTTTATGATGTTAATAATTGTTTTTTAAACAATATATATTACTGTCATGTCCCATCATCCTATTATAAAACCTATTTCTGCTAATTCCAGTTCCATGAACCTTCATTCCTGAAGTCATTTCAGCTCTTTCCACTCTCCTAATTGCACTTCTAAGTACATATCTTTAAGTGCAATCTTGTGACGATGATATATGTGTATGATATCTTGCTTTTTAGTTTAAGGATATTGGATTTACATAGATGAAACTTTGACCATTTCCATTCACAAGTACCTTTTCAGTAAAAATATTCTCACTCTTTCTTCCCATGCACGCAATACACACAAAAAAAAGTTTCCTTTTGAGTCAAATTACTAGTTATTACAAATATGTAAGGCAATGACAGTGTTTGAAAACAGAAAACTTACTGTTACACGACTCAATCTGTTTGAACACTAGCTTGTTAATCAAACTAATAACATAGATTAATAAAGCTTGTTTAATTAATGCATGCACGATCGATTTGCTTATCATCAGATCCTGTGGCATGTCTCCAATGTTGTCAACATTTTAGAAAGATCCCATTATATATGTTTCAACTGGTCCAGTTACACTATAACTGGTTCATGCACAACTAACTCATTCAACTCTTAGCTTTTTATCTGTTGTAGCTTTGAGACACATGCCAATAACTATTTTCCCCCTTTTCTCATTCAAGATCAGATTTATGTAAAACCTTTCATCATAATGTACCTCAAAAATAGACTTAGTGTGCTTTATCAAATTTTGTATGGTGTTATATATTACTCCATTTAAACGAAAAGCTCCATGTGTAGAACCGATAAATAAGTTAAATTAAAGCAATAGTATAAAATTAAAGTAATGTGCTCCATGCATGGGTAATTAAGGTTTATTTAGATAGATGAAAATAAATACAATGAAAATGGTAACAGTTTTTATGGGATTTTAACATAAGCATGAACTGGATTTGGAAAACTTATATTGATTGAGTTAGAAGGAAAAAGTTTAAGTTCAACTACAGCTTTTACAGAGATGGATGAATATGTAGAGAACTTTTGTCATAGAAATACCACGACAAGATGGATGGTTTTGAAATAGAGTACGAAAGAGGGGACCCTATAGTGCATCTTACTGTCAAAACACTAATAATAGCCCACCAAATATTACAAGTGATTATACAAATATACCTATTTTCTCCCTTCCCTTTCGATTAGCCTGGGCTCAGTTAATATGCATCAACAATGTATTATTCTCTTCTGCATTTTATGTGGTATATATATATATTGAAAGAAATGATAATGAATGATTCCTTCTATATATATAGAGGTGGTAGATTCCCTCTATTTCTTTTGTCATCAGACTTTGTAGCATCCATTTGTTTCTCAGAAACAAAAGTCTAAGATGAATGATGCCGATAAATGTTGTAACTTGTGATCAGGATTTGATTAAATTATTCACCACCGACACACTTTTCCCAGAAAAAGACATTTTACCTTCATTCCCCCGGGTATAATGCCTCTGATATTGCCACTGTACTCAACCACAAACACCTCTGTTCATAGACACTTTCACACACCAAAAGTATATATCATATATACTTTATATTTATCTTTTTTTCAATATCTTGTAATTATTATATTCAATGAATGTCCTCTGATTGGGTGGTTGAGAAGAATTCTTCAGTTCAAATCCTAGTTATTATGGCTTCCTTTTATCCAAACCAACTGCTGCTTTAAATTCAGTTTTGCAAACGTATATCAATGAATCATTTTATAGTTAGAATATAACTCATTAATGTCATTAAAATTGAAGAAAAAACATGGCTTGAGCAAATATATATAACTTAAATGCATATATGATTAATGAAGATTTGAATATTACCTCGGATGAAGGCTATTCTTGACAACTTTCTGGCCATACTTCCTCCATTTGTAACCATCATCAAGCACATCTACATCGCTTCTTGTTTGAAAACAAAACCTTGGTTCTCTTAGCTTCCTCCTTATTTTCACCTTGTTCTTCTCCGAAGCTGCGCTCCTCCACCTACCACAACAATATATAACGTAATTAACTTCAGTCGAAATATTCTTTATACCCGAATTGAAAGAAAATGGGCAAGTGATCTGTCTGAGAGAACATGTGAAGTCAAGGATTCAGAAGGGTTGTGATTCATTTGAGTTCTTGATGTCGAAGAAAACTGTAGAGATAAATATATAATGTGATCGCATAAATGAAAACTCGTGGATAAATGCGGCAGTACACAGTCCCAAACTGTTTGCAAAATAGTATCATAAAAACTCAAAAAATCTCGATGTTGCAAAAAAAAAAAAAAAATTGGAAAACCTTGAATCCAGACAAAGAATATATCTCTTTAACTGGATATATAAATAAATATCTACGTGCATGCACAAAGACAGAGAGAGAGAGAGAGAGAGAGAGAGGAAAGAGGGACATAAAAATATAGAAATAGTTATATACCAAGAGTTGTTGTTGCCTTCAGTAGCGTTTCCAGTGCAGTTTTCTTCATCGACAGGCTTTGGATCCAGAGTTTGGACCTGAAACAATAGCATAAGCGAAAATCCTTCTTAAAATAATAGGCTAAGATGGAGTTTATTGAGTATTAATTGAAATTAAGGAAATGAATTTTGGAAAATGAATAAGGACCTGGTCGTTATTCCAAGTTTTGGTGTGATTCATGAATCCGATGGTTGGAGCAGTTGTAGTGGCAGAAGTAACAACTACATGGGAGTTTAAGGATTGAGATTGTGAAGAGGGTGACAAGAAACCAAGGAGCTGGTTTTCTTCATAGTGAACAAAACCCAATTCGTGTATGGGTTGTGGGGTGTTGGAGAAGGAAACTTGAAGGTCATAATTGGTAGCAGCAGCTCTCTCTCCTTCCATATCCCACTTTTGGAATGCTTCCAATTTGAACTGGTGTTTTGATTCGTCTGCTTCCTAGCTATATACCTAACTATACCTCTTCTTCTCCCATAATACCTCAAATCTTATGCCCAGTGATTGGAAAGAACATAGAAATTAAGGGTTTTGTACTTGGTCAACTGCTACTATGGAAATTATTATTCCTTTCCTTTTCTTTAAGCTAGTCTATTCTATTCTACTCTTGTACACACACACACTCTCTATTAGAATACACGTGCATTGTCCCACAATGTTTTTCAAGCGACTCTCTCTCAATTATCGAGTTACCACTGTCCTGTCTTATTTAATCGCCTCAACTTGTGTCTATATATATCTCATATTTTAAGGAATTAAAAAACAAACAAAACAAAACCCTTGTTATTTTTTCTTTTTTGCATCACTTTAAAGATACTTGTCTGGGTTCATTCTTCATAGAGAATGTATTGTATACAAACGTATTTATCAAATTAAAGTGTTATTTCAATATAGTTCATCTTTCTACTTCTCTATAGCTCATCTGTACATTACCAAAAAAATTATCTCACTATTTTTTTAAGACATCCTTCCTGACACTCATTATATTCTTATCAATGACACTCGATTCAATTATATATATATAAAAAAGAAAAGTGCACAACCTAAACTCAAAGTCTAAACATTATTTATATATATAAAAAAAACAGCTTAAATTTATTTTCCTAGCTAATAAAAGAAAATTTTCAATTAAATATTGAATGATTCAGAATAAATTATATTAATTTGTATGTAGAAGAAATTATTTGAGCAAATTGCTAATGAGGTTTTTTTTTTTTTTTCTTTTTCCTAACAAAATGTAGAAGAAAAAACTGACCAACATTGTTGAATGCTCCTCATATTCTCTCTTTTCGGTAAATCTTATCATTCTGAAAGATTAAATTTATCAAATGTCAATTGGGTCGGCAACATCTCTCCATCTAAGCTTTCAATTACATGATTGACACAATAGGCAACCACGAATTACCCTTACAAATTATATTAAAAGAAATTGTTATAATATTCTAATAGATCGCTATAGAACGCGACGTCTTATTTTGTTGAATAAAAAATAAAATTGATCACAAAAATAAAGTAGAAAAAAAGAAATCCTTCAATCAAAATATTTTTTGTTGAGTGGTTTATTTTTTTTTATATTTTTAATAAAATATATGAGGTTTATTGTGAATAATTCGGTACTAGGTGTGACTTAATCTTATTAAACAAATTACAAGATAATGTATTATAAACTAGTTTTATCTATTATTAATGTGAGATTTTCAATCATTAGTATCTGTTTAAGTTAAACTTATCCAAAATAGTTTATCTAATAAGGAATTGTCATTTTTCTATGTTAGGAGAAAGCTAGGTGGTCAGGGATTGATTTTTGTTTGGGGTGAATGTTACATGAACTCTAAGTTTAGTGTCACTCTCTTGATGGATGATTTTGGAGAAATCATAGACTTTGTGAGTATTCTATTGAATTTTCTCTTGATTTTTTGCCTGCTCATAATTTACTCAAAGCTAATTATATTTTAGATAATACTATGTTTGATAAATATGGAAGTGTTTTCCCTTTCAAAGGTAGTTTAACTTCTCATCAAGAATGCTTCTAGATAAGGTTCTTATACTTGCGATAATCTCTTTCAAGAGAATGTTATTTCAGATGTTGATTTTACACATATTCATTGTAATATATGTATTTGAAGCTTCTCTACACCTTTTATGTCTCTGATTTTTGTTCATAGGTGTGGTATTACATATCTGGTTGGTTTTCTAATCTGAGATAAAAAGGGTGAAGTTATTATAACATATTTCCTTTTTTTTTTATTGAGTTTATTTTGAACTCATCATTTCATATATTCGTTCTACCTTTCAAAAAAGTATGCTGATTTAACTATATAATAATTAATTTGAGAAGGCTTATTACTTTTAATGACAAATCAAGCTTATGAGAATTAATTAAACTTTTTTTAGATAAACACTTCCTACACAATTATTGGAAAAGAGAATTATAAAAAAAAAAAACACAAGCTTATTGATCATATGATAAGATAAGCTTATGTAGTTTAAATAAGTTTTTTTTGAAAATTTAAACCTCATAATGTTTTAGAAATTCACTTATACGTTATTTCTCATAAAAAATATCATTTAAATTTTATCCTTTGTTTTTTCTCTCTTAAAAGATTTATGTAAAGTAATCCAAATAAAAACATTAATAACCTAAACTCTAATATGCTCCACAAAAGTTTTATTTTACAAAACTTATTAATTGAAGACATTGAAAGTGTTTGTGAGGATGACTGCAAAAATTAAATTACTTCAACAATTATATATATATATATATATATATATATATATATATATATATATATATATATATATATATATAATCGATTATAGACAGAATTAGATTTTGTTTGATTGAGTTTTCTGAAAAAACAGTTTTAAAATAAATAATTTTATTTTAAAGCAAGAAAAAATATTTTCATAAAAGATAAAGAAATTGGAATTAAAATGTTAAAAATATTCATGAATTACAAGTTTTCATATTCATAAAATGGTTTGTTTTTCAGATTTTCTTACAAATTATTGTTTCAAATATATTCTACTAAAATTCTAAGCATTTTTTTTTCAAACAATTAAAATCAGTATTAATACTATTGCCTAAATATGTTGTGTGATGTGCCTAATCCAATCAACTAAAATTGTATTGGTAGAAGAAATTAAATATTTTTATAATAAGAATATGTATAATGTTATACATAAGAAAAAATAGGACATATTTTCCAATATTAATTAGTATACTTTAAAAGAAAACTGAAATATATCTAAAAAGTCTAAAAATAATTGTGAGTAGTAGGTGTACGTTAAAAAACTCCTTCGACACCAAAAATGTCCAAGGTTATAGGTAGAAAATGGAGAATAAATTAAAATATAAAACAGTGTAAATGTAAGACCTAAACTTTCATAAATATAATAATTAATAAAGAATGAAAAAAAAACAATAACAATTTTTCTTATTCCTAAATATAAAAATATAGTAAGTAATAGGAGATTCTCTATATAATTCATTCATTAACATCTCAAATTGTGATTGTTCTTATTCGAACTATTCTCTTTTCGAATCCAAACATCATTTTCAAAGATTATAATTCCATCTTCCTAAGACTCTATCATTAAATTTTCGATAAAGATAGGATATAGTCTCGAGAATGCATATGCTAATCCCAATTATCTATCCTTTCAAAATCTTATCTTTTTGTCATTTTCTGGTGTTCATATAGTATTTTCTTCATAGTAAATAGTAGTCTATCATTCTTCATATATTTTTCTTATAGTCAGTACCTATGACCTCAAAAAATTGTCTGATCCACATTTCAGTTTGCATTAAGAGCATAGTTAAACATGTTTAAATTTAAAAGCATATCAAATCTTACCTCAATTTATACACATACGTATTTAGAATTGTTTTAGAATTGTTTTGAGTTGTAGGATCGATATTAATATCCAAGATCTATACGATAGTTCAAGAGATTCCACAGTTGTCTTTCACTTCTTGTTGTAGTAGTCATTCGTCTAAAATTATTTAGAGAACACTTATAAAAGATATTCTGATGTCAAAGTCTCGGTTTGACAATTCTAATATTAAATGTATAATAAATATAATCACTTATTTCTTTACTTTAAACCTACCTCTTTACTTAAACATTTTAAAATAATATTAACAGTAGTTTCTGACAGCATAAAATTATATTTACAATACAAATTCATTAATCTAAACTATACACAACCCCAACATATACCACATCAGCCCCTCCCTTCAAATAAATTATGGAATTCCTCCTATTTAAATTAACCAATATAGCTTTTATATGTCTAATTCTCCCGCTTATTTTTAAGAAAATAAAGAACATTAAATTAGATTGACCCTTGAGAATAGCGAAATACTATTTCTACAATAAAATGTTATAGTAATTTTTGCATGGGAAGAATAAAATAAATGACGTGATGAAAATAAAATATAAAAAATAATGTTATGGTGATAAGAATTTTATTATTAGAAAATAAAAATGCGAGAAAGTATGAGAAGAAAATTGAAAATAGTGTTTCCAATGTTTCTTTGTTTTCCATTATTGACTTAATCTAAACTTTCTTTGCCCTTGAAAAGAGTCACTCATGTCACCTTCACCATATCAATTAAACATTCTGCTTCTTTCTCTTCTAACTTATCTTTTTAAGCAATTTCTTTCAACTTTAAAATCTTATATATTCTTTGGATCCCTTTCAAGACCAACTATATATTATAACTGAAACAAAAAATAAAATAAAATTAGTACAAGACTTCATATAACAATTAAAAATTATTTCAGTTAATTTAGATGTTAATACGCTAAGTTTAAACGATAAACTATTTCATAATCTCAAATATTTTTGTAATGATCTCATTTAAGTCAAATTGACCTAACTTACGTACAACACCTCTAATTATGTATGTAAGATAGTTTACATTAATTATTAGAAAAAACATAAAAAATAATTATCATCTTAAGAACGCGTGATCTTTTTTTCTTTTTTCACTAAAACATTCACTATATAAAAAAATAAAAATTCAACTTATACTTGTTATATTTAGTTTGTTGACTTAAACATCAAATTTTTATTCTTAGATATATATGGTTTTTAGATTCAACATTAACTATTTTTTTATACTTTTCAAATTGATAAATAAAACTATAACTATTAATTAATAAAAGCTTAACCTTTTTAAATTTAAGAGTATAGCCACTAAAAGAGAACATTCTTATTCTGACTTTATACCAGCAGCCATTCACTTAAAACAAACTTAAAAATGATTTTTTTTTATGAATAAAACTATCAATATATTTGGAAAAAGAAAAGTAAGTTTTGTTTCTCTCTCTAAATATAGAAGAGATGAGAGAAGTTAATGAGAAATTTGGTGTGACCGGATATATTAACATTTTTTTATAATGAATTATGTGTTTATTGTTTTATTTGATTTGTTTGTATATTTGAAAATAAAGTTATTTGCAAAAAAAAAAATTGTTAAAAATCAACATTCGTTAAAAATAGAAAAAAGATAAAGTTTCTTTTATAACTTTTTTGACAATCTTTTTACAATATGAGAGACCGTTAATGATTAAAATAAATTCAAACAGACGAATAAATGGTGAGACGTATACTATTGTGATAAAAATTGTTAAAAAATATTAAAATATAATCGTTAAAAAAAAAAAAAACTGTCACTGAAGTTGATGAAGATACGTTTTAAAAAGCGTTATCCATATAGTGGTCCCTCTTACAGCCATGGTCTCACATTTCTGCATTACTTCCTCTCTCTATCTCTTTCAATTTCTCTTTGTCTCCTCATATATGCATCATTTTATTTTTGCTTACTCTAATAATGTCCATTAATTACTGATTATAAATATGAACAGTGGAAAAGAAAATAATGACAAATTAGAGAAGCAGCATCTTCAAACTTTTAAAAACTGCAATGTAGTAGTTTAGATTCAACTATGATTTACACATCGAAAAACTATTTGTGTTAAACTCAGATGAATAGTAAATAAATAAATTACGTGCCAATATTTGTGGAGTATATTCATGCTCATTACAAGAATAGTGATATACACAAAAGGACAATTGACACTTGAATATCCTATTAAAGTTATAATTGACTTATATATATACACATTTTTTTCAATTTTACTTTTTAATAAATAATATTTTTAAACTAAAATGATTATTTTATCAATTTTACTGTTTGAGTGATATTTTTTTTTTCAAAATTTGTTATTTTATTCAATTTTTTTGTAAAACTTAAACTAAAATAATTATCCATAATAAAAAAACTTAGCTACAAAATAAATAAAAGATATTTAAAAATTCCCATACCCACACCCATACCCATTACCCATATATCTTTCACATCAGTCTAAATTTCCACCATTCTTTAGTCAACTTGTAATTCTTCAACACCTCCATTAGTTAAGGGATTGATAATGAAAATAGACTTAAACTATTTATTTAAAGGATTAAAGTTTAAATAATATTACGAATGACTGATATCATAAGTTTCATTCTTGAAATTTCACATATTGAAATCTATATTAGATGTACCAATATTGTTTAGTGTTAGTGATAGTAAAATCCAGAATCCCAAGCATTTTTTGTGAAGTAGGTATGTGGGAGGTTGAGTTATGCTTTGTTCATACGCATAGACAATGGGAGGTTAAAGAATTAAGATAGTGGAAATGCTTATTTTCTTACACCATCACTTTTATGGGTTTGGTCGATTAAATTAAAATAATAATCAAACATGCTATATGCTTGTCTCTTATTTCAGTTAATCTAATTATTTTTGTTTTAAAAATAATATTTATTAAAAACTATATATGTACAAACTGATCCTCTAATAATATTTATTTATTAGGAGCAAATGTGCCTGAGAATTCGATCCTTGTTAAAGTTATACGTATTATACCTTTTATCTATACCAATTAATACCTCCCCCATGAAATTAAGTCATCCAAAAAAATATCATCACATCCCCAATTTGGCATATTAAATAATAAAGCAATAAACCTTAAAATTGTTCAAAATGTATTCGACAAATTTTAATAAAAAGATTTCGTAAATAAATTAAACTTAAACACATGTTGAAATCATTTACGCCATAATTAGATGCAATCACTTAGGGTTTTTTTCGTACGGATAAATAACATTGATCCGTTGGCACAATGTGACCTACCAGAATACTCAATCATGCTCATGGGCCTCATTTCTCTCTAGAACAAATTATTTTCTTATATATTTTTTTTTATCTAAGTTTTAATAAATTTGATCGTGATATAAAAATGAAATGAATAAAAGAAAAGAAAAGTATCAATATTTTATGAAGGCAAAAAAATTGGTAAAAAAAGAAAAAATGAATTTGTTTTCATAATATTAAATTTAAAATTTATACTAATTGTACCGTACGATCCACAGTCACTATTGTGTACAATACGGTTTGTCGTCTAACCAAGTCGTCTTCTTAAGATGTTCTTCCAGATTATTATTAGATCAGTGAAAGGTAAAAGTTAATCACTATGCATTACTTGTTATACTAATTGTTGGATTATATTACTAACTTGAGTGTCAGAGTATCTTTAATAGATACTCATCCACATGGTTTGGATAAGAAGAATAGAGAATAAACAAAGTAACTTAAAAGAATAAATGACAACTAAAAAATTTATCCAATTTTCAAGACAATCTCAAATGTTTTGAACAAGAGATTTCAATCCTATATTTTATGTCCCGAAACACAAATAATTTTTATTTATTGATTAAATTGCATGAGAGGGGTTTAGAGTGTAAGTGTGAAGAGAGGAAAAAGGAGAAAAGGGGAATGGGAAGAATAAAGCAAAGGTGGAGGGTCAGAAAAAGTCATGATTTCAAAATATAAAGTTCAAAAGTGTAATAAATAATAGTCGAAAAGGAGGGTTAGGAATAGAGAAGTGTTTGAAGCAGTGGTATATGTGTGCTGAATTCCATGCAGCAATCATGGCTCTTGGATCGTTTTCAAAGTCTTCCAAGATCTAATCATGATGGAGTGAAGCATCACATATAACGTGGGTCCCATTGTCTCCAACACCTTTTCTACCTTCACTTTCCTTTCGTTAGGTTTACAATGCCAATTCCAATCTTCTTTCAACTCCTCTTACCTTTTCATCTTTACCAAACTTTCCCAACCACAATCTTTCAACTGCAAATAAATTATCTTCAGGGTCTTTTCAGAAAAATTAATAATATTCTATGTCTCTGTCTCAAGGATTCCAATGAAAATATATATTCTTTATCTTTAAGCTGGGCTTTTCACCAAACTGGGCCTCTTTTCTTCCTTTTGGACTTCTTACGCTCCTTCTTAGATGGGCTGCTGCTTACACCCGTTTATTTGCTTTTCCTCCATTTTTAGTATTCTTTTATAAAAATAATTAATTCATTAATTTTCAGAAGGAAAACTAGACCTCGCGTAATAAAATCATAAACTTAGAAGATTGTTTGGTTTCAAAAACATTAGAAAAAGTACATTTCTTAAAAGAATATACCGTTTTTTACTCCTGCACTTGATTTATGAATTTATTTAACACTAAAAAAAATTATTTATAATAGAGGTTATTTACCAGTAATAGATTTAAGGAGGTTTTTTAAATTTGGTTAAATTTCAAAGGTTTACTTCTAAACTACAGAAAAAATACTTTAGTTTTTGTTTTAAAACTCAGTAAATAAATATAATTGAATATTTTTTATAAACAAATAATTTTAATAAATTTTTGTTTTATTTTTTTCCCTCTTTCTCTTCGTTCTATATTCTAAACCCTACGCTCCACATCAACGCTCTAGCACCGCGCATTACCGCCTCACCCCCGCACCGCCAACCGCTGCACTTTGAGCTCGGATTAGAAGGAGGTCAAATTTTTGCTTTGCTTCCATAAAAAGGTTAGGTTTCTTCTCCATTTCTTTTGGATTCCTTTTTTGCATTGGGTATCGTATTATATATTTCTAGTGGTTGGGAATTTACACTTGATGGTTTTGGGTAGACGGTGAAGAAGAATTCCTTTGTTGTTTAAAATAGTTGTAGCAGTGGTAGAAAAGCATAACAGAGAAGAGTGAGTGAGTGGTGACTTGTGTGAAAAAAAGAGGAGTTCAATTCAACAGAGAGAGAATAAAATACATTCCACTCGACCAGAAGGTGGTTTGGTTTGTCAGTAAACGGTGTCTTTCTTTGTTGTATTTACAATAATAGTGGGATGCAGAAGAAATTGGCTATTGACCTGAACTATCTATGAGAGGGAAGGTTCTAAATATGTACACTTACTCTGTTTTTGTAATTGAAGCTCGTTTGAAAATCTAGTCTGTCAAATATCAGTTTATCATTATCGGCCATATATTCATATTTACTATTATTTTCTCTGGGACAAGTCATTTGGTTAGATGCCTTCGACATAAGGAACCATCAAGTTAATAAATAAGATGGATTCAAAATAATGATATAGATATCGGCCTTTCTTTTAGATGTTGGTTTATTAACTATTTTCCTGATTCTTAAGGCCATCAAGATTTCAATTGCTTTATTTCTTCCTCAGTGCCACTTTTTCTTCTATGCCTTGAAGATATCATGATTTATAGATGAGATGCCTTCGATCCCAATTTGTTGAGGCCAAAAGTTACTGAGCCAAAGAACATGAAAAGACTTTCATAGAAGTAACTCACAGTACTGATTGAATGAAAAGAGATACCAGTGAGTTTGATACATGCTCTATTTATAAGAGCTCATTGAATTAGTAATTAACAACACCAAGTTAACCAACTAATCTCAACAGCCACAGTTAACCAAAAACTTGTAACAAAAGAAAATCAGGTGAGTAATTTATTTACCTGATCCACTAATTTACTACCTCAGGTGTAAAAACACCTGCTCCTGACCATAACCCTGTTTGGTTCTAGTTTTCTAGATGTATGTTGATTTCTTTTTGTTTCTTTGCTCTCTTGTTGTGCCATTATCTGTCATATAAATTAAAATTTGGGCTTCCAAACTACCCATTGAGATGATTCATGCTAACTTCGTTTGAACGCAAAGGTTTCACAACTTCTACCCACAAGAGTTTACTTGGCGACTAATGCAAACACTTGAAACGAGGAAACTAGACAAAAGTGCTTTGCTTTTTTTGCCCCAGAGACCCCAAGATAGATGGTCAATCTATGATGAGCCAATTAGAAGGAAACATTCTTTATATTTTCTGACATGTTTACATATGATATGACATTATTTTGACACATAATATAACGAAATAACGTCATAATATCATGTGTTAAAATTTTTAGTGGTAGGGGTATAGATTTTCACCGATTGTTAATGGATTACATCAAGCTCAAACATAACAAAAATAGCAAAAGAAACATAGAAAGTAGAGACTCAAAAAGGAGAGAGAAATGGGGAGCAAGAACACAATTTTCTTGGCACTTATTGCTGCTTTAATCACAAATGAAGTCATGGCAGGACAGCATGTAGTTGGTGGAAGCCAAGGTTGGGATGCATCCACAGACTTTAAGTCTTGGGTTTCAGGCCAGACATTTAATGTTGGCAATCAACTTGGTATGTTTCTTACACATTTCTTAAATGATGAATTGGAAAATTTCCCCCGACAAGCAGGGACCATGCCCCTTCATTATTGTTTTGAATTGAATATTAACAGTTTCTTAAACTTAACATTTCCTCATTAAATTTAACATTTCTTAAATTCATAATTTTTGTGTAGCCTCCATTATTATTTAGCCTCTCTAAATTCCGTAAGGAAGTTGAACCCATTATTTGTTAATGGTCTCTGAATTCTAGCCTTTTCTAAGTAATATTAATGAATAAAGAAATGGGGAAATTTGGAATAATGAATTGTGTAGGCGACAATGTAGGGCCATTGTTGATCACTTGGCAGACAACATCACTAACCCTTTTCCTCTTTCCTTTATTACCTTAACCTTATTAGTCACAAACAAAGTACTGTTCTACAAATTTGTTTTAGTTACAATGGTATCAAAATACAGTCCATTTTTAAGCGCTGTTCTACAGTTAACAAGATACCACCTCCAACATGATACCAATTCCTTATCTGCTCTAGCTATTATATATTCATCTTTTCCAGCAACTCCTATTTTCTGGTAACAAAGTTTTGGTTTGCCAAATGGCCCGCATCTAACCTAGGTTATATGTGATTAAAGTATAAACGATGGCTATTCATCTTTAGGATTTTGACGTGTCATACAATTGCAAAGTAGAAGAGTCTAGGAATATGTACGTGATTGGTCACGGTCATGTCTATGGTTCAAGGTTACACTCTTGCAGACTTGAAAGCCTTGCGATGATGAAATGAAATTTTAGTTATAATATATAATTTATATACAGAAATATTAATTCATCATATATTAATTAGCATCCATTAAAACAAAATTAAAAAATTCCTTTGGATCTGTTCCAAACATTAATAACTAACATGAAAGGATTTTGCTTTTCTTTTACACCTATTTAATTCTCACCCTCTCCCTGTACTTTTCCTTTATCTCCCGCTTCTACAAATTTCTTATACTTTTTTTACCTTTTCAATTTTCACTTTTGGACCCTTCCTTCCTTCTTTTGAAAATTAAGGTTTTATTTTCAATTAGATCTTCTTTGTTAGGGGATCGGAGAGAGAGAGAGAGGAAGTAGAGTCCGTACAAAGTCTCGTAGCTGAGAGATTAGGATCGGAATTCTGCCACCGTTCTTTATCATTTTGCCGTCCCCTGTCCTCGCTCACCTTCAACCTTCAATTTTTAAGTTACCTTTTCCCTCTTTTGTTTTGTTTACCTTAACCCCTAACCCCGAGATATTCAAAAGTTCAAAAAAATTTATAAAAAGTAAAATTTACAATTGATCTCTTTTTTATGCATGATGCTGTGCCAACAATACAACTAGGTTTTTTTTTTTTTTTTCTAATTGAAATATTTTTTTCTCCTTGCTTTTTACTAGTGCTTGTCAAAGGAAGAGAAGGAGTAAGCACATTTATATCTCCAAGATATGAACTCTGTGGCAAGGCGCGTATCAAGCTTATTCGGAACTTCAGGTTTCACAACTGAACCCTTCAAAATTGGGCATCATCAAATGCAGCAGCTTCAACAATGCAGAGGCATACGAGTTAGGGTCATAAATGGGAACTTGGAAATGGCATTGGGAGTGATGCAGCGTAAGATGCAAGGAAGTGGGATCGAGAGGATGATAAAGCAGGAGCAAAGATTCCATATCAAAAACTCTGAGAAGCGCGTTTTAGCCCAAAAGAACTTGGAGCGAAGGCTTCGATCTGAGGATTATGCTAAGAAACTTAAAGCCATTTTGCTCAAGAAAGTCAGGTATTTAGCGCTTATATAAAAGACTAAATTTTTCTCCTTTATTAGAGTATTATTAAAATCTGCACCTTATCTTTACATCACATTGTTTTCAAGTAATATTTTAAATACATGATGTTTAGGTAAATTGCAATGAATTTCCCTCAGCGACATGAATTCCAAAATGTAAAACACTAGCACAAACCACACATAACCTTCGCTGAAAAGGATTATTAAGGACCACTATTTACAAATAATGACTTTATGTCATTGTAAAATAATAAAAAATAAGATGGATTTTACCATGTCACGTGGACTTGTCTATATAGCCTACTCTCTAAACGTAGTGATATATATAGTTTTTCGTAAGAGATCAATTGGGCCTGTAATCTTTAAACTTGAAGATATTAATTTGGGATCGGTTGTTTTGTCCTCTAGTTAGTTTGAAGTTTGGAAGTAATGGTATCCTACACGAAAAATCTTGAATATGTCCATCTTCCTGACCACTGATAAAGTTATTTTAGCATTGACATAAGGCTTGAAGGGGAAACATGCAACTTCTAGTCTCTTAGACGGATTAATTTCTTATCAAATGAAAAAAGCATTTTTTGGTTGTTGAATCCACTCATGCTAGTGTTTTAGTTTCTGTAATGATTTCAAGTTGCCGTCATTGACTTTGAAACTGAAAATGTTATTATGTGGCATACAATAATATAGGTGGCCACGTGAGAACTTTATTTTGATCAAAGGCATATTATATTATATCATGCTAACATCTGGATTTTATTCCACTTTATTCCCTTAGCTTAAATGCTTACCACTTTTGTCTTTGTGGTGATTTTGTTGCTTTCTATTTATTCTGACAGTTTGCTTATTCTGCTGGAATATCACAGGGGTCTATGAGGAGTTTGCATTTCGCACAAAAACGGGTCATCATAAGTTGCAGTTATTTTATAATTTGCATGCGATCACTGCAGTTGACACATTCTTTCCAATTGCCCTGATCGGGTCGTGTCGTGTACTTTGTAGCTGTTATATTGGGTAGCATATGCATTTGCAAATTACAATAAAGAGAGTATTCATAAAATGATAAGACAAGTGTATGGTTAGTTAGTTCTTGAATCTTGGTCAAGACGTTGAATGTTGTTGTGTTGGAAGCAGTTTTCAAGCAACTGTTGAATGCAGCATTTTCCTGGGTATAATAGGATATGTCCTAATACATCCTGATCCTAAGGGTTGTTGGACAGTATAAGATTTTAGAAGATTCAAGAACATTAAAAAAAGATGTGGTGGATGATTTATGTACGAGGAAATAGAACAGTATCACTTCCAGTTCTTGTAAAACTTTTCATCACCCCACATCAACATTCTGTTCAAGGGAATCCTAACACCCCTTTCCTTCAAATGCAAGTGCCTTGGCACAATCCTCTCCTTCAAACTGAACCCAAAGTACTGAGGAAACTTCTTCAACTCTTCCAAATCCCTCTCCATTTCCTTCACAAGATACACATACTTTGGCCATAAATTGTTCCCTGCGTCATATCCAAAAATGGCCGGCACCCTCGCACATGCTTTCACTGCATCCTCGTACTCAAACCCTAATTCCTGCAAGAACTCAACCTTCGCATGCAGCTTATCCACCCGCGTGTTCAGTAAGTGCGCGTTCCGCGTCGTGGGCTTGTTCAGCCCCTGGATGCCAATCTAAACAACACTAATCAAACTATCAGTTTTCTTTTTTTTCCTGGAAAAATAACCAAACTACATATCATTTACAGTCAGTTTTTTAAAATAATTTCATGACTTTATCGTTTTTTAGTTCTTCCTATATATATATATATATATATATATATATATATATATATATATATACATGTATTACAGCTTTAGATTAAAAAATAAAAATGTTAAGTCGTATTTTTTTTTATAATAGTTACTTTAGAGTTTCTAACTAATACATTAAAACTAAAGTCCTAACATAACGACATACAATCATACTTTCAATATTTATAATAATTACTTTTGAAAGATATACAAATAAGATAATGGTTAATCCCGTATAAAAATACACCACAACTAAATTCAGAGCACTCTATAATTCTTTAAACATTGAATTATTTATATTATGAAATTAAAAAATCAAGTATGTTTATGCAAGAAAAATGTATGATTTAAAATAAAATGAGAAAATGAAATCCATGAGTGCGGACCTGGCGGAGAAATTGGAGCGTGGGTCGGAGACAGAGGTCGACATGGGAGAAGAGCAGCTTGGGGCATCGGAGGATGAGATAGCGAGACTCCGACGCGGTGGCTGGAAGTTCGTCGGCCAGGAAGGAGAACACCGCGGCGACGTCGGAGGGGACAACGGCGGTGGAGAAGAGCTGAGGGGTGAGGTAGTGGAGGCGGGGGATGTCGGCGTCGGAGAAGGAACGTGACTTGAGGAACGTGAGAGTGCGGAGGATGTGGTCGACATCGTTGGGGAGAGGGAGATCCTCCGGTTTGGTTTTGGGGTCGATTATGGTCAACGTTCGAAGGTATCGGAGGTTTTCGCGGTACCTGGTTTGGAACTTTATGTAACCGCCGGTGTTCGGAGCGCTGATTGATTTGTGTGAATAAGAAGATAGTATTGGGAGATGAAGAGAGTAACAGAGGAGCATTTCCGTTTTGGGTTTGCGTGATGATAAGCAAAGAAGATATTATTCAATTTCACATTTTCTTTTTTAACTCACTTTAGAGAGTAATATCTTTGAAAACATTCTTCCCTCTAAACGGTCAACAATAAAACACATCTCCTTCCACTTATCATCATATAAAAGTAAATAGATTTATAATATGATAATTTATTATAACTCGAATTATAATAAACTTATTATAATTCATTAACAGGACATTTAGTTCATATGGAACCAACTTCGTATTAATATTAATGATAATTATTACGATTATATAGATGGTAAGGGAGGGAGTGGTTGAAAAACATTTTACCAAACATTCTATTAGGAAAAAAAACAACCTTATTGATCTCAATGTAGTATGATTGTCAATTAAAATACAATTTGGTGAAACAATTACTGAACAAATATGATTTTAGAAATACCGAAGGGAATGAGACTCAAACCACTTATGAACAAACAAGTACTGATAATCAAACCTTTATAATTGGATATTCTATGAAAAAGGTTCATATGAGTTAAAACAGCTCACTTGTTAGTTTTGATAGTATTAAATTGGTTTTTAATCAATTAAGTTCATTCTTATGATGTATGTGAAAGTGCTAGAAATTATATTATTGAGATATTAAACTTTGTAATTAAAATTCTATGGGTTGTAAGAAGTTTAGTTTAAACAAGTTTTTAATGATTTTCATATCCCTTAGGAGTGGTATATGACTTACAACATACACTTGATGAAATCACGTATATGAGTGTCGAGTAGGACATCTTGTATGAGATATTGACATGATCTCTAGAGCATTCATGATCTTGCATGGTCTAATAAGCGCAACACAACAATATTGTGGGAATGTATTGTTATTGATAAACTTCTAACTCACATATATTGTGTTTTGTTCATACAACTTGCTATATCAACTACACTGTGTATTAAGTTTATCAATCTATGACTGATTTATATAGTTTTTTATACTAGTTCCGATACATTACATCTTATGAGACCTATGATTTTATTTTTCCAAACATTCTTTCTTACCTTTTGTAAGATTGTGGGGGATTATTATAAAACATGTGTTTTATATATATTGCAAAATGCTCATTGCCTCTTTTGTGTGGTCGAGCTTGTGTTGGTTGAGCTCGTATTGGCCAAGCTCATGTTGTCGGAGCTTATATTGGGTGACCTCATGTGGTCAAGCTTGTGTTGGCCAAGCTTAGGTTGGTTGAGCTTGTGTTGGCCGGTATTGTTTGTTGTCTGTTGCAATAAACTTGTTGGTCGGTCCCATCTCCCACAAGACTCAAAAAACTGCATGTGGAAGAAACATGAGAGTTGTTGCTCGGCTGGTGCTGCAAAGTGCGAGATATCTTTTGCACATCATGGTCTTTAGTCGGTCTTCGAATCTCTATAAATAGGAGTGTTGTGCTTCCTCGAAGAGCACGAAACACACTTTTGAACTCTCCTTCTCACATATCAGACCTTCTCAAGCTCTTCCTCTTACTTCTTTTTTTCTCTCTTTTCTAATATTATCTTGGGCATTTTACTTTTTTTTAAGTTTCTTGCTAATTTTAAAATCTTTGAATATTTTTCGAGAAGTTTTTGTTTTATTTTAAGAAACTTAGACAATACACCTTGAATAAGTTCTTAAGACAGTAAATTTACACACTTTAGTAAGTTTTTGTTCATGATTTTGTCAATATTTTACAACAAATAACAACAACTACAAAATACATATGACTCCAATCGATCCGGACATTTGAAAATAATGTGTCAAGTGCATTGATCGCATGCAAATTATAAAATAATTGCAACTTATGATGGACCATTTTTTTGTGCAGAATGCAACATACTCGTAGACCCTTGTGATATTGCAACATAATAAGCAAAATATCAGAACAAATAGAAAGCAACACAATCCTATAAAATGGTGAACATTCACAGGACCAAAGGGGCAAGCATTTAAGCAAAAGGAATGAAGTGGAATACAATCCACAGGTTAGCATGATATAATATTATAATATGCCTCTGTCAAAATGAAGTCCTCGTATAGCCACCAATATTATTTTATGCCACATAATAACAGTCAATGACACCAACTTGAAATCACGGCAGAAACAAAATCATTAGCATGAGTGGATACAAACAACCAAAAAATGCATTTTACATTTGATAGGAAATTAATTCGTCGTATGTCAATTACAATATAACTTTATCAGTAGTTTGGAAGAAGATGTGCCTATTCAATTTTTTTCATACGGGATACCATTACTTCCAAACTTAAAACTAACTGGTGAACAAATCAACAGATCCCAAACTAATATCTTCATGGTTAAAGATTGCAGGCCAAATTGATCTCTTATGCAAAACTATATACATCACTAGGTTCAGGGTTCTAAAATTTTAAGAATGGCATGAATTGCAATATTGAAACCTTGATAAGGTTACTTCTGTCCAAATAATATTTAGAACTCCAGACTCCCAAAAGTATGAAGAGAGGCACTTGAAATTAGCTTCTAAATTAGCTCTTTTATTATATTCAAAAGCTACAAATTCATATATGAATAATATAAACACTTAATTTGGTAGAGAAGCTCAGAGAAAATCTTATGAGCCGTACACTATGGAACAAATTTACAAATACATGAGAACTTACAAATTTTTTGCCAAAAGTTACATGTGATGTGAGGATTCTGGATTGTTTAACATTCTATAAACCTTTTAAAAGGAAAAGGTGGCGGTGTCTCTTTTACAAGAAAGAACTCATTTGTTCAAATCTTTGAGCTTTCTCTAGTTGACCATTGCGGGTAAGTAGTTGCACCAAAATTGCAAAGTGTTCCTTAGATGCTTCAATTTTATATTTAGGCATTAAATTGAAGATTCTACAAGCATCATCAACAAATCCAGCTCTGTCACATATAGATAGAATGGCTGCAAAAGTGAAGTGATTCGGAGAAGATCCCATATGATCAAAAAGGCTAATTGCATCGTGATACAGTTCATTATATCCATACGCCTTTATAAGAGCAGTCCATGTTATAGAATCTTTAACGGGGACTGCATTAAACACCAACTTAGCCTTGTTAACATCTCGAAATGAACCATACGTATTTATAAGTTCTGCAGAAACAAAAGGAACTGATGCAAAGTTCTTTTTCAAGATCTGCCCATGAATCTCCTTCCCAAGCTTTACAAGTTTTAGTTCACCACAAACACTCAACATCCTTGCTATAGCAACAGAATCAGGCCTGTACTTTGTCAATTGCATTGATCTCATCACACCAAGTGCTTCACACAGATGTCCATTTTTTATCAATGAATCAATCATGGCAGTCCACGAAATCACATTCCTTTCTTCCATATTATCAAATAATCTTCTAGAATATTCAACAACACCACACTTAGAGTACATCATCATTAATTGAGAAGTTATAGACACATTAGGCAGAAACCAACGTTTCAAAGCATAAGCATGAATTTGCCTCCCTTGTTCCAGAGCCCTCAATTGTGCACAGACTGGAAGAACAGTCGCAATCGTCACCACATCAGGCTTGAATCCTTCTTGCTGCATCCAAATGGTGGACCTCAGTGCCTGCTCAAGTTTTCCATTTACAGCATACCCCGCCATCAGAGCCGTCCAACAAACCACATTCCTCTCCTTGGAACCATAAAAAACCCGTCTAGCCGAAATCATATCCCCACACTTGCAGTACATATCAATCAAAGCAGACTGAACCGGCACCTGCTTAGAGTAAGATTTCGTTTTCAAAACATAAGCATGAAACTCCTGACCCAACCTCCTTGCACAAACCTCCCCAACCACAGGAACCGCAATTGCAATCACAACCGAATTCGGCTTCACTCCCTCCTTCACCATCCACCTCACATACTCTAACACCTCCCTCTGCATTCTATTGTGTGCAAACCCAGCAAGCATCGCCCCCCACGCGACAATATCCCTCTCAGGAATTTCCTCAAACACACGGCAAGCAAGCCTAACCTTCCCACACTTGAAGTACATATCAATCAAAGTGGTTCTAAGAATGTAGTTATCCAAAAATCCATTCTTAATCAAAAGCGCATGAGTCTTCAATCCTTCCGAAAACGCCGATGCGCCGGCGAAGCTCTTGATCACATTGGAGAAACTGTACACATTCAGCTGAACCCCCAATGCCCTCATCTCCGCATAAGTCTTAAGCAACTCAATGTACTGCCTTTCCCCAGAAACCACAGTCCCTCTGAGCAAAGCGTTCCAGGGGTAGACACTCTCACAGGGCAATCCATCAAACAGTTTACGCGCCTCTTCCGACGACCCACATGAGGTGTACATTTGAACCAACTTTGTCCGCAAGAAAACGTTTTTTTCGAGTCCATTGATTCTGATATGGATGTGAACTTCCCTCCCTTGTGACAATGACTTGGTACGTATGCAGGCGGCGATGACAGAAGAGAAAGTTGTGGCATCCACGGGAATGCCACGTTGGTCCACGTAGTCCAAGATGGTCAGAGCTTCCTTGAGCTTGTTCTCGCGAGCGAAACGCTTGATGTCTTTGTAGATGAAGATTGGATTTTTGTTGTGGAGGGGTAAGGAACACGGAAACGCGTCCTTTTCTGTGAATGGTTTTACCTTCTTGGTCCTGTACTTTCTGGGAGTGGTGAATCTGGCAGGTCTCCTTTGCTGGGTTTTGGAAGCTGTAAAGCTGAAGACTTGGAAAATTTTGGGTGTTGAGTTTTGAGGGAAACCCAGAGAGAGAGATGAAACAGAGTATTCCATGGCTAACTCTTAACTAGCAGAGGATTTCTTTTCTGCTGCATGTCTGTCTTTTACCAGAACACTAGATGTCAGATATTTTTTCTGATGCATGTCTTTTAGCACAACATTATCAAAACTGCTATTTTTTATATTCATTTTCAAAATTAAAGAAAAATTAAAAAGAATTTCATAACCTAAGTTAGTTAAAATCATCTTTTATACAAACTAATATGAAAGAAGTTCAAAATTAATTTTAATTTATAAAAGAATGTTATATCTCCTATTTTCTTCTCCCAATATGTTTGGAAACATTCACAACATTACTCCAATTACTTCAACTACCAATAAAACAACAGAACTTAATCAACATTTGATATTTTTATACATAAGATAAACTGTATTTTTTTTTAATGAACATGATAAGGTGAAAGCAAGAAATACACAAAGGAAAAAATATTTTTTATTATTATTACAAAGTTATATTAACCAAACCATTTTTTTTGTAACATTTTACGTTGTACACACAAAATGTAAACTCAGAAGGAATTTTGAGGATTAATTATATTATAGTATTATTATCATTGAATGTGGCTAAATTCATTCAACGGTCTCATGCATTAAATATTCAACATTTGTAAGTTCATAGAAGGTCTCCAATTTTGACTTTAATTAGTTGCTTGCCAAATATTTTACTAGCTGTCCTAACCTAAGCACTTAAACAAAAACAAATTATGAAACACTACATATTTTTATTGCATTAAAATAATATAATTTCCAGAAAATTTCATATTTTTATTATATTAAAATAATACAGTTGTAATTTTATAAATATAAGTTTTTATAATAATTACTTTTAAATAAAATATATATATAATTATATTTTTAAGTTGACAAATGATACCGGTTTATTATGTAAAATTGGTTTTTATAATTTTAATTGTATTTATTTAGGCAAAAACACTAAAATAATGTAATTTATTTTCAAAATTATTAAAATATAATAAATTAAAAAAATTTATGAAAATGGATAAGTTGTATTTTGTTTATAATATAAAAAAATTGTATAAAGGTCAAATTATATTTTAAACTAAAGTTATATCAAATTAACTCAACTTTAATGCATTTTAAACTAAAATTATACTAAATTGATACAACTATAGTTTAATATTTATAAAAATTATGTTAAATTAGTATAATTTAATTTAAAATATTTTAAAATGAAATAGTCTTAATTTCACATAACTTTCATTTTAAAAATGTTTTAAACTAAAATGGTGTTATATTTACATGACTTTTTTACAATAAAATCATCACTTTAATACAATTTATCTATTTATGTAATTATGATAAATTAGACGTATGAAGATAGAAGGAGTCTTCCATCTACATTTAAGTTTTGCTATTAGCCCAATGCACACTCTGCATAACTTTCTTCTCTTCCCTTTGTTTCCTTTTGACACGCAAACAACTTCAGCTGAAAGATACTATACTTTGTATTAAATTAATCTACAAACTTATCTTAAGGACTTGTAAAAAATTTCTAAATCTTAGAGACTAATCCAATCACAAACAAACAGTTTTGCTCTTTCTCCTAGAGAAATTGTGATGCCAATGTTGATATATCTACAAGTCTAGAACTAGGTAATTAAAAATTAACCAATAACTACAGAGTTCTATGGTGAAGTTTGTATTCTGTGGGTAATGGTTGACAAGTTCTCAGTGCGCAAATTATTTTCCAAGTCTTCTAGTCAACCAACCAGCTATTCTGAGAGCAATTTCTTTGAATCTGATATTTACATATTCTATATATGCATCAAGTTGGTCCAAATTAAACTCAGAGAAAGTTATATACGAGTCTATATCCTCCTTATTATAATCTTACTGGTTTTCTTTGAGACGTTTTTTGAGAAAATTTTTCATATTATTTGTTCTTCCAAGTTTCACTTCAAGTGTCATGGCAAACTATGGAGCCAAACAGAGAATACCTTCCTCTCCACCACCACCATCATCATCCACTGACCCTCATGAACGAGAACCAAAAGGGTATCAAGAAATTTTCTATGCCAACTTCAGAGTCTACTGCCCCATCAACATACCACCAACATCAGAAGCTGCAGGAGTCCGAATCATGAGAAACATAGGGAGTTTTGGCTTGTACTACACACTCTTTGTGTGGATCATACTCTTCATAACCCTCATCCCTAGGCGTAAGGTGTCCTTGATTCTGTTGGTGATCATGACCTATGTCACAACCATTTACTGTTTAATTCTGAGGGCGTTTCCAAACTCTGTTGTGCTTCACAGAATCATAGATAAAAGAGCTGTGTTGACTTTGCTGGCAGTTGCAACTGCAGTACAGCTGATTTTGACCGAAGCAGGTATTCATCTTGCAGTGACTTTGGCTAGTAGTGTGCCCTTAGTTTTGGTTCATGCTATTTTGTGGGCTAGTTTTGATGCCTTTGAGGTTGAGACTGCTTCTGCTAAAGGAGAACTGGCTCCTCTCACTGGCCATGATGAAAGTGTTGCTGAGAATTATTCTGATGCTGTTTAAATTTTTGTGCCCTCAGTCTTCACTATCATTATTTAGTGTTGTTTACATAAACATGATGGATGATTTTTATTTTTATTTTTTAGCAAAAAGAAATTAAGTATATGGATGTAATAAAAGTAGGCAAATGCTTCCATATGCCCCAAAGTCCAATGGATTGTGATGTACCATTCAAATGATAATTAATGCATCTTTTCAAAATTTCAGTTCTAAATAAATCATCTTAAATTCTAACTGTGGGAGTGAGATGTTTTGGACTTTTGGGATGGAGAATTTATCATACACTTATATGTACCACACACATCTATGTCAACTAATATTTAGAAAAAATAAGTTTTATTAATTTTTACTATATCTTGATTATTATATAATAATTTCTTTATTGAAATTAATTACTTTTTGTTAATATCATATTATGACTAAGGTAACTTTTAAAAAATAGATTTTAATTTAATTTAATCTTACAAAATCAATTTATAAATTGAAGTTTGCATTGTAAGTTTATTTTATCTTTAGTTCATATAAGATCTTTAACACCCTCTCACACCGAAAGATATATATCTTAAATTTGGAACTAAACACAAATGATGATTTAATAGGAACATGAGGAGAGTGACATAATAGACCAAAAAAAGTAAAAACTTTAGTTAAGATAAATTTTGAATAGTTCTGATACCATCTTAAATCTTAAGGTGAAGTTTGATACCATTTTAAGGTGAGATTTGCATACCTTATCAATTGTAAAGTAGTCTTAACTCTAAATGATGTGCTATCCCAAACAATTACAATTTAGAATTTTCCCTTGTTTTTTTAGAGGACATTAAAAAATTTGAATGGTTGCAAATCACCAGCTCGTTGGAGAAGATTGTTTTCAAACAATGAACAAAGTCATGTGGAAATTCTCATCATTCAAACCATAAAGATAATCACCAGCTATACACAATGGAGAACCCTATTTTCTATCTTAACAGTGTGACAAATTCATCCTATTACAAATGAGATTAGTCTTTCACCCAAAATATGGCAGGAAAATTATTCATATACCAAAAAATTCACCATAACACAACACTGCAAAGACACCAAGAACTAATCACTTTGCTCCTCCATCTTGTTTTTTGCATCTCCAGGAAGCAAAAAGCACAAGCAGGAGCAGAATAAGAAGGATCAAAACAAAACCAAGAACCCCTAAACATGAAAACAAGATGCCACTCAATCTAAACGTGCCACAAGCGACATCAAATCCTGATGCTACAGCAACCAACACAGATAAAGAGTAAAGAAGAGCAATGCACAACATAGAGATAATAGGCACTCTAAAAGCCAAAGACCAAACCACCACTATTGTGTACACAAAACTCACTATGAACATTCCGCTCCATATTATGGCCGGTAAGAACCCAGTTGAGGCTTGCCATAGACTTAAAATTGGTGTCTTTGAGATGTTTGTTGAGCTTGTTAAGGATTGGGATATATTCTGAAAAGGGTTACCCAAACCAGATAAAAGTGCTACTTGAACTCCATACAACTTCACTGCTAGTGCAGCACGATGTTCTTGTGGACAAATTATCTCTGTTGAGCAGAACTGTATGAATGCCTTGCACATGGAAGCACTTATGTAAGAATCATTTTCTGTCAATCCTAGGCCTCCACGCTGTGAAGTTTTGCTTGTGTTTTTTATGTTTATCACATGGGAAGAGGAAGAAGATAAAGCACATTTCTTGTTTATCTGACATAGTAGAAAGAATCAGTCAAATAAATTACTATGATCCTCACTGATGTTTATTCCGATACAATCAAAATTCTCATGTCACTTTGTGTGTCTCTAAAAGTAAATTCTTTCTCCTTTATTTTCCTAACATGGCTTTGTAAAATAAGAGTGATAAAATTATCATACACTAAAGTGCATAATGATTGGAATGTGATAATCTTAATATCATTATAGGGGAATTCAGAATAGTACTTATTTCAATTAAATTTGAATATGATTTATCAACACTTTTCCAGAGGAAAAAAAAAACTATTCTGGGCATTCAAGATTTATAGGTATTGGAAATGGCCAACCTTAATCAATACTAAGGTACTTTTTTTCTAGATTGAACAAGCAAATTAATCAGATAACTAACATTGTCAATGTAGTTGCGTTTCTTTCTCTGGTTTTTGGTTAGCATGCACGTAGAGTCGTTGTTGTTAGGCTTTTGAATTGACTTTTCAAGCTGCTTTTGTCCCTTTTCCTGGTCGCTTTCTGTGCTCCACTCTTCTTCATCTTCCTCCTCAATAATACAGGCTTTATTGTTAGGCAATATTTTATCATGCTGCATTGCATTTGGAGTAAAAATCATATATACAATTTAATGATTTCAGCATTCCTTCAAAGTTCTATATGTAATTCAAAAGTAGACTAAAATGAAATTACGGTGGTGATCTTACCTCATAATATATGGCAGTTCTCAAGTACGCTATTGTTCTCAGTAACTCCTTATTTATAGGGTACTTTTCATGCAAACACAAACATGTATATATGTATGTTAGAATGGAGGGAGGGGGAAGAAATACAAAGAAAACACACAAAACAGAGATGATCACAATGATAAAATTGATAAGAAAGAAGAAAACATCAGGGTAAGAACTGTTTAGACCTTTTAATTTTGGGGCAAAAATGGTGAAACTAATACTTTGATACTAGTTTTGCTATAAATCAATGAGCTTGTCTGCTTCTAATTTAAGTGTCTTAAGTTTCACTGAAGAGAGACCAAGTTCATCTTTTATGATAAATATATGATCAAGTCAAATTTTTTTAAGATCTATGAACTCAATGAATTTTGAACCAAATTTGAAAAATACAAAAACTCGTCTAACATAGAAGATTGAATACATGCTTGAATTAAAGTTAAAAGAACTAAGTACTTTTACAGAAACAACAATTTTTTTCTTCTTCTGTTCATACATTAGAATGCACAATTCTATGTCAAACTTCATTATGTAACTTCAGATCAAACATATTCTAACACTTTCAGACCTCAATTTGTTTCTCTGGAATTCTCCCTGCAGACCCTCGACGCAATTTCCTGTATATGATTGGATTTGGTTCTCTTGCCTTTGTTGTAATTTCGAAATTTGCAACATAAAAAGATCAGTTAAATCAAATAAGAGAGTCAAGTTTTAATAAGAAAGGTTCATAAAAACTATTAACTGCATAACTTGCAGAAAGCATAAGGCTATTTTTGTGTGCAAATTCAGTCCGATTCAACTATGAGAGAAAGCAAGGTGTACATAATAACTTACAGGTTTTCTTGGAAGCAAGAAGTTCTTGTTTTCACTGTTCTCTCTGGCATGTTCAGGAACTGAAGAAATACTCAAAGAATCCATGATCATGCAAGTGTAAAATATTTCGCTTCCAGCTTCCAAGATCTCTCCACAGAAACTTCAAACCCTCTAGTCAATGTCAGTGGTAGAATCAATTTGTTACTGCTTAATTAGCTCATTCATGGAACTTGGAAGCTTCCTCCCCCTATGCTTTGTGTTTTTCAACTGACAACTTTTGAATTTTCAAAGTACATATATGGTGTAAATGCCAACTTTTTTGCTACATAGTTTTAATTTTAGTATGTGTACATTTTAGCAGTTTGATACTGACCTTTTACAAATTTTGTATAATTTTACAGGTGGGACAGGGACTATGATTAAGACGTGGAGATGAGACTAAATAATAAATAATTTTCATATCTTTACTATAAATAATACAATAAATAAAAATAATGTGAGTTTGTGGAGATAGCTTTTTTTTATATTTGAGATGATTATTTTATTCTTCGATATGTCCTATCATTTCTATCTAAAACCAACAGAGTCTTTCTCACTGTATACAAAAAAATTAGTTGAAAAATTAAATTATTTTAATATTAATGGTATTGACGTTTCCTTTGTCATTAATGGTGACTCAATTCTCAATTCTTCATTTGCAATCATTTCTATATTAAAATATATTAAAGAATATGTTAGAAAAGATTTATTATATGGTTATACTAATCATCCTAAAGTTATCTGTTATGTAGATGTTAATTGAGTAATAGCTATTTCTGATATTATTTAGCATTTTATATTTTTATTGGAAGTAACTTAATTTTTTTTGGAGAGAGAGAGCAATATAATGTTTTTGATTTTTTTTCCAGTAATGTTTTAACTCAATTGTGTGTGATCCTCATCTCAGTACAAAAATATTCCACGAAATGATTCATTTTTATTTTAACTTATTAAAAAAAATTATTCAAAACGAAAGTTAGACTAAATTTAAAAATACCTTTAAATAGATATATATTTAACTTCTTAAATATTTTTGATGAATTTTAAAAAAATGGTAGAATTATTTTATAACCTTTTAAAATATTAAAATTAGATAAACCAGGCACATATTTTTGTTATTATCATTTCTGAAATCAAGAAAATAAATACTATTTTTTCTAAAGTTATGTTCTTAAACTATATAAGTCCCCGGTTACCCAAAAACTACATAAATCCTATCCTTATATGTTTTTTCAAAGTTTCAAAATTGGAAAGCTCACTAGAATCATCTACAAAGAAAATTATATATAAGTAAACAGATATTATAACTATGAACATTTTTCCTTTAATTTGCAAGAATCCGCAGCTACCTACCACCTTGCAATGGCAATTTAAAACCATATGTACACAATTAATCAAACTTTAAACATTCTCTATGCCCTTAGCTCCACACGTACATCTATTATGACTAGCAACAGAAGCAAATTCTCTGGTACAAGAATCATCCTCAATCTCAAAGGCATGGTGACTAACCCACAAAACTGCATGCACCAAAACCAAAGGCACAGCACAAGCCAAAGTCACTGCAAGATGAATCCCAGCCTCAGTCAAAATCAGCTGCACTATTGCTGCAAACACTAGTAAAGCCAAGACAAACCTTTTATCAATGCTTCTGTGAAGGAAAACAGATTTGGGGTATGCCCTTAGAAGTAAACAGTAAAGGACTGTCACATAAGTCATGATGACCAGCAAAATCAATGAGATCTTACGATGAGGAATGAGGACAATGAAGAGAATGATCCACACAAAGAGTGTGTAGTATAAGCCAAGGTTCTCCAAGTTTCTGATGACACGAAGTGCTGCAGCTTCTGAAGTCAAGGGCATGTTGAAGGGCCAGTAAATTTTGAAATCAGTGTATAACTTTTCGTGATGCCCCTTTGATTCATAAGTGTCTAAGGTGGATGATGAAGGTGTCGTGGTGGTGGAGGGTGTTCTTTGTGTAGCTCCAAAGTTTTCCATAAGATTTGAAGTGCAGTTTGGAGGATCACAGAATGGCTCAATAGAGATACCTCTTCTGTTAAACCACAAATTGGTGAAGTTTATTGCAAATGCACCACAGAAAGTAGAAGGATAGAAGTATGGTGGGTACATGTTGTGAAATTGAATGAAATTCATATAGGTATATAGAAGCTTAGCTCTTGATTTTATTTTCTAGTCCAGGACAAGACCTTTTTCTCATAAAGACTGGGAGAATGTCATCAAGGAAATTTCGTAAAGAAATGCACAATATTAGGAAGCTTCTTTGTTGTTTCTGATGTTGCTCTGAGTTTAACTTTTTGGACCTTTGTGACTGTGTCCATCCAAAGTAGCTTCAAATTTAAGAAACGTTGTTCTTAATTTATAATTTTAAAAGAGTAAGGAATGAAAATAATGTGTTTAGACAAACGAACTTGGATTTAGTGATATTTACACTTAAACTGTGACATTGTCAAAAAAAAATGTTTCTAATATAAATTTATGCAAACACATTTAATCACCTAGTCAGTACTAATTGTGATATCTTATTTTTATATCTATTAAACAGGGGACTAATATGAAATGTGTGTACTTAAAAGAGGAGTTCAAGCCATTGTTCATATTCAGTGTTTTCTACGATCATATTCAAGAATCCCAGGCTGAAAACATAGGGAGAGAGATTCAGCCCTTAACTTTGAGAAAGTTTTATGGAAGTATTTCGAATGTAAAATTTTAGACTGAGCTCTGATACCATCTTCAAAATTGAACGCCTAAAGAAGACGCTGTCTGGAATAAATAATGAAAACAAGTACATCCTTTTGGTCACACTCTTATCTAGTTTTGACTATGATGTGCAATGTTACAACACGCAAAACAATTTAACAAAATTGATAAGTTTTGAGAACCATAAGAATTTGAAGTCAAATTTAATAGGAAAGGAAGCCTACAACTAAAGGCTTCATTCCAAAATTCAAATATTCGAATAAGTTAGCTTCATCTGTATTCAATTCATTTCCACGGCCACGGCAAATAATTAAATATGATCCCTAACAAGGGAGAATCTTAGTATCACCATGACTAAATATGATCCCTATCAATGATATACATACAAAAAAAAGAACAAGTTTCTAATGGGTTTAACGATCAATTTTGACGAAACTTAGGCCACACTGTAATTACTCCTGGTCTCATCTCCTCAAAACGGTACCTACAGCACAATATATACAAACAAATGAAATAAGAATTAAAGCAGACCTTGTTCCTAGAGACACACAATTGTATCTCATGCACTAGGCTACACGTTTTTTTACTAGTTTTCAATAAGGAAGCCATATAGATAACAAGCGACAGGAGAGGTGCTACCTGTTTTCATTGAGGAAACTTCTAACAGCTGTAGGAAGGGAGGCCTGTCCCCGACTGTGATTACCAACGCCTGTAAAAATGAAAACACGATCAAGGTCCTCAAAGATGATTGTTGGTTCCAACCAAGGACACAGGTTTTCTAAATGAATAGTTAAAATCCTAATTTTCTATTCAGGAAAATGATAATTTTTCAACAAATAAACAGTTGAATTGAATGGTGAGAGGGAAGCAACAAGTATCATAACTAGAGATTGGGAGAAAAAGTTTAAAAGAATAACAAAGGAGAATTTACTTGGATAAAATGTTCCTTTTCTGTAAGTAGAAGAGAACTATCAACAGAAACAAGTTGCGATTACTGTGACAATTAGATTAGTTGCATGCAAAATGATGATTAGTATTTTCACCTTTAAAATTGTTAGAATTGCGTGATTAGTTTATATGGAAAAAAAAAAAATTATTAATCTTAACATATTCCATGAATAAGAGAAGTCTAAAAGTGATAAAATGTCAGATTACACTGGATTTTAAAACATACAGAAGCAAGGTGATCACTTGGAGAATATGACATACTGACATATCTTCCAAACGTTATGAAGAACTTACAAGAGTATACCAAGTTATCAAATCTGAGAAAATAAATGGTTGACCAACAAAATAAAGAGAGAGCAAAAACAATGAAAGGATGCTTATTTATATGACTAATGAAAGGGTTAGTCAGACTTTGAAGAATGTTTGCTTCAATCAAATGACAACTAACAGACACTAACAAAATGTAATTTAATGTCCAAATATACATGAAACAAAACTGTTGAAAGAGAATAAACAGTATAGGAGATAGAGGCATAAAAGAAAATAGAAAGCTACCCTCACAATAGCCTATGCATATCCACGGTCAAAGAAGCCAACATACCTGTTATGACATGTAATGCCAATGGTCTAAGTCGTAATGGTGCTTGGATGTCCAATTTTGCACTGTTGATAAGAGTAGATTGTCCAAGCCCGTTTTGTTTCACTCCATTGGATGAACTCTTTAAGAAGCCTTGGCTTTCAATTTTGTAGAGATGTTCTTGCAATGCTTGAATAGCTTCAGTTGCATGAAGACCATGCAAATCAAGTCTCCAGATATCATTTTCATTATTCCTGATACTTAAAATTTTTCTGGCTGCATCAGAATTAAGCTCTTCAGCAGTATGCCATTCCACTCGAGCTTTCATTGAATGATGTTGAGCTGACAAATGATCACCTCTTAAAAAAGCAAAAGAAGCTGCCCTAGAATGTCGCGATGCTGACCTGTTTCATTAAAAAGGAATGAAATCTCAAGTCTTCTGAATACAGAAATGTGATCTTTTCAATATAACAACCATCGTAAAATTCTCAAACGTTTTCATCTCGAATTATGGACAAGGATGAAAACTCTATGATTGAAAGTGTTACAAATGAAAATTTATGAAGAGGAAATATATAACAGCACGGATTTAGTCCCTTCGATTCTAAAAGAATGTGTAAAACAAGAAATGCTATCACATAAAATAAGTATTTCTAGAGATCTTTCTCAAAAAGTTATTGCAAATCAATCTAAAACCATATTGCTTTTTACTGACATAAAGAAAATAGCAGGCGCCACCGTGAAAATTAACTCATTACGAAAGGACATTTTCATTGTAAATGATTAAGGTTAAAGTGATCCGTTAATTCGTTAATTAATAGTAGTTTGACTTGTGAGACCAAAGACTTTATAGGTATATCAGATAACAATACAGGAATTTGTGCAAGTTATCAATTAAATTACAATGTGTTTAATTTGGAGACTTCTTGATAAGTTCAAAGAAAGTCAAGCATTGAACAATATGTTTCACTGCACGTAGATCCCATCATCAATAATGTGTTTCGCGGTCATCTTATTAAAAATAGACAACAGAAGAAAAAACATAGATTCATACATAAATAAGTATATATTACATGAGGGGGATAGGTTGATAAATAAATAACCATACAAAAGAAACACGTAAAAGCAAGTAAGACATAACAACTACCACCGCTCCAGAAAGAAAGAATATAACTGTTAGAATTCGTACCTCATTGTCTTTAATGCATCCTTTCGATTGCTAATGTAAATATCATCATCCTCCCATTCAGGCTCTACAGGAACAGAATTCAAGAGGTTTTGAATCGGGGAAACATTTCTATTCTCCAAGACTTTATCATTGTCTTGGTGATTATCAAAGGGAATATCATCCTTGACCTTTCCCAAAGTAAGACTTTCATTAGTTTTATTCTTATATGGGGTATCATCTGTCGTAGTTATCACAGCAGATGATACTTTGTAGTCTTCAAAATTAACTGCAGAGGCCATTGTTTCCAATAAAGCTGAGGCCTTATCAACATTGTTATTAACAGCAGCCAATATATCCTCTATCAAGCTATGTTCAGCCCAAAGATTCTGCTCTCTAAGCTTTTTGATAGCTAAATTAACATCTTCCTGAGCAGGGCCTTCACAATATTTTTCATCAGAATCAGAACCCAATACTGCCTTTTTGTTATTCAAACCCTCTTTCAACGGTGGGAAATGTTTAGTCGGCAGAAGTACTGAAGAGAAAGGCTTTGCAGGAAGATGGTTCTTCTTGACTGTAGATTCAGAAGTGCCTATAGCTGGGAAATGATCTTTATCAACTTCAGATTCAAAATTGATGTTCTTTCTCTGCTTGAGATCAAAAGCTGTCCAACCAGCGGATTGACCCTTAGCCCACGACATCTTCTTAACGGAAGATTGGGCTGAAGCAGTCACCTTGGTTTTACAGCATAATTGGAACTCAAGTCACTTTGCAATATCTCTGTCAGAATAATTATGCAGATTTAGAACTCAGAAAGCCACGATGTCAAGATCTTGCTTGCAAAAGGTCGAAGTCAATAACTGTAAGCACTGGAGCACCATAACATGAATCAGTATGTTAGATAATCACGTTATTATATATAGATGAAAACATGATATGATAAATATTTGTTATCATAGGATATAGTTTTCAAAATGGCTCAATTTAAAATTCTGGTGCGTTAGCTTATTTGCATTTTAAGTTGCGCTTAGAGAAATTTCTCTGTAAGTGTTTATAAAAAAGAAATCAGATGGTCAATGAAGTAAGCTTCTCCTATAGGTTAAAATCAACCTATGCCCCTTAACTTTTGAACATGTTAGATCATAGAACTTCTGTAGATGTTAATTAAGTTAGTTCATTTCAATTTGGGGAAGAACTCAATTCGTTTTTCATTTTTATTTTCTTCTCTTGTAAGTAGTTTCAAAGAAGTTTATGCAAGAGAACCTCGAACTTATATTATGACATAACTACTTTCGTATGTATGAGGAATATCTTATAAAAACATATTCATAAACTTATTTCAATAAATACAAATAACAGCTTGAAAAACAATTTACAATTTATGCAGCAACAATTTAAACTTACTCCTCTTTCATTATAAGAACAACTTATATACAAGCTTACGTGAGATGACAACTTATTTATCCAAGAACACCCTTAACCAGATAAAACACCATCAATCAAAGCCTGATACAAAAAAGTATGCTTAATAATTCGAAAACAACACAAACCATCATACATCGTTCTCAACAAACCCAAAACTAAATATAAAAACACAATAAAAGAATCCAGCTAAAAGATGAAAACCCACATGAAAACTAACCTTATTTATCTTTTCAGAAGAAAAATTCAGGAGAAAGAAAGTTGCTTTAATGTTATCTGTGACTCAGAAAGCGTAGCCAAGGAATGAATCTATCGAAGGGTTGAAAAAGCGACGGAACCACAAAGTCAAACACTTGTCGGTGGAAAAAAATTGCGACGGAACAGTGCTGCAGTGATTTGCACCTGTTATCCATAAATCTTCTGTATCGATGTTGCAAAGAGAGGAGGAAGAACGATACTTTGGGAGTTTTCTGGCGTTTCGTCCCAGAGGGTCTCTCAGAGGCCACAAAAAGATTCTGGAGAGAAAAAAGAGATTTGACAGCCGCCGCGGCGTCACCGTTACCGTCACAGAGTCAATAACGACCGTCAAGGAATCAATACGCGAAGTGTAGTCGTTACTTGGGAATTTACGAAACACCCCTCCTTGATTTCCGGTACCTATTATGGTATCTCCGGTGATTGACAAAATAAATTGAGTTTTTATTGTTTTACTGAATTTTTAATTTATAATTAATTCTAAATAAATTTAAATATTTATGATAAATTGAATTATACAAACAACATTTATATTATATCATCCCCAAATTAAGAAATATATGTTATTTAATTATTATAGTCCCATTAATGTGAGTTCAATTTTGAAAATAGTTATGGAAGTCTATACATTTAAATTTAAGGCACATGAAATTGAAAATAAATACATTTTTTAGGATTTTCGGTTTAAACATGTTTCTTATTTTATTTTTATTTTCAATGATAAAAATATAAATCTATTTTACTTCAGAAATCATATAAGAAATAACTGTAACACTTATATATTATACTAATAACTATAAAATAAAATTTATTTTCACAGATTAAAATATTTTAGAAATCAATAATACCATTTAGTATGGATGGGAAATCTTTCGGAAAGGATTAATTTTCGTAAACAATTAATTAAGTTTCTTTTTAAGAAAAACTGTTCATAACTATTATTTTTTATACATTCATTCATACCTATGCTTTCATTATGCATAGAACATAATTATTTTGAAAACGATGTCTATGATAAAGGAAAAGGTTGTACATAAAGTTATGACATTTTATTTAAAAATAGTAAAGTTTGATTCTTTTAATATTAAAAATTTTACCAGAAATAGTTTTATTATGAATAAATTTTATTATTTTAAAATATATTATTTTTATAATTTTTTAACTTTTTTTTTATTGGTTTAATGATTTTTATGATTGATTTTGCGATCAATTCTTTAATTTGAATTGATTAGTTTTTTTTCTGTATGCATAAATTGAGTTTTAGTTTATTTTATAAATTTTTTTTGTTATATGTTGGATGTAAACCTTTTTCATTTATGTATTTTTTAATCATTAATATTAAACTCTACATATTAGTGATCATAAAAGTATATCATGATTATTCTTATGATATTTCTATGTGTAAATAGAACTTTAGAAAGAGTTTTATTACTTAAGATTTTGTGAGTTGCTTGGTCAGGTAAGGAATGTCAGTCTTAATATGTGTGGTGTGAGTTTTATTAATTGGATGTTTTTATGTTGTTGTGTTATCGCACATTGGGAATGATTTGGATTATTGTTCATGCTTGAGTGTTCTGGTTGATTTTGTATTGATTGAAGGAATTAGAATATGAGTAATTAAGCAAATTGGTACGTCCAATGTTTTAAAGCTGTTTTTTACAAAAAAACATTATCGTTGTGTTTGTTTCAAAGGATGACAATGTTTAATGGAATTTGTAAAGAAGGGTCGGAGTGGATAGTTGTTCGCTTGAACGAACATTATTTTGTATTTGTTCCAACGGAGACAGATTTGATTCCCATGCAGACTTATATTCACAAAATATTATATTTTAAAAATAATTATTTCACTTTACCTAAATACAATTTCTTTTCATTTTAAGAAAGTAATTTTTTTTCTCTCCTTATAATAATTTTTACAATTATATATATATATATATATATATATATATATATATATATATATATATATATATATATATATATATATATATATNTATATATATATATATATATATATATATATATATATATATATATATATATATATATATATATATATATATATTAACAATTATTATTTTATATTACTTTTACTACTAAGAGCATTTTGGTAATCTTTAATTTCTACCAATTAAACCATTTTTTTATCTGTCACATCGATCAAATCCTACATTAATTTTCACAAACTTTACTTCTAAATCCATTTTCACTCACCTCTAAATCCCTTCAAAAAACAACAATCAACTTACTCTCATATTCCCTTAAATTCATCCACTCCTTCTCTTCTAAATTCATCCTTCAATGTGAACACAACCTATGAGAGGAGTACCAAATTGATTAATTGATCATGTTTCATATTCCTAAATCACATAATTTCATCTATCGATATTTGATATAGCATTGAGCAATGACAGACTGGCATTGAGTGTCAGCCTTGTTGTGAAGGGTTGGGAGCATTTTTGCTTTAAGTCACCGAGCATCAGTTTGTACCGTTGAACGCCATGTTTTGTGAATGCTTTGGCGTTGAGCAGCCATAGAGCATTATTGAGCGTTGTCTTTTTACTACAGATTTGGAGCATTTTAACTTTAGGACACTAAGAGCTAGAAAGTTATGCTAAGCATAACCTTTTTGAGAAAAATGACATTTAGTGCCAATATTATTGCTAAGAGCCACACTTTGCGAAAGGTTTGACATTAAGCGTCAATTTGTATATTGGATCTGCTTTCTTCTTTGATTATTTGAGATAGATTTGTGATGAAATTAATGTATGTCTATAATGTTGTTTATTATTAATTAAGGTGATATTATTATGGTGGAAATGTATGATGATGCTCTTTAAGGAATTTCAAGGAAATTTTTTTTCTTATGGTAACTTTTGTCTATGCATTGACATATGAGATTCAATAAGGGGTATCTTGAACTTTAATAATCATTCACACTCATGACGAGTAAAATCTGTTTGGTGAGAATGGTAAGAGGTCCCAGACACAAAGGGGATTAACCTTGTAAGTAGTGAAGCATAAATACTTCTATAATGCACACCTTCTCGTGAATTTCAATATCAATTACATGTATCCGAATAATTAATATTAGAATAATTTGTATTAGAATAATTTGTTTTGTGTACCTTCCTTGTATTTTATCCATGTTAGTTTGTATATATAATATGATTTTAGGTTAATTCTTTTGCAAACCAACTTTACACTTTTGGGTGCTCGATGTTTTTCATGTTTGTTCTTTTAAAAACTATAAGATATCTTAGTTGTTTATATATATATATATATATATATATATATATATATATATATATATATATATATATTATAGTTATTTATATATATGAAGATAATTTTATTAATATTATATATTTATATCTTATAATGTTTATTTTATTAGTTGTAAGCTAAAGTGAGATGTTGCAGTAGTTATAATAGCATATGATAAGTTGACGTATTAAAATTGTTTATATCAAATTAAAAAAAAAAACTTGAATTAATTTATTTTTGTTGGTTTGAATTAATTTATTTTTAAATTATAATTCAAGCTAAATAAATTCAATAAAAAAAACTGAATTTATTAGTGCAGTTGGGATAATTTGTGTTTAACTATATAGAAATAAATAAAAATTTGTTTTGAGAAAAAAAAACATACTATTTATGAAAAAAAAAACTTAAATTGTGCTTTCACTAAGAATCCGTTTGATATAATTGGTATAAATAATAAAAAGAAGAGGAAATTGGAAGTCACAGTTGGACGATAAAGAAAATGTAAATAAATGGAGAAAAAAATGTATTAGGTTCCACACATAAATGTGAAAAGATTTTATACAAAGAGACCCTGAACCATTCGAAAAGATAAATATTATTTTTTCATTGTATTTGACTTAATAAATTACATAATTGCTAAAATTGTAAAAAAAAAAATATAAGTATACAATAAAATTTGATATATAATAATTGATAAAAAAATCATTAATTTAATTTAACTTTGTTAGTTTTAAAAATTACAAATCTTATTTCAGAACCCATCAGTGTCAAAATTAATTACTTTGGATAGGATAAGATACAATTAAGTTTAAGATCTAAATTAATTAAATGGTCTTGATCTTGGTTGATTAAATATAAATCAATTAATACTTCTATTGTATTAAATAAGCAGTTTTCGGAAAACTAAACTTCGTATTAAATAAAATATTTTTATTAAATATAAAAATTACATTATTAATTTACGATAAATAATTTATATTATGTTACCAATAAGAATGACATTAACTGTTACAGATCAACATATCAATATACTCACAAAAAAAACTAAATACCTTTTTTTAGTCTTTGTAGAAAATTCAATTACATTACATCCTTAATCTTTATTTTGTTCAATTAATTTATTTAGTTTTTATTTTTTTTTAAATTGATGTTAACTGCATTTATATGTCAGTTTCTAATATTTTTAATTTTTTTATCACAAAAAATGTCACATGTTAAATTATTATGGTCAGAGTATCATATAACAGATTGATATACAACATGTCTGTTACATGTCAATATCGATATTAAATAAAAAAAATATATTGTTTTGTACTTAATTTTAAGGACTTAATTAATGAATTTTAAAAATCAAATAATTTAATTGAATTGAAAGAAAAAAAAAGTATTTATTCAAATAATATACTGTTTTCTTCTATTTATTTAATAACATACTATTCATTATATACTATATTTTGATTATGTAATTTGTTTCTAATAATGTACTTGTTTTCTTCTATGTTTCAATTATTTTTGTTCTTTCTATTTAATTTACTTTCAGGATATAACGATTTCTTTATCCCTTAATTTATTTATATTTCTTTTATTCATTTTTTCTCGAATTATATATATTCTAGTTCTTATGTTTTTTCATGTTTTTTTTTTATGTTTTTTCTCCAATTATTTAAAGTTATTCTTTTATATTTTTTTATTTTGCATTATGTTATAAGACTGTGCTTATACATTTTTGTGTTGTTTTATGCTTAGTTTTTTTTATTAATTTTATTCACTATCTTTATTTTGATAAATTATTTTTTCATTCAGTCAAACATTTTGAAACCAATATCAGTTAAGAAGTTAACCAATTATTGACTAATTTTGAGGCAGACTCTTAATAATTATAAATTATAAAGGTTTATGAAGACAAAAAATTTGTTATTTCTTCAATTTCATTAATAAGTAAATAGATTCTTATTGTGTACATTAACAACATTTAATTTTCTGTACAATTAAAATATAATTTGTAATTTTTGTTAACTAATTCTAATCCGTTATTTTGAGTTTACGTTTAAAATGAAAACAAAAAAATTCGCAAATTTTGTAAACAATATATATTACTCTTTATGAGGAGTAAAAGTAGCTAGATTGGTTTATTTAAATATTATTTTTTAAAATAATTTTTATAAATATTCAAATATTTATTTAAAACAAGATTTAAAGTATTATAATTTCCCTTATTCTGTTTCTCTCTGTCTAAAAACGACTGACATAATAAAATTTGATGTAAATTATTTAAATTATTCTGTTACAAGCTGTGCTTGATAGGTCATTTATTGTTAAACATTTTTTTCTTCTTTAAGAAAAAGTTAAGGATAAAGATAAAAGCTTGCACTCATTCACTTTACAAAACCATCTTTTACAATTTATATATCACACAAGTTATTATAACATAGGAAAAAATTATTGTCTTCTTCTTAAGGAAGAATTACTTATCTCCCAAAAGAATCTTCGTCATATATTTCTATTGATTACTAATTAAATGATGCTGAGGCAAAAGGAAAAACAATTTTCATTAAATAAGACGTAAATCCAACTTCAATCAGTGTTGATCTTTGTGAAGATAAACTTATTCAAATCAACTAGGATTATAAATTGTAATTTAAAAAAAATTGTTTAGAAAAAAGGAAAAGACAGAAAATAAACTCAATTTTGTTTTGTAACTGTTGTTTGGCATAGTTTGAGACTTGAGTTATTTTAAAAACATTGTTGGGAACATACCTTAAAATTCTGAAAAAAAGAAAAAAATAAGGAACATACCTAAGACCTTGAGAGAGAAGAGAGAGGAAGTAGAGTCCCAAACAAGTCTCTTAGCTAAGAGTTTAGGATTGGAATTCTGTCACAGCTTTTTTATCATCTCGCCGTCGTCGCTCACCTACAACCTTAAATTTGTAAATTACCTTTTCCCTCTGTTTTTTTTTTTTTTTAATCTTATTTTCTTTATATTCCCATTGGGCACAAATTAAAAAAATTAATTTTTTATCCCATAATTTGTTTTTTTTTTTCTTGGTACAACTGCTTTAGTTTCTTCCCCTGAGCCTTTGATTGAATGTCCTGAAACCCATTCAAATTGGGTCTCTCAACAAAATTCCATTCTGGGTTTTGTTTCGTGTTGTTGGTTTGGCTTTATACATTTCTCTCCTTAGAATTTCCGAGGCTGATGCATAGTTTGGTATGGATTTTTCAATACATGTGAAGCTCTGGGGAAATTTCAGCATGTGTAATGATATCATTGATTCTTGGCATCGATTTATTGTTAGTGTAATGCTTTTTCTCCTGTATTTAAGATATTTTGTGGATTTGGGACTCTAACTTTACCTCAAATTTTCTTCTTCTTGTTATTGTTTTGATTAGGGAATTGAAGAAGTCATGAATAGATATTTGTGGTGCTTGGTAGAGGTTACCATAGGTTATTATTCTTATTGTTGTTTGTTTTCTGTCATGATTCCTTGCTTTTATTCTTTCTGGCTTTCTTTCTTTATTCATAATACATTTCTTCTGTCTCCTGATGGAAATAAAGCTTTGTTTCTATCTTTTTAACTATTTGACCCAACCTGTATCGGCTGTTCCTCGATCATCCCTTTGTGAAATTGTAGAATTCTGAAATGCAGATTATCATGTCTTTGATGGCTGGCTATGGAATGCCTATGCTTAAGATTTTTTTTTTCTTTTTATGTTCTTTGGTATATCTTTCAACTTTTGTTAGGGCATAGTAATGGGCATGTATTTTGGGAAGTTTCTTTATTTCATTATTTACCTTTCTACTAGCAGATATTGGCACAAACTTGGTTTGCTTCTATGAGCCAATCCTGGTCCTTTCTTCAGCTTCATAATGGTATTGAAGGGTTTATGTGAAAGGATTGTTGCTTCGAAATGCACCTCTAAAAGCTCAACAGAGACTGTAGATTCTACTCAGGTGCCTGCTTATTTAAAAGCAGGGTCTAGTGACAGTAAGTTTCCCAAGGCTTCCTTCTGGTCAAGCATCTTTACATCTGGTTTTTCAGTGGTTGAATCATTTAGTGAATCATCGGCTTCTGAAAAGAAAGCAGTTCATTCTCGAAGTAGTGGGTGGGCAGCTGCTGTGAGGAAAGTTGTAACCAGTGGTTCAATGAGGAGATTTCATGAGCGAGTACTAGGGTCAAGCAGGACTGACATTTCAAGTTCTGATGGTGATATATGGCTTCTAGGTGTCTGTCATCAAATTTCACAGCAGGAATCAAGTGGAGGTGTAGATACCAATAATGGATTGGCATCATTTGAACAAGATTTTTCCTCAAAAATCCTAGTTACCTACCGGAAAGGTCTGATGAGTATGTACTACTTTTTTTTCTGGAACATATTAAGATAATAGATATTAGACTAACAAATTTTAATATGCATACTCTATAGGCTTTGATGCTATTGGAGATTCAAAGTATACTAGTGATGTTAATTGGGGCTGTATGCTTCGAAGCAGTCAGATGCTTGTTGCTCAGGTATTACGTCTACCATTCAATGATTGCTTTTGACAATAAAATTGTAATACAGTACCTTATTATAATCGCTGTCTTCTTCCGTCCTGTTTCTGTTGTCTTTCAAAGTGAAGCAACTAATGTGGTTTTCTTGTGGTGTGCAGGCATTACTTTTTCATAAATTAGGTAGATCGTGGAGAAAATCTGTTGATAAGGTCAGGTGATTGATATGCAATGTGTTGTTTCAGTAATTGGACTGTTTTTTCTCCTTTACGCTTATTTTGTTTATCTATTTGCATGTCTTGTTTTGCCTTGAGATATATAGCACTTGGGTTGACTCATTGTTGTATTCTTTCTATTTCCTTAATTTGCAGCCAGTGGATAAAGAATATTTAAAAATCTTGCAACTTTTTGGTGATTCAGAGGCTTCTGCCTTTTCCATTCACAATCTTCTTCAAGCTGGTAAAGGTTATGGCCTTGCTGTTGGGTCATGGGTGGGACCATATGCCATGTGTCGCACTTGGGAAGTTCTTGCCCGTATCCAGAGGGAGAAAAATGACCTTGGAGAACCACCACTTCCAATGGCTATTTATGTTGTTTCTGGAGATGAGGATGGGGAACGTGGTGGAGCACCGGTTGTCTGCATTGAAGATGCCTTCAAACACTGTTCTGAGTTTTCAAGGGGCCAAGCTGCTTGGACACCTCTTCTTTTGTTGGTTCCTTTGGTTCTTGGACTCGATAAAGTCAATCCAAGGTGTGTTACATTTTCAAGGTCATTGTTACTATTCAAGTTATTCACAACTATTATGGACAAACCTGATCACTCAGGTAGATTCCTGTAATTATTCATCTCTAGCCCTGCAAAAACCATTGTTGGCTTAAACTTAAGCCATTTCTGCATAATGATGTAACCCAGATAATTGTTGTCTTTAACTCTAAAGATTTAGTATCCAGTAGAGATAATAATTAGGTGTAGTAGGTGTTTGTATGTAGTCTCATAATCATAGGTAAATTTACCTATATGTTATATGTTTGGCACATGAAGTTTTTAAAATTTCAATGTTTACTGCAGTGCAATCACTGATAGTTGCATGTATAAACTATTGTCAGGTATATTCCGTTATTGCACTCGACTTTTAAATTTCCCCAAAGCCTTGGCATCATGGGTGGCAAACCAGGTGCTTCAACATACATTATTGGTGTTCAGAGTGAAAAGGCATTCTACCTTGATCCACATGATGTTCAGACGGTAAGAAAGTATAAAAATTTTGATTTTTGCACCTTATGTACTTTTGAGATTGTGAAAATTGTATCATATTTCTCAAATATGAATTAACTTATTGAATGTATAATTTACTGGCATGCTATGCTCCATCTTGATTTCAAATCTGCTATCAATTACTGAAAAAAAGCTAGTATTAGATGTTTTTGTATATTGATATAATAAATGTTTTCTTTTCCACTAAAAAAATATTCTAACTTGTTTATATATATATATATATATATATATATATATATATATATATATATAGTTTAGAATTCAATGATCTTCCTAAATGTTTTGCAGGAAATAAAACCATGCATAATTTGTTAGTTATTGTGCCATATTGTGATCTTGAATTTGTAAATAGGTAGCCAACAAGGGGATCTTGAACTTTTGGTTACAAATTGTTGACTATGATATAGGAAAAGGCTAGTAGAACTCAGTTAAAAATGTAGTTATACACATATTTATAGATTGTTAGAGCTTGATATGGTTTTTGGTATGTAGAGGAAATTCGGCTCTCTTTGCCAATCTTGACTTCAAACCAAAATACCAAAAAAGAACCTGTAATCACTAAAAGGAAAGGAAGTGTGCAAACATATGGATCCATGATAACCTAGTTGTTGGGAGGGAATGAAATTCTTTTTCTTTTTTTTTTTTCTGTTTAAGTATGACTTCAATCATACAGTGTTTGGGTTGGTGAAGCATTAATAGTTAACTGAGTATGTCTGAAATGGTTTTCAGGTAGTTAATATCAGTGGGGATACTCCGGAACCTAACAGTACTTCATCGTACCATTGCAAGTAGGCTTTATATGAGCATTTATTGATTTTATTTTATTCTGTTACCTATAATTCGTTCATTCTGAATTATTTTTCAAAACTCTTATCAGTGTTATGAGGCACATACCCCTAGATTCAATTGATCCATCCTTGGCTATTGGATTTTACTGCCGAGACAAAGGTTTGCTGGTTACTTTGGCTTAATTTCTTTAGTTCAATAATAATGGCTAATATGTCAGCTTTCTCATCATCAATGGTGTTTCGCAGATGATTTTGACGATTTCTGCTCCCATGCTTCCAAGCTTGCAGAAGAGTCAAACGGTGCACCATTGTTCACTGTAGCTCAGTCTCGGAGTTTCTCAAAGCAAGTCTCTAGTAATGATGTCTCAGGTGACAACACTGGATTTGAAGAGGATGCTTTCCTTGGCACCGACCATGTTAACGATGCAGGAACCAATGAGGATGATTGGCAACTCTTATAAATGCCATTGCCAGACAGAGATTATGACACAGATTCGAAGCACTGCGTCAAAACTTGTTGCTCGGTTCTCACCGGCCTAATTGCAACTGCATGTTGGGTTGATCTCTGGCATGAGGCTCCCACTCTTCAAACATTGTTTAATAGTCCTGTAGAAAGTAATTTAAACTCATTATGATTCTTTGGCTTAAATCGTTATGTGCTCATTTGTTTATATAGCTAACCAGAATTTGTTGTACATTACAGCAACTAGTTTGATCATATTTGTTGCCTTTACCCCTTTATTGGCTACAAAAATGTAGTGGATAGTACTGTGGGGCTACAAATAAATGGTAGAAAGTAGTTCATGTTGAGATGAAATGTTTTCTTTAGAAGACATTATAAACTAATCACTTGAGTCCCTTGATATAAACTATGGTTCAAGTTTTCTGCTAGCTGTTCTGCAGTGATGTTGCATTAGCCAGTCATGTGAATGATGAGTATGTGTGTTTGGCTAGACATATAAGCATATGTTTCACATGCATTGAGAAATCAAATATGATTGAAGAAATTTGATGGATTTAGGTTTAACACATTGAACATTTTTATAATCACATCTTATGACATGTCAATAATGCTATCACTTTCATGTGTTGTATTTGGATACTCAAGCCTTTGGTAGTTAGCTTGTTGGAGATCACTTCCATGGATGTTCTCTCAATTTATAAATTATGTTAGAGGGATTTGAAATGATAATATAGTTATGAATCACCTTGGTTAAATAGTTTGACTTTCAACCGAATCTAATGGTTAAATTATAGTAACTCAGTCTCTCTAATGAACTTATCAATGACAAAAATATCTGAATAATTTGATCAGGAAATATCAAAGTTCCAAACAGAGTTGAAATTTTCCTCTGAAATGATTTTGCCACTTGCAGAAAATCTGCATAAGCGAATATATGCTGTCAAGCATTTGTTGTGAAGTAATGCATCATGTGCTGATAAAGTAGAATCAAATGTGTACCTCTTTATTATATTCCAATGACTCAAATCTATCTAGCACAAGCCAGCTAATTAAACTGCTATTAAGCAACGCCATATTCAGGAAATGGAATGTTGGATTCGGTCAGTGTGAGCTTAGCAAATTAGAAATGATAATAGTATTCAAAGATACATTGAAGAAATAAGGACAAGAATAAGATGATAGTAAAATGATTCAAATGTGTTTATATTTTAAAGTTTTAATCATTCTGATAGTGGTTATATTCGGTGATTTTTTTCAATTAGGTTCCTAATTTTTTCTTTTTCTCAATTGGGTCTCTATTTTTGAAAAAAATGAACCAATTAGGTCACTGTTGTTAGTTCTGTACTAACACTATTAAAAAGGGTGACACGTGTCAGCTCGTGATTTTTTTGAAATTTTTAACTATATTTTTAATTATTTTTATTTTTTATTTTTTATTTATTTAAAAAAAAAAATTGCCACGTGTCAAGTTGACATTGAGCCACGTGACAATGACACTGTGAGGTGGCACTAATAGTGCCACGTGTCACTATCAGATCATGTGTCATTAGATTTGTCTCAATTTGATCCCTATATTTTTAATTTGTCTCTATTTGTTCCTGTATTCTTATTTTGTCTTAATTTAGTCTTATTTTTTTAAAAAACTAAACAATTTTGTTTCTCTCCAAGTTCAAACAAAATTTTATTTGTATATAAATCTTTACAAAGAAATATATACAATTAATTTTTTTATTAGAAAAATAAAAAAATTACAAACTAACATATGACACATTTTTATTTATATAGTAATAAAGAAATCATTTAACCTAAATAATAATATGAATGAGTAACCTATAAAAATTAACCTTAATAATAAATATTTTTGTAAAGGTAATCTACACAAGTATAGTCTTAATAATAAATAGAGTTAAATATTCCGATTTGAAATACATCATTACTAATAATTTGCTTAACATAAACAAATTTAAAGACAAATTTCGAAAATGTACATACCGTATTTTATTTGGGAAGGAATAAATATTTTTAAATTTAAAAAAAAATTAGGACTAAATTGAGACAAAATAAAAATACAAGGATCAAATTGGAACAAAATAAAAATACAGGGACCAAATTGAAACAAACGCAATGACACGTGGTTTGACAGTGACACGTGGCATTGTCAGTGTCACCTCACACTATCATTGCTACGTGGCACAATGTCAACTTGACACGTGGCATATTTTTATTTTTAAAAGAAAAAAAAATAAAAAAAATAAAAATAATTAAAAATATATTTAAAAAATTCAAAAAAATTACGGGCTGACACGTGTCATCCTTTTTAACGTTGTTAGTACAAAACTAACGACAGTGACCTAATTTCTTCAATTTTTCAAAAATAAGGACTCAATTGAGAAAAAGAAAAAAATGAGAGACCTAATTGAGAAAAGTCACAAAATAGGGACTATCAGAATGATTAAACCTATTTTAAAAGATATATATCATGTCACTTTTAATTTATAAACACTTTTAATTTATAAACAGGGTAGAAAATAATTTTAGGTTAATATAGTTTTTCTAAACATAATTGAAGTGAAAAGATTTTTAATTTAATGCTGAGTTTTCAAAATAAATTATTGAATTAAAATTGTTTGAATAGTATAATGGTTTCTAGGATTATACTTGTACAATAATGTAATCATGCATCTCTGAATGTAACATACTCTTATTCAATCTCCCACTTTCTTTTTTCAGTATTTTTCTGTTTTTTTTTTTCGTGAAATATTGCTACATTATATAAACACTTATACTCTCGAACACCATATACATTATTATTATTATTATTATTATTATTATTATTATTATTATTATTATTATTATAATTATAATTATTAATCTTAATCAAGAGAATTTTATTGTAATGTTATAATTGGTTTTTAACTCTATTATAAATTCGAATACATTTTAACTGAGTATTTTTTTTTTTTTAAATATTGAGTAATTAAAATTTTTATATTCTTCAATTATATTATTTAATTTTTCTTAATTTGATGATCTTATTGTTATCCTATCTGTCATTTTGTTTACTTGTGTTCTCTTGTTAATAAAATATGACATTTTCTAATTAATGTAAAATTATTGTAATTAATACGAAAGGATAAATGATTTTTATTATTTTTATTAAACACTTCCTAGATTGTCACTTACATAATTGATGATAGCCATAATAGTCCATTGAATAATGATGGTAAGTGATAAGATAGAAAAGTCGTTAGAATCATGATAATCTCAATATTTTTAATTAAAATAATAAAAATTACTTGTGATTGGTAAATAAATTATAGTATTATTTTAAATTAATAAAAAAAATCTCACAATTCTATATGAGACAAATATGTTAATTTAATTAATACAAAAGTTAAATGAAAAAGACTTAATTAAAAACATAAAAACTTTATACTCAATTAACAAAAACAATTTAATAAAAATTTAATTAAAAATATCTAAGAGACCTTACACTTAGTTTTTATACTTATATATCTCATATTTTTTATATAATATTTCCTAAGATTGAAGTGTAAATTTGTCCCAAAGTTGTGGTGAATGAAACATCACTCACATTATAACTGAAACTCAATAGTAATATTTAGGAGTGATTCCTTGTATCATTATCAGTGAAGAGAGGAAGGTACAAGTTACGTGGTTTCTCTCACCAGATCTGTCTCACTTCTCACTTCTCACGCGTTTGAAACGTCCCACAATCTTTCCTTACTTCTCAAACATTGATAATGTCGTGCTGAATTACTGCATCTTTTCTTACTTCCCCTCTCTGCAGCTTCATTTTCTGCAAGATGGATCCGACGCCATTGCTGTTTAGCCACCTCAAGGTTCGTCTTTTCTTGCTGATTACGAGTCTCTTGACTCTGAATTTTTCTGGGTCATGGGTACAACTTCTTTTTTTTGAATTTTTCTTATGGGTTGTGTTTCTTGGAATCTCATCAGGCTGCAGACCCTTTCTTCCTGCTAGCGGGACCTAATGTGATTGAATCAGAGGATCACATTCTGCGGATGGCTAAGCACGTCAAGAGCATTGCGTCTGAGTATGTAGCTATCTTTATTTATGATTATTTTTTTTTGTCTATGGGAAAATAAATGTCATTTGATGGAAATGCATTAGGACACTGCTACTATAGCACTATGAATTTTCAAACACGTATTAGGTGTTGATTTTAGAATAAAGTAGATTTTGGCAACTCATCTTAGATGTTTCCTTTTCATGAGAAAAAGATGGATACTGGAGTAATACTCACTGGTTTGTAGAAAACTTCTATTTTGTCTTCAGTACGAAGTTAAATATTTTCTCCTTCTTAATATTTAAAGTAAAAGCAAATTAGAGTAACACTGCATAAGATTTATTTAGGTTGTACATGATCTTGTGTTTTTTCTTTTAATGTTTTTTGGGTATCAGGGGTGTTGATGTAGTATATTTCAAACAATTAAAGGTGGTCGTGAAAGATAAAAGGGGGAGGGTTATTGGAGGGGATTAAACGAAATTTAAGGGGGGTATAAGCGTGCTTTACTGTTAAAGTATTGGTATGAATATGGTAAGAACTAATTGAAAAACTGTAACATGATAAACACATGGTTTCCTGATGGTGCAGCAACTTACACATCATTGTCCAAGTTAAAATCGTGAATGAAAATGATAAGTAGATGTGATGTTAATTATTGATGGCTAACGAGAATATATGTGTGTCTTTCAGAGTTGGAATACCTTTGGTTTTCAAGTCAAGCTTTGACAAAGCTAACCGAACTTCATCAAAATCATTTCGTGGCCCGGGGATGGTTGAGGGATTAAAGGTTCATATTTCTGCTGTTATGTTATGATAATATCCCTTGTGGTTGGTATCTTGAGGATTCTGGGTGTTGTAATTGTCCAATAACTTGAGACTATATTAGATCTGTGTGAATTTTTCATGACTTTAAACTAACCCCAAAATATAGCTTGAGAGAGTCAGGGGTGTTTAGTTTCCAAATCATAGTAAGGGGTACTTTGGCCATATGTACTGCTAATGATTTTAACACGGTCCTCTATGTTTTTTCTGGTTCCACCTATCCTCGAGATTCTGGGCTTAATGTTGTCAGAGTTGGAGGTAGCTCCTGTACACTTTATTGCACGGCCTTGAAAAATCTCATCTTTCTAGGTTCCTTGTAAGGACTTTCAAGGTTCTGATTTAGCAGTGATGTCACCTTGCAGTGCCAAAACAATAAGATATTATACTGGTGATACTAGTTGAATTTGAAGTCATCTTTGTAGTATGTGGGAATTATACATAAGTCGTACTTAGGAAGGAATTCTTTATGACCTATATTAGCCATTGATACTGGCACTGGTATAGTAATAGACATTTAGTGTATTTGTTGAAAATGTAAGTTGCGTTACCTTAATCATCGTATTTGTGTTGGATAATGCTGTTTTTCCTAGTTGAACGTTTTCCTGTTCTTATTTTTCTGTTTTATTCTCAGATACTCGAGAAGGTTAAAATAGCTTATGACATCCCTATAGTGACAGATGTGCATGAGACCACCCAGGTAAAGTATTTAGTTTTATTCAATTCATATTTCATGGCCTTCTTGCAGGTGTTGAGTACTGACATTATTTGGCATACCAATCAGACTAGTTTGATTTTAATTATATGTTGTTTCAAAAGGATATCATTATATGCTTGTTAGTGCCGAAATAAGGAAATGGCAAAAAGTTTTTCTTAATTGCTTTGATAAATGGAATATGAGCATCATGAAATAGTTGATACCTGGTTTAAATTCGTATATGTTCTTTCCCCTCGTGTAATCAAACCAGTAACTTATAAAACATTTTGCTTGGATCTTTCATTGGTACGAAACTATATCTTGTAAATCCAAGTTTGGCTCTCTTATTACGTGATATTTTCCTTAACAATTTGTTGTACCCATCTAAATTTGAAAATTAAAATATTTAGTGCCTTTATTATTAATTTTTTTTTAATGTTATCATATTGAATGATCAAATTTATTCTTCCAGTTTATAATTGTGAATGGTGTGTGGTATTTGTTATGTTAGATTCTGACTCATAATCTACGTTGAACACATCTTTTTTGCCAGTGTGAAGCAGTTGGCAGAGTTGCAGATATCATTCAGATTCCCGCATTCCTGTGTCGCCAAGTATATAGATATTGCATTCAATTTCAATATCCATTATAATTGGCTATTAAAATTTAGTTGACGTGTCACCTTTACTTGTTTCATTCATTTTGCTTGTAATGGCAGACGGATCTTCTAGTTGCAGCAGCCAAAACTGGGAAAATTATCAACATTAAGAAGGGCCAGTTCTGTGCTCCTTCTGTAAGTATACTATCCAACTTTATGAGTTACAATTTCAATAGTTAGCAATGACTTAACTTAAGTCTCGGAATTACTGTCTACTGACTTTTACCATCATGGTTTCGTTGTTTTCATGTCTGTAGGTCATGGCAAATTCAGCTGAAAAGGTTCGGTTAGCTGGAAATCCTAATGTGATGGTTTGTGAGAGAGGAACAATGTTTGGATACAGTGAGTAAATATTGAGGTTTTCTGTATGTTTCTGAATTATGTGAATCTTGCAAGAAATATTCAATAATTGATGAGTAATTGCTTTTATGTGGAGAAAATTATTGTTTTTCCTTTCAATCTGTGATGCTTCATTTCTAGAGCATTTTTCTGTACTGCAAGATGTGATTTGCTATATGCCCACCTGGTGTATTTTCATAGCAGTCTTGTGTTCTTTCCACTTGTCTAATTTTAAAATTGAAATCTCAATTTTGTTTTACTAATCTGTTACCGGCCTTCTTGGCCTCTCATTTTTAATAAAACTTCTAATGTATATTGCCTTAGAAAAACAATCATTGAAATCAATTGCGTTTTGCATTTTTGTTTACAAAACCCAGAATTGATTAAAATCTTTTCCTTTTTCATGCAGATGATTTGATTGTTGATCCACGTAACTTGGAGTGGATGAGAGAAGCCAATTGTCCCATTGTATGTAAACCTTTCTTTTATAGTATGCTTTAGGATAGATTATTTGAATATTTATATCCTTTCTTACTGAATGAAAGATTAAAGTGGAGAAAGGGCATTTTCTCCAGCAGCTTTTCTTGATGGCATTGTTCCAATCATTTATTTGATGAAAATATTTTTGTTGATTGGATGACAAATCCCTATGAACACAATCAACCTGATACACAACTTTTAATATGGACTATGTTTCTTCAATTGCTTACCCTATGAACATTTTCTCTCATGCTCCCATCTCTCCTTTTTCTGCAACTCACACTGACTTAGGATAAGGTTGATTCCATAGTTCCTGAAAATATGTTTTTCTTCAGCTGGATATATTACCTTAGTTTTAACATGTAGATGACTTTGATCAATAGTCTGTAGTAATATCCCTAAAAAGGTAGAACTAGAGTATTTTATTTTGAATATAAAATTCAAAGAATTGATTCTAGTGTGGTTTAGAGGGTATAATTCATTTTTTGTTGATCTTTTAGTCAAAGAGGTGTATTAACATTTCATTTTTTTGCAATCTCAAATTTATATATTAGTTATTTACTCAATTTATGAATTAAAAAAGAAGGAAGCCAGAGTGCATGCATTTATTTTTAGTATTTATAAGAGTGAGACTAATTTAGTTCTTTATTATTCCCTTATTACGTAGAACTATTCTTTTACGCAGTATTTTATATCAATTTAAATTTCCTCATGGTGATGTTTCTTGCACCTATCTTTGATGTTGTTTGGTTTTTGGAAAGCCCAAATATTTGATATTGGTGTTTGCCTCAGGTAGCTGATATAACACATTCGCTACAACAGCCTGCTGGAAAGAAGGTATGTTTACTATTGTTGACTCTCATATTTGTTTGATATTAACTTCATTTTGAGCAGTCTATTTCATGTGATACAATTTTAGCTTGCAACATAAAATAGTGGAATAAACACTGCTGTAGTATTGGTGTTGACATTATCTGTTAGAATATTTGAATTATTAGTTTATTTTTCAAGTCTTGGTATGTTAGCGGTATTTTTGGGCTATAGGCTTATTTTAGTTTGCTACACTAAAACATGACCGAGATTACTAGTAAAACCATACAAGTAGGTTGTTTGAAGTGTGTATTTTAAAATACAACACCTTAATCTTCTATCAGCCATTGACAAGTTTTTTTCTCCCTTTTTCTTTCACATCAATCATCTCAATTTCAACCATCTCTTTTATATATTTGTGTTGGCATGTTGGTATGTGAATATAGCATAGGCCAACTTTCACTCAATTAATTTCGCTGGGAGAATTACGGATCACAGTATTCAGATTTACATTGCCAAGAGTTCATGCATTGCTTCTATGCTTTGCTCATTTGTGAGGAACTGAGAATCATTTAGAATCTTTGACCGATGAGATTTTCACTCTCTGTGTGTTTACTTATAAAATTCTATGCTATGCTGCATTAATATGTTTAAGTATATGACTTCTGTAGTTCAAGCTTTTCATTGACATTCTGAAATGACCTTTCCAAGTCTTACACCAGTTTGGTTGGATTAAGATTTTGTTTTCATGAATAGTTGGATGGTGGAGGTGTTGCAAGTGGAGGTCTTCGAGAACTAATACCTTGCATTGCAAGGACAGCAGTTGCCGTTGGAGTGGATGGGATCTTCATGGAGGTATAGAGAATAGGCTATGCCAATCATAATTCAGTAGTACTTTAAAATAAGGTGTTTGAGTAAAATTTCAGCCATATAATTTTCACTTGCAATTCCAAGATCTTCCATTCAAAGAGTATCTTTATCTGTTTAGTTTGTTATCGCTGAGCTTCTAAAAGCTTTCTTGGGCTTTCAGGTGCATGATGATCCACTGAATGCTCCTGTTGATGGACCAACACAGTGGGTGAGTTGTTGCTTATCTCAGTTATTCAGATTAATACACATAATATCCTCAATATTTGTTTTCCTTTGGATGTTCCCTGTATTTTTTTTAAACTAGGGCACTTAATGAACTATGTTCAATATCCTCTTATGTGACAGCCTTTGCGCCATTTGAAGGAGCTACTTGAGGAGCTTGTAGCTATTGCTGTAAGTTGTTGCTTGAAATTTATGATTCTAAGTCGTATAATATAACCTCTAAATAAGCAATTGGGAAGAGTCTTCAGTCTTCATACCCCTACAGCCTAGGAAATATATTATTGAAAATATATCAAAGCTTGTTTGTTATTAAACATCTTACCTAGATAAAAAGATAATAAATCCTCTTTTAGAATAAATTTCCAACTCATACTATTCTGTTCTGTGATTGGGAGGTTGGTTGATGAGATTGGTATGTCAAGAAGGTTAGGGTTCTAGTTATGAGATCAATGGTGATTGACCTATAAGAAAAAGAAGGGTTGATAATGAATCTCTTTTTGATTTTTGAGTTAGATCTTCAACTAGCTGAATTTTTCACTCTCTTGAGTGAATCCTAAGTTGGTCTTGGAGATCAGAAGATTGTTACACTTACGCATAATTAAAAGGATTGAGCTTCTCAGTTTTCTATCAGTATAAAAATTTAATGGACTTATGTGATTGGTCTATATTCCATATTAGAATAAGTTTGAAAATAAACAAACTCCTTTTGAGTTAAACTTTTCAAAGAGAAATACTACTTACTGGCAAATTCAACTTCCTCAAAGGAAAGGATTTAATCCCTTGAATTTGGATGTGATGAAAAATCAGAATTCCTAGTTCAGCTGATGTATATTTTATATATGAAAAAAAAGAAGGAAGAGTACGTTATATGGAAAAACTTTATCTTGTAACATTCAATCCTTTGTACCCTGTGTTGGTATGTGAGGAGAGGTGGTGCAACAATGTCAAACTGGTTTTCGGTTGGTTGGAGTCAATAAGCTCCTATGTAGTTTTGAACCTGAATTTGACTAACTCCAGTTTGATAACTTGTAGAAGGTAAGCAAAGGGAAGCAACAGTTCAAAATTGACCTCACGCCATTTCGTGAATGATGGTAAGAAATGCTTTTCTTTCACCATATATTCATTTATGTTTTTGTTTCTCCAGCTAGTTAAGGCCCCTTTTGCTTTGTTGATTTTTTACTACAATTATAACCTGCAAGTATGTGATTTCACATCTTATTGTGAAAGCATGTTCTTAAAGCCATTTTCACAGGGTCTAAAGGCAAAATATTTAATGTACTACATGTAATATCCATTGATAAATATAAAATCAAATTTGAACTTTAAAGTCAATCAGTTGTACAAGTTATCCATAAATTAAACACCGAGCAATCGCTAGATTGTTATCAAACTTACGGAAACATCAAAATGAGATTTTAAATAACAAGAAACTTCTAATGCAAAACACGACCAGGAATGCAATGATGAATTCAGAACTAATTATCCTATTGTGATTTGAGATAAATCGGAAGTGCTTTACCTATTTTAAAGTGTAAATGCATACACATCTTCTAATCCGAACTTTGTTTGCAGGTGATGATTTTCGGTCGTGCTGAATATGATTCTGTGAGTTTTGATCTTTTAGGATTGCTCAAGGTTGAATCTATGCTTGTTACTCTGAAGTGGTAACACCACCAACTAATGTTGGTCAAATATCATGTGTAGCCTTAATCATATCAATTGTTAAAGTTGAGACAATTAATTGAACACTGTTTATTAACTAAGTTTATTCTCAGGAGATTAATTTATTATTTTCTGCCATTTCTCCAAGTAACTTTCTTCAACATTTTCAAGCCATTACTAAAATATCACAAAGTAAATTGGGTCTGGTGTATAAAATTTTAGCCAAGTAGCTTATATCTATCAAATCTTATACAAATTTTACTCTCAAATTTACTAATTTTCACCTTCAAATCTTTTTAAAAAACACAAACTTTATTTTTCAATTCATCTGCCAGTTCTTTCTTAAACCCATCTTTTACATGTGAATAATACATCCTGAGAATAAAAGTTTAAGATTTCAATAGTAAATATTGTAAATGTTATTTTTAATATTTTTTTTAACGAATAACTTAGTAAAATGTTTTCCACTCAGTACATAAAATATGAATTCAATTGACAATATTTTAAAATAACGAATGAGGATCTATGTCTTGTTTGGTGTGAAGATATTGTAGGAAAATAAGACAATAAATTATTGCAAGAAAAAAAAAATTATTGAAAGAAAAATATTTTTTAGATATTTTAAATGTAATCAACGTTGACCAAATGCATGCTTGGGACGAGGTATTAGAAAGAAAAAAAAAAGAAAAAGAGGAAGAATTTTCTTTGTTTCATAATCAAAATTCTCCATACACAAGGAAGATAGAAATTCGAAGAAAAAACATCACAGAATTATTTGAAGCTGGAAAAAACTGTTTACAAAGTAAAGAAAAAGCACGTAAAACGATATATAATAAAGAAGCAAAACTTAGTTTTCTCCAAACTTGCCGTTGAAAACTGATAAGATTTACACTATAATAAGTTATAACGGTAAATGTAATTGATTATGTAGCTAATATTTTATTAATGATTACATTAATCAGATAGATTATTAAAATAAAAAAAATTCATATAATAGATAAAATAGAATTAATTAACCTAAATTTTTAATAATTTATAAAGTAATTTATTTTAATATGTTAATATTTGGTTTAATCATATAGATAATTTTTATTTCTCGTCACTTTTTTCAATTAAGTCCTTTACTTTTTTTTCAATTGAGTATTTATTTTGAAAAAATAAAATAACTAGGTCGTATGTGTATTATGTCGTATTTTTTTAATTTTTAAAATATTTTTTTAATTATTTTTACTTTTATTTTTTATTTTATAGAAATTTAAAAATAATTGTCATTCGTCAAACTAAAATGGTGTCACTTGACAATAAAAGTGTGAAATAAATTGAATTAAGTTGAACCAAACGGAATAGAATTAAACTGAGTCACACCAAGATGAACCGAATCGAGTCAAGTCAAACCGAATCAAATCAAGCCAAGCTGAATCAAATCAAATCGAGTAGAACCAAGTTGAATTAAACCAAGTTGAACTAAATTGAGCTTAGCTCAACCGAACTAATCATAACAAACAAGTAGAGCCGAGCTTAGCTAAATGAACAGAGCCGAACTTAGCCGAAGGAGTCTAACTGAACCTATTCAAACGAGCCGAACTGAATCGAATCAAACCAAACTTAATTGAACTAAACCGAACTGATTGAATCAAACCGAACCGAATCAAACTAAACTAAATTAAATGAACTAAATCGAATCAAACCGAGTCAAACAAATCGATTTATCTAACTGAATCGAATAGAGTCCACTCAAACCAACAATTTTTATTTGAAAATACACGCAAGTGTATTTACCATTCCTGGATTGACGAAGTATCGTTATCTTCATAGAAATTCTTTAGGTATAAATCTAAGAGAGTAAGGTTTGCTTATATTTTATTTGTCTTTATTGATTTTATATATTCTGATGTCGTTATCGTTTTGTAATTTGTTTTGTTTACAACTTTTTGCCTAGTTTATCTTATTATAGTGTTTTTATATCTTTTGACCTAAGTTTTGTTCCTCCGGGTCTAATTTGTTTCATATTTTTGTGTTTTTATACTTTGAATTTAATATATCTCATATTCAATTTTTTATTTATTTCTGCTAATCTTGTCTGTCTCACAATGTTAGTATCTTAATTTTTTAAATTTAATTTATCTCATATCTTTATATGCCTAATTTATCTCTTATTCTATTTTATTAATTGCATATTTTATTTAATTTTCACCCTACAAAACATTCTTAATAACCACATGCCACACTTATTCCTTTCCAAGGGTTTTGCCTTTGCTTTTGCGTTTGTTCCCTATTTGATTCTCAACCTCTCTCTCTCTCTCTCTGCCTTTTTATTGTTTCCCTCTTCTCCAAATTCCTTACCTTTTTTCGCATTTTGTTTCACTTCAATTTTCATTGGTCTTCGACTTTAACCCTTCCTTCCTTCTTCTACAAATTAGGGTTTTATTTTCAATTGGGTATTTTTTCCTCCGGGGATAGTTTCCTCGATCTGCGTCAATAACTCTGTGACAATGCCTCCGAGGGTAGTGAAGAGAGGCGCTGCAGCGAAGAGGGCGTCGAGAGGATCCTCGAAGGCTGCACCTGATAACCAGCGTGAGCCAGAAACTGCTGAAGTGGAGGCGAAAAATCATGCAGAAAATTCAGCTGTTGATGTTGGAATGGAAGAAAAACACTTTGACGTGGACCAAGAGCTTCCGGAAGCCCCAAATGGGTCGGCTAAGGTGGAAAGTAAGTCTCTTTATTTAATTTATATATTTTTTAGGCTTTTTATTTGGATCGTTGGAGGGTGAGATGCGTGCAGTGTTATATGTATTTCATTATTTGCTGTATGTTCTGAATTATATGTGTCATGGGGATTGTAGAAAGTTCAAAATTTTACTTGGACTTTAAGACGGGGGTCGTGTGAATTTCGGTTCTGCAAAGGTTTTAAATCGCGGTTGTAATTATGGTCATAGCTTCCTCCCAATACTTCACATTGGGGGAAATTGGAGACGGTTGTAGTTTTTCATCACAATCGAAGGTTGTGGTTTTCTCATAATCCTTGGCATGTGGGAAATTGCGGTAGTTATTGTTTCATTACAATCATTGGCTTTGCGGAAAATTGCAGACAAAGATGACCACAGCTGTGGTTGACAATTGTGAGATTGTGGAGAGCCCCAAAACCTTGACGATGCAGCCATAATTATGATTTCAGGCAGTTTTTTAAAGCCTTGTGTTCTGCACCCGTGTATTGGTTCTTCGTCAATATCTTAATTTGATTAGGAAATAACTGGTGAAAATATAGTTTGGTTGTGGTAAGGATAAATTGATACAGCCCGTCCACCCAAACCATTTTTGAAAATTATGGAAAAAATTCTTACGATGAATTAGTTTGGATGGTGCTGCCTCTTATTGCTCCTTTTTGTATTCATTGTGTAACTTAAGATGGAAGCTGTTATATGGGATGGATATGCTACGAAGATGGGTTTTTTTTGTTGATTTTTTTTTTCTATAGTTCCTTTCCTGATGCATATTAGTGCTGTCTTCTGCACTGGTGGACGTATTAGACCAAGAATGATGAGGATTGATTGCGAAACACGGACTTCCTTATTTTATTAATTAATGTGATGATAGAAGGGTTGTGTATTTGACTGGGGTTTTAAATATTTATTTTTTGGCAGACAATGAAGAGGAGGTTAAGGAGTCTATAGATGAATATGAAAAAGGTGAACATTTAGATTTAGAGGATAATTATCCTGAGTATGAAGCAGAGGATTATGGTGGTGTTGACTATGATGAAAAGGAAATTGAACAAGATGGTCAGGATGAGGCAGATGAAGTAGAGGAAGAACCTGAAGAGATTATAGGTGACGAAGAGGGTGATACAGGTGATGAAGAAGTTGAATATGTTTACGAAGAAGTTGAGGATGATGATGATGGTGAACATGTTGGTGAGGAGCATGAGCATGCCCAGGTGCCCGACGTGGTGGAAGAGGAACACCGCAAAGTTGTAAAGGAGAGGCGAAAGCGTAAGGAATTTGAAGTATTTGTCGGGGGACTAGATAAGAATGCTACTGAGCATGACCTGAAGAAGGTTTTCAGCAAAGTTGGGGTAGTTACTGAAGTCAGGCTGATGATAAATCCCCAGACTAGAAGAAACAAGGGATTTGCATTCTTGCGTTTTGAAACTGTTGAGCAAGCAAAAAGAGCTGTGGTGGAGCTAAAAAATCCAGTGGTAATTTTTTATCTTATTGTTTAAAGCAGGTTTAAAATTGCTAGCATATTAAATCGTGTTTTTATCGCTCCAATTTCAGATTAATGGTAAACAATGTGGTGTTACTCCAAGTCAGGACAGTGATACTCTCTACTTAGGTAACATATGCAAGACTTGGAAAAAGGAAGCTGTAAGTTTTTCTCTTGGTCTATTTCTTGCTGCCTTTGATACTCAAGTTATCCTTTCTAGTATTATTTCTTGCCACTTTCAGGGCTTGACTAACTGCTAATTGCAACTTCTGGTGCCAGTTGAAGGAGAAACTAAAACATTATGGAGTAGAAAATGTGGAGGATTTGACTTTAGTAGAAGATGATACCAACGAGGGGATGAACCGAGGATTTGCATTTTTAGAGTTTTCATCTCGTTCAGATGCTAAGGAAGCCTACAGGAGATTGCAAAAGAGAGATGTTGTGTTTGGAGTTGATAAGCCTGCGAAGGTTTCCTTTGCTGATTCCTTTATTGATCTGGGTGATGAAATTATGGCACAGGTATCTTTATGAATCTGATTTCCTTGCTTTTGCCAAGGGTCATTACATAGGAAATACAAAGTATGGTTCTCTGATCTTATGGAAGCATAAAATCTACATTGACTTCCAACGTAGTGCTTCAGCAGTTTTTTGAATGACAGTATTTTAGGGTTATGACTTAGTTTTCTACTGATTTATCAAAACAATACTGTTGCTTGACTTTATTGTTCAATTAAAAAATTTCCACAAACTTAATCCAATTTACTCTGGAGGAAGGTTAAACTTTATCATATTTAAGAATATTTTCTGTCTCTGTGATGGTCATGGGTGTTTAGCTGTTAATAACTTGAAATGATCATGTGTATGTAACTGCAGGTTAAAACTGTATTTATTGATTCACTACCTCCGTCATGGGATGAAGATTATGTCCGGGATCTTCTCAAGAAATATGGAGAGATTGAAAAAATTGAGCTTGCTAGGAACATGCCAGCTGCACGCAGGAAGAACTATGGATTTGTTACATTTAGTACACATGCTGCTGCTGTGGAATGTGCTGATAGCATAACTAGTGCTGGGTTAGGTGAAGGTGACAGAAAGGTTAGCTTGACTATTAAATACACTGTTCATTTGCAACTGTTAAATGTGTCATTATATAATGCTTCTTGGTTGTTTCAGGCAAAAGTTAGGGCTAGATTATCACGGCCTCTTTCAAAACCTCTTCAGAGAGGCCATGGGAAACACAATAACCATGGGACAGACTTTCGTTCTCGCAACTCTGGAAGATTGGCAAGACCTTCACGTGGTCGACCTGCTCCATCTAGTTATCCTACCCGTGTGGTTAGAGGCATTGGAAGTCGTGCTCCACCAGTTAGACCTGTTAGTGTTAGAAGTAGACGTCCTGTCACATCCATGCTAGAAAGAGACAGGCCAGTTGCTCCTCCAGCTAGAACCTTTGAAAGGAGATTGACTGGTATGAATTATATATCTATCTATACATGTGTGCATGTGTGACATCCCCTTGTTAGTGTGTCTTTATGAATAATATACTATAATATTGTCTTGTTGCCTGTTAGCTCCTGCATATTCAAAAAGTGGCATGAAAAGAGACTATAGTCGACGTGAGGATCTGCTGCCTCCAAGAAGCAGAGTTGCTGCAGATTATGGCTCTAGGATAGCATCTCAGAGGCACACATCTTATAGGGATTATCCTGCCCGTGGTTCTGACTACCCTGAGCTACATAGAAGTAGTTCTCGTGCTGCACCAAAGAGGGGTTATGTTGATGATGGCTATGGCCAAAGATTTGAGAGGCCTCCTCCTCCCCATCTAAGTTATCGAGAAGGACGACCCCGTGACTATGAATCTATAGCTGGCTCAAAACGTCCTTATACTGCTATAGTAAGTTTTATTTCTGAAATCTATTAATTTTATTTTAACTAGATCATTTTAATTGTCATTTCAGTTTTCTTTTTGATAAAATGAAATGTTTTTACATTAATTTATCTCATCAGGATGATGTTCCTCCACGGTATGATACTGGTGCTCGCCAATCAAGATCCCGTTTAGATTATGAATATGGAAGTAGTGCTCCACAGTATGGAGATGCTTATCGTGATAGGTTAGTTTTTATCTGAACAAGGTTCTTGCATTCTCCTTGCCTCAACCCCGGTGTTTTTTAGTAACTTATCCCGCATTTTGATTGGTAGACTTGCAAGATCTAGTCTGGGATATAGTGGCAGCAGAACTTCCATTTCCAGTCAAGAATTACATGGGACGTATGGCAGTCGACAGGGCATAAGTTATGGTGGAGGTGAATATTGTGGCACATATAGTCTTAAGTGTTATCTTAAACATTAATTGTTAAGTGCTTACATCTTTATTGTGTGTTGCATGTCAGGTTCTTTTGGTGGTAGTGATGGTGGTATGTACACATCAAGTTATGGTGGTGATTACGAATCTCGTGGAAGTGATGTAATGTTTCTTGTCTATCTCAATTAGAAGTAGTGTGTTTTATATTTATCTATCTGCGACATTCGCATATTTGAGTGTGTTGTTGATGTTATAGGTTGGAGGCCGCTCATATTCATCCATGTACTCTGGTAGAGGTGTGGGTGGCGGTAGCAGCAGCTATATGGGTGGTGGCGGCGGCTCTGGGTCTTATTATTGAGGTAAGTTTTCTAACTTGATGCCATTGCATTTTGTGAAGTTCATGCAGAAGCACCAGACTATGTAAATCTCATTTTCTCTGAGTTGTCTCTATCCTCGAATGGCATCTCCATATTTTTGGTAAGGGATGACTGGAAAAGGTTGAACACCTGGTCACTAGTGAATTTGTCTATGAACAGATCTAAATACATCAAAAAGACTGCTGTAGGATGTGGAATGTGAAGCTTATACTCAATATGACGCCCTACCATTTGGAGCTGAGCATTACTAAGTAATTGCCTGGTTTAGGAATGTCACTAATTGAAGGGTTATGTCAATTCAAGTCTTCTCTCGATGGACAAGACAAATTCCTACTTCTTGAATTTGTGCTGTAAGCTGAAGTTGATTATAATGGAAAGAGAAATGCTGAGCATATGATGTATAATTTAACTTCGTATTATAAGGTTCCCTTATGGGTGGGAAATGTGAAAGATCACACTCCATGTCCTGTACAATTGGAAAGAACCAAGGCCCTGGATATTACTTTTTGATTACGGATTATTGGATTTTTTCCTGCTGTCATAAAGTTGGTTTTTTTCGTCACAACAGAGATATTTTTCTTTGGAATGATTATATATTCGCCAGTGGTATGATCACGAACAAGAATGAACTACGCTGCACATTGTGGAGCTACCATTGATAGTAGTAATATGAGCACTACTTCGGCAATAAATAAAGGAAAGTTTACGAAATAGTAACACATCCTAGAAAGCATGATGAACTGATAGTGTGTTGCTGGAGTGTTTAACATGATATCTTGTACGGAGGGGGAGTACAAGATCCAAATGGAGCATTATATAATTTTCTTTGAGATCCTTTACTTGCCACCCTCGGAATTTTTCTTTTTCTTTTTGCGATGCATCTCTTTTCCACACTTCATTACTATCGAATCCAGTTGCGTAATATCTGGAAGACCAATTACCCTTATGCTATATCATTGGAAAATGCAACTTTACGAGGTTGTAAAGTAGCTGAATGGATTCAATATCATCTGTGTTACTGGAAGATTTTGAATTTCAAGAAATTAAGGGGATTGGCGCATTATATCCAGGTTATATACCCTGCATGATTTAACTAAACTCATGCCCCATTGACAAACAAGAACTAACCAAAATGTCATACTAAAAACTGTCTTCTCGTGAATTTTTTAACTCCAGTGGGCTAGTTAGTTTCCAAGTCGCCTTAAGTAGCAAATACTTTTTAAGTATTTAATATGTTTGGAATCTTAAAAGGCCTTGGAAGCTGATGCCTGCGAAATTAGAATATCAGATTACTGACTTTTTTATATTTAAAAGATTCTTAGGATATTTTGACATTTCACCTGCCTTTCAAAAGTGCTTCTAATACATACTAGGTTTAATATAATGATGTTTTCTGTTATATTTCATGCAAATCCGAATTCTCTACATTGCTTTATGTTTATTTAGATCCTTGTGCTTCTTGTGAATGATTGGTCTCTCAGTCTAGATTTGCATTGTTCTTAGAATTTATTTTTTTTCGTTGAAAGGCTTTCATTTCACTACCCGTCATGGTGTGTGGGATCTTAACTGACTTGTTGTAGTTTAGTTTCCAGTGTGCTCTTTTTCTGCACTGCAGGGTGTTGCCCCTCTCCAAGTTCTTTGATAAAATTTCTTTCTGCATTGCTTTAGAATTTTTTGTAGTTTTTATTTGACATGACGATCTCGTTACAGATTATGTAAATTGTTCCATTCATGACAGTGTAATTCTGGGTAAAATACCATATAATGCTAAGTTTCGAATTACTAGTCTTGTGTTGTGGTTGTGTGCTTTTGTTTTTTATGTGTGCCTAAAATGAATCCAAACACGAACATGTAAAGCTGTATTACAATGGAATTAATATTAAAATTTGATTTTGGTTAAAATGAACTTCGAAGAATATTTTTGATTTTAAAATAAAGTAGTGAAATTATATCTTTCTATTTAAATTTTCAATTCAAAAAAGGTAATTATTTAACAGAGCTAAATATGAAAACACTTCTGTACATTAGCACGTGGACTTATGTTGTTTTTTCTGTACTGAAATTTGTTGTTTTTTCTCCACTCATTCTTGCGCGTCGCACGGTTTTCCCTTCAGTCCTATCTAAAATATATTTTAGATTAAGTAATTTAAAATATAATTTCAGAATTTATAATTCAAACAAAGTTATGTAATTAGAATATGATTTTGAATTACGTAACTTCTAATATTTTCTCATATTACATAAATGTGATTTAAAATATGATAATAGATTAAGTAATTCAAAATACTATTTAAATTGCATAATCTAAAACATAATTATTTAATCCGAAATATAATTCATAATTCCAAATTATGTAATTTAAAATATAATAATTTAAAACTGTCCTGGGTTACATATCTTAGAATATAGATGAATTAATTATAAGATATCGTAGCAAGTAGAATTGATTATTGAGTATGGGATATTACAACAAGGACATATTGATATTATATATAGTGAACAGTGCAAATGTTCACACGATAATACAAAAACATCACATTCTCCAAAATTTCTGACATGGTTATAAAAAAAGTATTTTATAACTTGAATCAATTGAATTGCCTTAATTCAAATGCCTTTGCTTTCTATTTTTTTTTTTTAATTCTTACTTAGTCTTTGAAATTATGATATTATAATTCATCTCTTGAAAAGTATACAAATCCCCAAAAATATTAAAGGTGTTTTTTTTAAACTCTTAAATGGTCCTCATATTTATAGTAGAAGTGGATCTTCTTGTTGAAATGGGTCTTAAATTTTGAAAAAATAATCAATTAAGCCTTTTCTGTTAAGTGTTCACAGACAATGTTAACAGATGTTGATTTGTAATTTTTTTAAACGATGTGTCATTGTGTATAAATTCAGTAGATGATGTGTTTTACCATCATCAATTCCATGTGGAAGCTAAAATTATTATGGTGGGCAACCCTAATATTTAAAGAGATTCCCTCACATACAATTTCTCATACATCTTCGTCTCGGGAAAGAAGAGCTTGTGGAAGGCAGAAGAACAACACTGTTCAGCTGAGGAATGTCTCGTTCATCTTCGTCTTGCACATGCAAGGGTTGGGGCATTCAACACAGTAGTGGTAGTGGTAGGAGGTTGGGTGTAAAACCCACTTGTTTTTGTGGTCACAATGCAGTGTTCCACGTTGCGAGAACCCCTAAAAATAAGGCAAAAAATTTTGGAGTTACCCTAACTTCAAGGTATGTTTCATGGAAGCATAAATGTGAGTTTTATTTTTTTAGGTTTTGACGAGGGAATGAAAGGATGTGTGTTGTTGTTGCGTTGTTGAACAGGGTGGGAGTGAAAATTTCGTTGGCTGCAACTTCTTTCACTGGTGCAGTGAAGAAGAAATTGATGAAGGAAATGAGCTGAATGTAGAAGAAATAAGTCAAAGTGCAAGAAATGAAAAAGTGGGTGGAACTATGATGAAAATGGAACAAACCGATATTAAAAAGTTGAAAATAACTTGTTTAGAGAAAAGTGTTCTTATGTTGGAAAAACGGTTGAAGGTGTTATTGGGGATGATCTTTGTTATATGTGTTTTTAATGTAATTGTAATATCAATGTTGATGAAACTTGGTTAATTTGTAATTTGGTATTTGTAATGTTAATGTGTGTTTTAATTATAAAGTTACTGATTAATATTTAATAATCTATGAAAAATTATTCAGCAATGGTAATTAATAAATACAACAATGGTCAATAAGCAAAATACAACAATGGTCAATAAGCAAGAAGGGATGATTTACTTTTACATGAACAATTGTAGTCAATAAGCAAAAGAAACCTAATAATATACTTTAACAGAGCCCTAAAAGAACATTGTCTTTGAATATCAAAATAAACCAAAAGAAACCTCATCAAACATTGCCTTTTAATATCAAAATACACCAAAAGAAAACTGATAAAATATTGTTTTTCAATATTAAACATTACATCAAATATAAAAGACTATATTCAAAATGAAAGTCCTAACATCTCTGAGTAGGAAGCACAATAAATTGCTAAGTAGGAAGCACAATAGATTGCTGAGTAGGAAGCACATATGTTGGTGGAGATATTGTGACTTCAGTTTCTTGTGATGGGAGATACTGTTACTTCAGTTTGTTGTACATGAGTAGATTGTTGAGTAGGAAGCACATCTGTTGGAGGTCTTTGTGGACAAGATTTTTTGTTGTGTCCAAGTTGCTTGCAAACACCAAATCTTTTTTCTGGTCGCACCCTTTCTTAATTTACTTTCATTCTTCTTCATCTCCGAAGCCTCTAGTCTTCATTTCTTCTTAGGCCTTCCTGGCATTGTTCTTTTCTTTGGGGGTAATACATCTGGATGTGACGTAATTTCCCAGACACGTTGACCATTAATAGGATAAATGATTGTGTTGTAGGTCTCTTCATATGTTGACTTCCTAAATCAATGCCCAATGTATTCTTTTGCATTTAAATTCAAAAATTTTATTGCAGTAATGGCGTGAGTGCAAGGAATGCTAGTAATGGTCCATTTTCTACATGTGCAATCCATTTTGTCAACATTGACAACAAATTGCTCCCAAATTGAGAAATGTGTATGACTTCAAATAATTTATTTGATGACCACCTATCATGAATACAAATTGACAACACAGTTAGCAATAAAATAGTGATCATGTGAACATAAGTTAATTGTGTCATTAAAGTTACCTTGGTATCCAATATCTGGTTAACCATGATTCCTTTTGAAATATGTTAAGAACTTTAGGGCAGACAGAACCTTCATATGATGTCATCTTTATTCTGTTGGGAGCTCATCTCTTAGTAAACCCTAATGTCTTCTAACATGGTAATAATGGGCTTAGACCTAGTATAAACTAGTACACTATTGAAGCCCTCACACATGTTGTTGACAAGAAAGTCACACTTTAATGTAGGGGTGAATCTAGATCTTGACCAAAACCTGGGACAATTGAATGTGAGTAAATACAACTGTGAAATGTGAGTATATAAACCATTTATAATAGTGAATACATACCTTAGTGGAATGACAATCAAGTATTTAAATGTCTCCAAATTGACCTCTTTAATGTTCCTTATTTTAGGCTCCTATTGTTGTGGATATGTGGTTGTTCCTGCCCTTCACATGAGACGTTTAAGGATTTTCCCAAGAAATTTCTTTCTAAAGTTTGAATACAAATGTCTAACACAAAACTTTGTTCTACCCTAGGTAGAAGATCTTGAATAGTTGGCAAAAGACCTTGACATTTTAAAATAGTTAAGTCAACTTACTTATATGTCAAATTTATTGTAATTAAAATTTGTTAACACTGACCTTTTATTCGTCTGAAATAAATGTGCATGATGCACACACAACTTCCCCACCAAGGTCCTCAATGAGAAGATCCAAGAACTAAGTCCACGAGTCTTTGTTTTCTACCTCAACAACAACATATGCTATGGACATAATTTGTTCATTTGCATCTCTTCTAAATGCTATTAGTAACTCCCCTCCATATTTTCCTTTCAAGAAACATCCATCTAACCCAATAATGGGTCTAGAACATATGAAGTTATCTTTACATGTCTTCAAGCATGCATAAAATCTATTGAAGATTAGCTCACCGTTATTGTTTTCAACTTTTATTTTCACTGTTGAACCTGGATGTGTTCTCAAAAGCTCATGACCATAATCATAAATTCTTCTAAATTATTCCTTGAATGACCCTTCAACATTATATTTTGGAATGACTCTTGTCCTAAAAGCCATATTTCGAGATATACCAACATTCCATTTCCTAGTTACTTTGTCCTTAATGTCCATCACCTTCATATTAGGGTTTTCTCTCACAGTTTTTTCCATCTTTTGATTCAACCATTTCGAAGTCATCAACTTTACATTGAAATATCTAGTACAACTTTGATAATCAATGATTTTTCTTAGCTTCCATGACTTCACACCACACATATATGTGCAATAAGCATACCATTTGCATTTCCCATTTGCCCCCAAACACTTTACTGATACCTTCTTCTTTTCATTCTTAATAAATTTTAATTTTTTCACATTACTCGGTGCATAAGTCCTAATGGCTTCTGCGAATTCCTTCTTCTCAGTGAAAAAGGTTCCTACTTCCCATTTATATTCATCTAAACTTTTAGGCATTGCAAAAGTGAGAAACCTACCATAAGTTCCTATATCATCCTTATCCTCCTCATTATTTGTAGCACTAACCAACTCATCTGACAACCACTCAATGTCAGAAAGTCCACAAACTTCATGAATATAGCATCAGTTGTCCGTGAACACTCACATATTGAAGTGCAAGGTTATTCTATCACTTTTCCTTTAGAAGTCCCAATGTCACATTGAATGGTGACATCAACCAAACTTTCTTCATTGACAGACTCATTCAACTTCCTCACCTACTTCCTCATCTACATCTTCATCCTCATGTACATCCTCATCCTCATCTACATCTTCTAGCTCAAAATCATCTACATCATGTATCCCAGTGTCATCTACATCATCACTATTACCATCACCATCACCAACTATATCTTGCATATCTTTAGCAACATCACTGTCACCCTCCTCCATTTGTGTTCCAACTTGAGCATCAACATCACCCTCACCCTCCTCCATTTCTATTCCAACTTCAGCATCAACATCACCCTCACCCTCCTCCGCTTTTCTTGCAACATCACCTTCAGCATCAACATAACCATCAACCCAATCAATCATTTCTATTATTTGAGGTTCCATGGTATTATGAACCACGTAGAGATGAACTTCATCATTTAACCTCGCAATGTTCAACACACGCATAACACCCCGATCATCACTCAATAGTTCTAACCCATCTGGCACAACTAACTGACTTCCTAAACTGTACCGGAGATCTTTGACATCTATATGACCCAAGTCTTTCACTAAAACTAATATGCCAAAATAGCTCCACAAGTCTGGATCACAAGACCATTCTACTATTTCTCCATCAAACTTTAAATTCCCATTCTCATCACTAACAAAATGTCCAGTATGATGGACCACAACTTTAATAAGTTTGTCATCCATGCTATATTATATGAAGCACAAAGTGTTCACACCTGTACATTATGGGGGGAAATATTATTATTATTACACTTCCTCCCACTCAAATGAGGGAACACTCAGACAAACAAGGGAACAAACTAACATCCTCACCAAGGAAACACTCACAGAGATAGGGGACCACTGCTTCTAAACAATTGAAAAATGCAATATCGGGACCACAACATGTACAACTCTACACATTTCAACATGCAATATCGGGACCACAATATCTACAGTTCTACGCATCAATAGTCATACCACAACGCATAATTAGTCATACCACAACGCAAAAACCCATTTCTCATTACCCATCCCTAAAATGAAAACGCAATAGAAAACCAACCACGAAAGCAAACACAAAACCAATCACGAAATGAAACTAACCTTAACTGGCGTCAACATTCGGTTCGGTTCATGCAGCTTGAGGTGATTGTGTTCGTCTTCTCTCTGATTTCAATTAGTCTCCTGTGCTCACTTACCAAATCCCTACTTCCCTTTTTCTAACCTATTTACTTTAAAAAGTCCTAATCTGAAGAAATCTCTAAAACTTTACAATTAAATTTTGTGCCACGTCAAAAACTATTAATTGAAATAAAAATTCCACGTAATATTACACTTTTACATTGACATATTAAGTGTGTAACACGTCAGCATTTGTGAGTAGTTTACCAATACTTAATTGAAAGGATTTAATTGACTAAAAATTTTAAAATTTATGACTCAATTAAAATTGTTTTCAATAAGATGACCCACTTGAAATTTTACTACAATAAGAGAACCCACTTGAAATTTTACAACAAGTGCGAGGACAACCCAAAGTTTTAATTTTTTTTTTTTTTACTTTGAAACTGGAAAAGGAAAAAATGATAGCTATTTTAATAATTTTAATTATTAAATAACATGATTATAATTTTAAAGACTAAATTTAGAGCTTCTATCTTTAATTAGCAAACTTTCATTCCTGATAAGAGAATAACATTAAAATATAATTAAGAATTAGTAAATTAAGTTTGAATGGCAATAAAAACTATTTTAGTGCTATTATAAAAAACATTATTAGCGAAGCAATGCGTCATCATCCCCTGGGTGGAAAGTAGGTTGTTGTCAAAGGTTGTACAGTAATTTTGTTTTGCATGGACTTTGCAGGCACGCAATGTGAGGTGAAAATAGTGACAAGAGTCAGAAGACAAAACTGAGTGCATAAATTACAAAGAAAGGAAAAGGAAAAAGAAGGAAAAGAGATAAAGATAGATTGATGAGAAATAATGTGGTTTTTATTTGCGGTGGAAGCATCACCTTTCTGTTTGATTCAGCTTCATAATGAAAAAGCCGCCAACGATCTTGTCCTCTGCGCTGTTGTTGATGTTCACGCTTCCTCCGTTTTCCATGCCCACGTAGAAAAAAGGAAAAGCCAAAAACAAAGCCACCCCTTTCAATTTCTCTGCATTCTGGAAAATGGGTCGTCGCCAAAACGATTCAGATTTTGGTAGGTTCGCGCTTTTCGCCCTCTTCTTGATTGGCACAATCTCTTGCTCCGCGGTGTACCTTTTCCTTTCCGTGATCTTGAGACCCAACAGTGAATCTCTGCCTTCACTGGAAGATGAGGGTCCAAAAGAAGAGCAATGTTGCAGAGGGGTTGAGAATTTGGAGCTTTGGGGTGAGGCCGTCAAATGGGGCTCTGAATTTGTTTTGAATTCCTCCGAAGAATGTTGCATGGCGTGTAAGAGAATGTGTAACGGTGAGGGAGGGCCCTGTTTGTGTAATTCCTGGGTTTATTGTGGCGATAGAGAGGCGTGTGGACCTAGATTTGGTGAGGTATCGTGGCATTTCTTTTGGTTTGCCACTGCTAGATTTAATTTATCATATTAGGCATGTGATGTAGGATATTTAGCGTGTTGATTAGCTCTTGCACTTGCTTTTGGCTTCACGTGTAGTGTTTATTTATTGTTAGTGTGCAGTTTTCATTGGGTATACTTCCCAATGTTAGATCTTGCCTAAGATTCAGTTTTTGTGCCACTTGTTCTCAAGGCCTGACCCCAGTGGTTGTGTATTGGGTACTCGTGCTCCATATTGGAGGTCCGATTTTCTCATGTCAATGAGCCTAAAGAATTTAAATGATGCTGTTCTCAATTTTTTCCTGCTTGCAATTGGGTTTTATCATATCTTATATTCTGATTACTGAATACTTGATACATGGCGAACTCTTGGAGATTATCACAAATACGAATCTAGTTGCTTCATGTCTTTGTGCTTTAGTTTAATGGATTGATCTGGGAATTTGGTTGGGCATAAGAGTATCATCATTGTAAAGATTGCTGTTCTAGCTGGTTTAGTTTTTTATCATTGCCTTGAATTAACAATTGAATAAGAATGAAATTTTAATCCTTTTTTTTTTAATAGAATTTTGGAGGTACTTGATAGTTGATTCTATTTTCCTGCTTTCGTTTCAGTGTTGGTTAAAAAAGCAACAGGATGCTTTAAATCCTGATCGACGAGACTCGGGAGATCTTGTAATGTGGACTTCTGGGTTGGTCTTTCGTAAGGGAGAGGTAGGAATATTATTTATTGTAGTTTTTTCTATCAAATTATTTTATTTGGTTTGTAAAAGTATTTTCTTTTCGGATTAAAAAAAATCATTGCAACAAAGTGAAAAGCTAGAAAAAAAAAAAAAAAAACAAGAAGAGATTTGTCATGGAAACCTCCTCTAGAATCCCGTGTTAAGCTCCAACCAAATGCATTAGATTGTAGAAATTTTATGTCAAGGAGTAACCTGTTTATGGATGAGAAACAAGGTAGAAAAAAACTGCAAAATGTTTTTCCTCTTTGCATTGTTATAAAAGGCAAAGAGTTTTGCTATACAAATGAATATGTAGTATTGTATTTCCTGCCAGTTAATCAATCAATGATTCGACTTTAATGCTTCTAAATCTTCTCAATTACTTTGGGAGGATCTTCTGATATCATGCCGCATTACTCCCTATATGTATTTTGAGAATCCTGCTTTAGGTTAGAATAACTTCATTCTAATGTGTTTATGAGTTTTTGCCCTTAATTGTATCCCATCTTTTTTATCATAATTGAATTGAAGTGTAAGCATTATGCAATGATTTATGTTCATCATAATTTGCTGAAATATATATATTCTCAACATCCTTTTGTTTTATGCTCAGCATGAAGCTATGTGATTGTTGAATACTAGATCTTTGAGCAACATATAACTTTTCCTTATACACTTGTATTTTTAGGAAATCGTTGGTATGGAAACGGACCATGGAATTCTTCGTATAAAAGTAAGTAATTCTCTACATACCCACTGTATTATATCATTTTCATTTGCACCTTTTTACCCTGGTTATTTTATATCTGGTATGCCAGATATGTTTTTCATTTTTATGTTGTTTCTATCATGTAATTCTTAATGTTAAATCTAACAAACAAACGAGGCACATCCAATGTGTTTGAAAAAATAAAAGTCATCTAGCTCTTAATAAATTGCTTCTCTTTCTGTATTAATGTGTGTGAAGGGGAGGGACCGATAGATGCCATACATGTTTTGGTTTATTAGTATTGTTTTTTGTATCATCTAGTCATTTTACTGATGGACTAGAAGAAGTTTGACTATGCATAAGAAATTTGTTGATTGGCTTGCTAAGAGAGAAAAATTAGAAAAAAAAATGGGAAAGTAGCATGTCTAAAAGCTAAATTTAGCTTATGCAATAGAGTCTAAAAATTTAGGAAAACTATATTTTAGCTAAATTTAGCTTCTACAAATTAGCTTATGCATAAGTTAGTTTTAACTCTTAGAAAATCTCATGTAATTTTTTTTTCTCTCGTACTTATCTTTGTGAAGAGAAGTTTGTTCAAATGTACCTGGAGATAAAGAGAACACAGATTTTTACACTTTGTTTAGAATTTCTAGTAACTGCACGTATTTTTGCCTTTTTCCAAAGCAGTATCTGATCACATGCTTTCCACATGCTGATTATTTTTCAGCTTGAATCATTCATCTATTATCTACTTGGTCTGATTATTTTTGTGAAACTTTGCATAAGTTGCAGCTGATAGCATCAGCCAAAGGTTTGGAAAAAGCTGATAGCATAAGTTGCATAATTTGTGAACAGATTATGTAAAGCGGGCTATTGGAAAAAAAAAATAATTTTGAGAAGATTATGTACATATGTGTCTTTTTTGAGTGATTTAGGTTCAGAGACATTTGAAAAGGTAGTTCTTTTAATGCATACAAGCTTGGAATACAGGATTATCTAGTTCCAAGGAAGATGGCTTGTTACTAGGGTTGATGCTAAGTGCACTTGTCGACCAGTGTTTAAGGCAAGTTCAATATTAAAAATGCAATTTTGGATAGAGCAGTGAGTGATGTCGGTGTTGACATATTCTGTACCAAGTAGTAGGTGTAGCTTGAAGATGTTGCACTTGCACATACTGTCATCTAGCCTTATACTTTTAGTTTAGAGTGTCACTGGATAGGAGGGGGAGGTATTTTTTAATTTTGAACTCTGCTTCAACTTTTGCCCGTATTTGATGAAGATTCTGTCTTCTGAGCCTCAATCATGCTGCTAGCCTACTAGTAAAATGCAAAGTTATATCATGACCAATATCTAGATATAATGGCTTGACTTTCTACAGATATATGATTTGGGACAGTGTAATGCTCTCCTAGTTGTTCGATAGATAGATTGAGAGGAGGAAACTGAAAAAAATGTGTTCTAAACTTTCATTGCCACAGCTTTTGCCCGAATGCGCTCCAAATTCTGTCTTCTACATTCTTGAACTCTTGGCACTGCCTCACTGTATTGGTTGTCAGATTCATAGAGCTGAAAGCCGAGGAAGCTTTTGGGATTCAAAAGGAAATCACATAAAAAGGGTAAGATTTATTATGTTAATAACTATAGAAAATTGTGCATATGTTCTGCACAGATTTGCTGCTTGTTTTAATCAATTTCTTTGTGAATGAATTGATTTTGGTTGACAAAGTGTCTGCTCATCTGCTTATCACATGACTAGTTGTTGTATTTTTATACCGTCGGCAAATGCTACTTAAATGATTTTATTTTCCTTTTCCAGATTCTCTATAGCAATATTTCTTGGTAATTATATTTGACTTGGTTAGACTCTGTTCTTCAGCTTTTTATTCATGGTTAACTCAACTTTTTGTGGTCCTCAGCTTCTTCTATCGGCCATTTAAATGAAAAAAGGAGAGGATAAATCAACTAGTGGATCCATTTGTGTTTAATACTGGTTCTATCCTTTACCTGCATCTGCTTAATTTTTATCCTAGCTTTCTTGTTTTGAAGTAGTTGAAGTTTGTTCCTGAATGGTGGAAACTTGTCCTCTGCAGGCTGCTTTGTTCTTAAATTTAATTTCTGTACAACTTACCTCCAGATTATTGATTATTGACAACCCCCTTTTTTTGCGTTTTTGAATTTGAATGTTGATGTAGACTCCATATGGTCCTCCTTTTGCACTTATTCAGGGAACATTGGAATCCCATGGGTCTATTTTCAAGGATATTCCAAAAGAGTACTGCCCTACCGTAAGAAGAGGATCTGTAGCATGGGTTGGTTCTGGTCCAGAATTCTTCATCAGCCTTGCGGATCACGAGGAATGGAGAAATCCATACACCGTTTTTGGCTATGTTCTATCTGAGGATATGGAAATCTTAGAGAAAATTTCTCAGCTTCCAACTAAATCTGAAATTTGGAATAGCATTAAGATCTCTATCTTGGAGAACCCAGTTTCATTACGGTTTCGAAGAATGAACACAAAGTCTTGAATCCTCAGTTTCATTGATTTGTTCTTTCAAAATTTTCCTTCTTTGTTAAGTGATAAGGGGTTCAATATGGATCTTGTGCTCAAGTTGCTTCCAGACATTCTAGCTGATTGCAAATCAAATAGAGTAGAGTGAGTGAGTATACTAGTTTGATAGATATGTCTGTGGATATTTCACGCTTCTGTTATTTCATATTTCCTTGCACATAACTTAGTGTAGAAGAAAGGGCAGCATCATTCTCATCATCGTGGACAACAAAAGCATACTGGAAATGGGATTATGTCCCAAGATACTAGCTGATGACACCCATTTGCAGACATTATTGTGTGCTACAAAATTAGTGAACATTTCTTCATTCACCATCAGATTAGGTGGAGCCATAGAATAGAATAATTGACTCATTGTATTGAAGTTTGTGCCTTGCACTTCTTGCCTTTCATCATACAAAAATATTGTTTGGTTAAGTTTTAGTATTTTCTCTTGTTAGGTAATATTTTGTACATTTCTGGAAGGAAGTTCAATTTTTGACATATCAACGTGGCAAGTTACTTTATATAAATAAGATATTGACAAATATTGGAACATTTATCTATCCTGATAACTTGTAATATAGTCCAAAAGCTTGCAGTTTTCATGTGTTTGTAACTTTCTGGGAACCTAGAAAATCAATCTATTTAAATTAACAATTACTGGTTCAAGTGGTAAGACTAGCAATAATAAGCTGATAAAATCAATGAGAAGATTCCTTTAAAAAGAGTCAAAATGGAATATCATTGTTGACAAAACAGGATACTTTAACAACTTTGGAGAGAGACAGAAGGTTTTAAGTGTGATTATGTCTGTTTGAAAGCTCCAATTACGTTGTGGTTAAAAACAACTACAATGATAACGATTACCAACCATTCCACTCAATCCGATCTATTATAGTTTCAAATTTAGGAAATAAATTTATTTCAACTTATTTATTAGTTAAAAAAAATTGAATTTATTCTAGTTTATGGTTAATAGATTAAACAAGTTACTTTATTGGATCATTTAATTATAATTTTTTTTTAATTTAATTTTTTAAATTTAAACCAAAATGATGTTATTAAGTTCTAGACACAAGAACAAAATTAGATAAATGAATCATATATATAGATGAAGTTCACTCACGTATATAATATAATTTTTTAGAGCACTACTCTTATTCTTTGAATAATCAATACATTTCTTTAGTACTTTTACTTTAAATATTTTTAAACAAATTTAGAAAAGAAGCAGTTTAAAATAAATTTAACCAAAATAATTACATAATAACCTTTAAATTAAACGAATCATTCGAGTAACAAATGTTCGTTTGATTGTAGGATAGATTTCGGTATAATATCAAGAACAATAATTATAAATAGTTTAATAGGAACTTAGTTTTTGAATATTTTTAGAAATATGAAATAAAAAGAAAAAGTGTTTAAATATTAGAAAAAAACGAAAGTATAGAAAAGGAAATAAGTAGGAAGTTAGGTAAAAGTTGTTGAAGGGGAATCTTAGGTTTTTAGAGGTGTAACCCACTCTAACTAAGAAGAAAAAAAATGAGAATATGAATTAATAAAGAAAGATGAGAGGAGAAAGAAGGAGGTAATGTAGAAGAAGTAGAAGTAGAAGTAGGAGTGCTGGGTGGGTGAAGAAAGAAAGAAAGAAAGAAAGAAAGAAAGAAAGAAAGCATTAAAAATGATGTTGGGAAAAACACACAGCCCACCCTTGGCGGTGGGTAACTTTAATAACACCCACCAAGTGCCCACCCCACAAACAGCTAATTTTGATGATAAGGGAAAGGGAATTGGTCATGGCCAAAGTCAGAGGTGGACCTCTCTCCCCCGCGGCGCACGTTAGCCCCTCTCCATCTCTCCCAAGCGGTGGTGGCCTCCTCATCCACCCACGTCACAAATTCAGCCGCACATCCCTCCCAAGCACTTTAACAACAACCATGCCCCTTTCCCAAACAACAACCTTTTCACTCTCTTCTCCTCTTCTTCCCCTCCTTATCCTCCGCCCCACTCCTCCATATCCTTCACCCTCCCCCTTAACCTAAAAACACTACCTTTCTTCCCATGGCTTCCCCATCTTCCCCCACTGATTCCAATCCCCCCTCCGCCCTCCCCCTCACTCTCGCCGCCCCTCCCTCCACCTCCTCCCGCCGTCTCCCCCCGCCATGCTGGACCCCGGAGGAAACTTCCGCCCTCATCGACGCCTACCGCGACAAGTGGTACTCCCTCGGCCGCACCAACCTCAAAGCCACCCACTGGCAAGAGGTCGCCGATGCCGTCACTGCCCAGTGCCCCAACGCTTCCCCCACTGCCAAAACCGCCGTCCAGTGTCGCCACAAAATGGAAAAACTCCGCAAACGCTACCGCACCGAAATCCAACGCCTCCGCTCCCTCCCTCTCCCTCGCCTCATCAACAACTCCACCACCGCTTCACCCTCCTCCTGGGTTCACTTCAAATCCATGGATTCCATGGAAAAAGGCCCCAACAAACCCCACACCGACACAACCACCGCCACCAACCCTAACACCCCCACCAACAACCTCAATTTCCCAGACGACGACAACGACGACGATGATCTGTACGAGGAATTCAAGAACGCCCCTGGATCCAACACGCGCAGCCTCAATAAACTCTACAAGAACGGTTTTGGATCCGGATCCGCCTCCGGGTTCCGGATCCGGATCCCGGCCGGGGTGCCAAACCACACCTCTTCGAAATTCTTCAACGCGCCTCCTCCCGGCATGGTGCCGCGCAACGGCGCGAAGAGGGAGCGTGAGAGCGACGCGGTGGCCGAGATGGTGGGCGCGATAAAGGTGTTGCGCGATGGGTTCGTGAGGATGGAGCAGATGAAGATGGAGATGGCGAGGGAAATTGAGAGCATGCGAATGGAGATGGAGATGAAGCGCACGGAGATGATCCTGGACTCTCAGCAGCGGATCGTTGAGGCTTTCGCCAGGGCCGTTTCACAAAAGAGGAGCAAGGGCAAGTCGACGCCTTCTCCCTCGTCGCAACCCTGATTATGAATATTGGGTGCTTTATGCCTCTAAGGTGTTTGATTAATCGTGATTAGTATGTTCTCTTTCTGTTTTAGGTAGGTTCATATTGCTATACTCTTCTCCTGCAACTTTTGCTCTTGTCTGGGATCTGTTTATTCATGTTCAATACTCTAGGCTCGGTCAATATGCTTTTAAGCCTTTCATCTACTTCTCTGTCTCTTTACAAATTTCCTCCTCATACTTTTCTTTCATTACCTCTAACTCTCTACTTTTTCATTATTCTAATTACCTTCTTAGTCTCCTCTTATGTTTATATAATATTTTCTCCTTCAATAACATTTTTCTGTTTGGAAGACCAAAACCATTGCCTTGACTTAAGCTAAAGTTGCACATAAGCTCTTAAAATACAATTCAGGTTGTAGTAAATTATGTGGGTGCTTTGTGTTTAAAAGAAAATTGTTCAATTGGGGACAAAAACTGAAAGGATTTGGTAGAGGATTTTGAAGCATTTAAAATGAGTTAAGATGGAGATTGAACTGAAAATACATGAATCTCTTTTCATGTTTCAGGAGTCTTGATCAGATTAAACCGGACGACAAAAAAAAATAAAATAAAATACAAACATATTATAAACTTAAGGATAACTTCAAAATGCACATAAATTTATTTACGGGTTATCTTTCCTTTAACCCAAGTATAAGCATTTCCTGAGAAATGGTTTCAGTAATAACATCAAAATAGTCTTGTTATTGTACTAAAAAACATGTTGAGAGAAAAGGGGTCTGAATGCTCAGAGATCTTGTCAGCCAAAAGAGTATCAGATAAAAAAGGATTGTCATGCGTGAGATCTTTCCTAGTAAAACCTTCATAGTTGCCGACTTTTTACTGGGCGATCCTTCTATACCCTTTTAAAGTAAGGGCCTTTAAAGTAAGGAATTTTGATGTGGATTAATTAAACTATGTTATCTGCAATAATTTCATCCACACTTTCAAAGATCGCAGAGACTCCTTTGGTCATTGGTGGTTCGTGACAGTGGAGGATGCAACAGTGTTGCAGTAGAGGAAGTGAATTGGAACTCTGCTTTCTCATGAAAAAGAGATTTACCATTGATTCGTTAATGTGGAGGAATTCTGCGATCCATTATCTTTCAACTAAAGAAATGTCACGTCATCTAACAAATTGAATCCACTTATAAAAGTATCAAAACCCTTCTTTTTAAAAGGCACCACACTCTCTGCCATTTTATATTTGCATATCTTCTCTTTTTAAGGTTTTAAACAACTCTTTTTCTTAGTTAAAAGTCGTAGTTAAAGACTAGTTCAGAGAAGAAGAACATTTGTTTCTCAAACTCAAGATAATACAAAGAAGATAGCAGAGTTTGTAAAGGAGTAGACATGGATAAAACTCCAAGTGTTCTCTTGCCTCCATTAGTACACTTGCAACACTTGTACAAGTACCGGTCTTTAGTTAATTTTTTTAGTTATTTTATACATGTTTTTGAAATACTTTTTAACCATCAAATGATCATCCTTCGGGAACATTTTTCTTATCTATCAAACGAATCTCCTCTTCCACCTGAGAAAATTTGGAAGTTTTAAAAGATTTTTTTTCTTCTTAAATTTGGTATCTTTATTTTTGAAACATTCAATATCATCTTTCAATTTTCAGTGTTGTTCTTTCATCTAATTTTACTAATGTTAGCAGTGTTTAAGGAAGAAGAAACACATCAACTGAAATACTCTTTCAAAAAATAGTTAACGAAATTAAATATTTTAAAAGTAAATATTCAAAGAAACTGAATTGAATCGTGTAAACAGAAGAGAAACAAAATAAACATTTTAACCTTTTAATAAGGATCAAGTATATTTTCCAATCGAGTGTTTCCACATCATCAATGAATAATAACTAGCTAAAAACCAAAATTATTTTATAGGGATTAAAAATCTTAAATTGATTATAATATGTAGCAAGAAATCTATTTTAGAAATATATCATCTGATGTAAATAATTTATAATGAATGATGAATAAGAATTTTTATTATCATAATATATATATATATATATATATATATATATATATATATATATATATATATATTTCTCAAATAATTGTTTTATTATTAATAAGATTTGAAGATGTACTAGGGACCACCGTCTGGGCAAGAATATAATCGGACGGCCGGTTAAGAGATCAACTCACTGAAAACTCCCAGCGAGGTGGACGGTTACCTCGTAAGACGGTTACCTTGTAAGACGGTCAGTAGGCTTGAATAGCGGGGTCCGGACGGTAGCAAGCGAACGGTCTCCATGGTTAAGGTAAATTCAAGATGATTTGTATAATCACGTGTTTAAGGTGATTGGGCTGCAATTGGGCCTTAATTAGGGCAACCTTAATACCAGGCCCATGTCCAACACTATAAATACATGTCAAAGATTCCAGGTAGGTAGGTTCATTTATTACGCATTTATCTCTGAATCTAAAAGCCCGATTGGATAACTTAACTAACTTAAGCATCGGAGTACCTTTGGCAGGTACCCTCTGGACACAGGGAGTACAAGGAAGAACTGGTGGAGTGAGTTAGCAGACGAGTCGAGGACAAGAAATTGTGTAGGTTGGGAACTCGGCCTCATACCGGAACATTTTGGCGCCCACCGTGGGGCCGAGTGTCTAAACCCAATGGTGACCACAAGAAACACGACTACTGAAGACCCTATGGAGGCGATTAGGGTGTTGCGACAACAAATGGAGGACATGAAGCGCCAGCACGAAGAAGAGTTGTCGGCAATGAGAGAGGAGTGCACGGCTCGGATCGCTAGGGAGCGGGCATCGAGGGAGAAGGGCAAGGAAGTAGCCGGTCGGGAGCAAGAAGACGACCCTCGGGCTTCGACCGGCCGAGAGAGTATGGCTGAACACAGTAGTGCTTCAGATCGAACTTAGAATATAGGGAACGCTGAGTTGGAGGGAAGCCAAGAGAGGACTAAGAGAGTGACTAGTACGACTAGTACTCTCGTCACAGTGCCGACGGTGAAGGAGAGGAAAAAACAAATTGAGAAGAAATTTCAACATAGAGAATAAATAAAGAAAGAGAGAGAAAAGTGATATTGTAATTTTTACTTTTTATCAATAATATAATTGTAGTATAATTTAAATAATTTTGTTTTGAATGTTATTATTTCGCATTTATATTTTCTCTTGCAAATCTAATTAAGAGAAATTCTGCTAAATTTTTTAACCCTTTTTTTAGTTGTGAAACAACCAACTCTCTTTTTTTTTTAAAAGAGGAACCACAACTTGCAAGCTTAACAAAATAACTAGACCATTTTAAGGATGAAGATCACGTTTGTTGTAACAAACCTACACAACATGAACTTTGTTTCATAGTCATGGTTGAAATTGAATGAGACATTCGAGGAAGAATAAAGCATGAATAGAGAGTTGGATTGTTGTAGTACCAATATCGTGCAACCTCCACGCAACACTTTTGCAATACCGATTTCACAACACCTTTCAATACTTTTCACTTTCTCTTTTACTTTATAAGTACAAAATTTTACTTTTTTTAATGACTATTTAATCTTGATAGTGTGAAATGATATCGAATAACATTTTTCTCAAATCAAACTATCATATTTAAAATAGTAAAAGTTATCTCGTGTTCATAAAGTACATACAAATTATCTCTTGTTCGAACACTTTCTTTGGAGGATAATATTCATCATACCTAGCTTGGAAATGTGCATGATAAAAATTCCATGATCAAGAGCTTTGATTAAACCATTTGTTGATTAGTCAACTCTCTTTATAGGAAGAAGACGGAACGAACGACTCTATTTGAGGATATGAACTCGTGCTATGCTTTTTAAATGTCTGATATTAGAGAAAAACCAAGTCAATTATTGAAGGTTGATTATTCAGGTAAGAGGCACAATCAATCGCTAAAACCTCGCAATTATGTTTATCATTTTTTTTTCTAAATAAAAGACTCACATTAATTTGGTTGATTTTATTTTTAGCATATTGAAGGATTAATTTGGTTGAGTATTTAAGTAAGAATTTCATAACTTAATTAATCTCAACCTAATGCCATTGAGAATCATTTTTGTTTGACACATGCCAAGAAACATTTCTTTCTCCCAGAAGATTAACACATTATTCCCAAAGAATGTGTAATAATAATAATAAAAGAAAGGGTTAAATATGTTTTTAGTCTCTATACTTTGGGGCGATTTTGGTTTTAGTCCATTTTCAAATTATGGTACAATTTAGTCCTTCAACTTTAAAAAACTCTGGTTTTAGTCTTTTTTACCAATTTTTTTTAGCTTTATTTGTTGTTTCAAGCACGTTTCTTAGTTAACATTGAAGCAAAAATGTGTCAAACAGTATAAACAATCCAAATGCTATAATGAAACGTGTTTGAAATAACAAATAAAGTTAAAAAAATTGGTAAAAAAGACTAAAACCAGAGTTTTATAAAGTTAAAGGACTAAATTGTACCATAAAATGGACCAAAACCAAAATCGTCTCAAAGTATAGAGACTAAAAACATATTTAACCCTAAGAAAAAACTCTTTTTTCTCTTTGTTTATCGAATTTATTTCTTGTAACAGATCAAAGATCCAAAAATAATTACCTTTGGAAAATCTTTCCCTTGAATCTTTGCATAATTGTGCATTGTCAATGTATACGGTGTCTCTGGGCAGTGTCAAAATTATCCATGATGCATATTACTTCGTTCTTGACCATCATGTTAAGAACAAGACAATAAAAAAAAATACACAAAAATTTAATGCAGTTTAACATAAAATGTTATGTTTATGTTTACAATACAATTATACTAGAAAATACTTTTATTTCATTTATACTTGAAAATAATGTGTATTTCAAATTTTACAAAAAAAAAAATTGTTTATATAACAAAATAAAAAACAACATCCTGTAACATTTACCGATATATCGAACATAAAATTATCTCGTACCAGTTCTGTAACGTTGTCATCGATAAAAGAGCACGTTTCATTTCTTCGTGAGGGATCATTTGTTCCATTTAGACGAGGAGCAAGAAGAATCAGTAGCATTCTCACTTGAATGTAAGTAAGAAGTTGAAGGGTTTTGTGAAAGATCCCATTGTTCATGAGAAAAAAGAAAACTACGAACAACTGAGCACAAAGATAGAGCAAGAAGACGGTCCAAGAAATAATAAAGAAGAAGAAGAAGGCACAACGGAAAAAAGGAGCAGGATCAACATGCTGATACCATATTGAGAATTCATACCTTCGTGGAGATGAAATAACGAAGATAAACACAAAAGGAAGTAGACGAAAAAGCTGACATACACAAAACAAACTATCAGACACAAAGGTCTATCATACACAAAAACAAACTATCAGACGCAAAGATCTATCACACGAAAGCAAAAGATCACTATGGTTCATAAAATACATGCAAGATAAGATATAAATACAAGCAGAATAATAACGAAACTCATGAGTTATTGGACCTGAAGAAGTCCAATAGTAAATACTCAATACCAAGCAGATGATAAGCAATGAGTTTCAACATCATGCAAATAAACGAAAGAAGGTATGTAATAAGTTTTGGATATATGTCAAGTAATGGGTATATGTTGTTGAGAGCTTAATCAACTAGGACATAAAGCTATTTGTTTGATTCAACTTCATCACCCATCCCTTGAACAATTACCGAAAAATCTTCGAAAGTAAAATCAGGTTCTCTCACTTTTGATCTCCCTGCACCTACATATGTCTGGACAAGGTAAATCATGAGCAACATCATAAAACAAACAATGAGAGAAAGTGCAAAAGCCGCTGTAGTAGTAAACCAGAGGAGAGGAAGTTTGAAAACGCCGCAAGTTACACCAACCCCTGACAACTTGCCAAACAACTTAAAGGTATAGTGAAGTGATTCAGAAATCAATATTAGCATGATAGAAATCTGATACACTGGTTGCAGTGGCCAAATCAGCAGCAAAACTAGAAGAAAACCCACCATGATTGTCATTTTATCTGTGATCTCTGGATTAAACTCTCCAAAGGCTTCCCCAAAGGTCAACAGTAATAGTGCTGTGTCAGATAAGTTTTCCAATTTGAAATCAAATTGAGCCGTCAGCTTTTCTGCTTTGAATTTTAGAAAAGCACCACCCGACACTAGCAACATGTAATGAAAATTCATAGGAATATACTCTATGCTCAACACTATTAAAGTTATACAATCCATGAAGCTTTTAGGACCGTGTCTTAGCAGTGTTTCAGGAGGAAGGTTTCTTGGTGGTGTTTTAGGAGGAGGGTTTATAGCTGTTTCAGTAGAACTCACAGAGCAGGCGCAGAAATCTTCTGTCTTTACCTGACAAAACAAAGAAATCAAATCAATGTGGTTGGTTTCACCTTGAAGAGATATAACTAAGGAAAAAGTAACAACACATTTTTAACACTGATAAGGTAAATTAATGTAGTTCAACTTACTCATTTCTTCTAAGTGTTTTTTTTTTTATATAATTTAATTTTCTGCCCAATATTTATATTAAAAAGAATTAATAACAGGAAATTCATTATTGAAGGACTCAAAATAATATACTTAAAAATTATATATTTTATTATTTTTACTAATATAAAAAAAGTAAAACATAATTCAATATAAAAGAAATTGTATATATTTAATAGATTTTTTTTTTAAAATTATTGAATGCATCAATGATTAAATCAAAATTAAAATTTTGAGTTATATCTTTTTTCAAAGTAAATAATTATATAATGTGTAAGAAATTTATTCTTCATTTTATTTCACAATTTTGTTTTAATAATACTCATTACAAGAAAAAAAAACACTATTCAAGTAATATATATTTCCTATTCTTATCAAATAATGATATAATTTAAATTTAAATAATTAAGAAAACTAACAATAAATTATTGAAGTTAAAATTTTAAACTAAATGAATATAATATTGACAACTTAGTAATAAAATTCTTTATTAATAGTAAATAAGCTAATAAGTAAAATAATGATAAATATTATAATCTTTCTTTCTTTATATGTATTTTAGTTCAATAATTATTTAAGTTTCATTTATAACAAAAACAATTTTTTGAAAACTCATACTTTAAAACAATGTGATTATACTATATATTTTAATAAGGAATATGTGAAAAAAAAAATATTGGGGGAATGGAGGTTTCTTATTTGACTGTACAAGTGAAAATTGTGTAAAAAATGTTAAATTTAGCACAGGATTGCCATAAAGGAACCAATTATAGTTACAATATAAAAAATTGTATTGTTGTCTACCATATCTACCTAGAGTAACATGGTTTTCTAATCAACAGTACATAACATTCATTTTATTAGATTTGATTTTGATTGATTTCTCTATAAACATTATTAAGAAAATAAAAGAAAGACAACTTCTTGAAAAAAATCTCGTGTAAAATTATACCTAAGATAATTTTAATTCATTAAAAAGAAAAATTGTTTATGTTGTTTTTTTAGTAAAATTTTGTTTCTCATGTCAAAAGTTAAAATATTTGAAAAGTTCAAGATTGAAGCACGTCATAAATATAATTAATTTGAATGTTTAAAATTGAATTCTTATTAAAAGAACTTATTTTAGTGAAATTCATTTTTTTAAGATTTTACTATTATTTTTGTCTTTTTATCTTTTATTTATAAATCAATATTTTTTTTCTCTATCTAATATTTTTTTAGTTCATTGGTGAATTCAATCCTTTCTTTTTCAAGGCAAGTTAACCAACAAGTGGGAAACGAAAATATAAAAGTAACTATGTTATATCCATTAACAATAAAATCAAAGAGTAAGATACTGATCATAATTAAGCCCATTATTCTTACAATTTATAATAACTGTAAAAAAAATATTTTTTAATTTGATAGTTTGTATTTTATGAATTATATATATATATATATATATATATATATATATATATATAATATGTATATTTATATATATTTCTCTTATTGTAAAAAAAAAAATTGTCCAAAGAAATAGTTATCTGAAAAATCATTTTTGAAAACTTAATTACATAAATATTGGTAAAATATTTACAAGAAAATGAAAAGATGGATAATATTAGTAGAATGGTCATAACTGAGTAATAAATGAACAATTAACCTCAATAATAATAAACTATTCATATTATTAATTATTAAAATAATAATTTTCACGCTTACTCCAAACACAGCAAATATACTTTTGTACTTATTCAACTTTAACATTTTTACAAGAGAAATATTATTTGACATACTTAAATTTTTTATATTTATTTGATATTATTTTTATTTATTTTTTATTTTTTTCTTTTCTAAAAATTATAAAATTTTACACTATTTTAATCTTTTATCTTATATTATGTGTCAAATAGACAGTTAAACAACGATGGCAAAAAAAACATTAAAGAAATGAAAAGGTTGTGACGAAGAACAAGTGAAATGCTTATATGTTATCCAAGATCAGACAGATTCGGTTTCAGTAATTACCAGATCGTGTTCCTTGTCCCGCAGTATCTATAATCATCATCAAATATAACATTATTAGCTATGAATTGCAGAGTTTGCATAAGCAAAGAAAGCACACTAAATAAACAAGAAAATTAGATTACTACTGTCTATTACGTTTGTGCCGTGTTCTTCATATTGGATCTCCATCTCAATATCCATATGCAAATATACCCAAGGTAGTGCTGTTAATCAGAGCACAACAAGTTTTTCAAGATAAACTATATATAATGGTAAATAAGATTTATCACTAAAGAACAACTGCAACATGAGGATGATGAAGAAATAAGCGAAATGCAAATGTCATATATATTCATGATCACAGAATAGATTCAGTAGGAAGTTTTTCATTACTTACCTGATTGAGTGCCTAATCGGGTAGTATCTGCAAGAGTTAACAAATATATACAGTACTGTGTAAGTTATCGAACATCAGCTTCAACAAAGAAAACATAGACAATAACCTACGGGATAAAAAGTATATGTCACACTGTTTATTACGTTAGGGTTGTTATCTCTTTCAGGAACGCTCTTCGTCTCCGCCTTTGTGTTAGAGACAAACTCCTTCGTCTCCACCTTTGTGTTAGAGCCAAACCTCTTCAAGAAGCTTAAGAATTTGTCTAAACACAAGTTGCAGTTTGTTGCAGTTTGAAAAAGACGACATTTTGAAGTCAAATCAAAGCAACAAACGCGTTTGCGTGTGGTGTCAATTGCTAGCGAAGTTTCAGACTCCATTTACTGAAAGCACAGACCCTTGGCTTTTGGTGAGTTTCATTTTTCAAACTACGCAGTTTAAGGATGTCTCTTCTTTCTTTTATTCTGAGTCTTCGTTGACCGAAGACTTTAGCAATAAACTAACTACTTTTCATACTCCCTTGAAGTTTCGATGGATGCAGATTAACGCGTTTTCTTAGCTTGAATTCATTAGTCTTGATCATTTTAGGAGGCCACAAGGAGGTACTATAATTTTTTTCTGCAATATTGGTTTCTCATTGTGTGGAAAGACTAGAACAACCGCCTGTGTTTTGTAGATTCAAACCCTTTCATGTCTTTCCCTGTGATGGATCGTCAATCGCAGAAGGATAGATATACGATCCGTGAAATAGTATGTGTTACTTTGTTTACATCCATTCCAACTGTTTCTGCTTTTTTCTGTTTTCTTCTTACTCCTCTCACCTGTTCATCCGTAGTTCACTTTTTTGTTCCCAATTTCTTATGTTTTGTTTTTCTAAAGCCTTTAATTTGTAATTATGGCACAATGTTGTTTAAGGATTCAATTGAAAGTATATGTGAATCACCACTTGTACTTGTTCTCGTGCCTCAGAAACGCGAATATATATCAAAGCTTTATGAACAACTAAGAGTGATGATGTATACTTATGAAGCTCGGATGGAACGAGTGCATTGCCCTTTGAAAAAGGATGCCAAGGAAACCCTTCGCTTTAAGGATAACTTGTTTTTTGAAGCTCAAAATCTATTCTCACACTTGAGAGGTATGAGACGTATGCTCAAAGCTCTACTCTGCAAGGATACTGTTGGATATCACAGCACAACAGAAAGCCACATGGTAAGTTGGTAAGATTAAAGATTTGTGAATAATTGTTCTGTTTGATGTTGTTTTGCTTTCTGATTTATGTTATCATGTAAGAGGATATATACTAACACATTTATGTTGAAGAAAATTTATTTTATTATTTTTTACTATTTCTTATTGTTCTCTTAAACTTTAGTAGAAGAAGGGGTTAATTTAGAAAAATACCGAGATTTCTAACCTGCCTATTGTAACTCGGAGAGATTTCTGTAACATTTCTGATCCTTCTTGGGACTTTCTATATGCTGCAGACAGGGAGTAGAATTTGGGGTACATTTTATGTGCCTAGTAATATGAGTGGTTTCTGTTACTTCAACGTGAAAAATCAAAAGGTGAATCAAAGTTTCACCACAGAAAACAAGTTCTTGGAGTGTATCAATGAACCATATGATGGTAATCCTTTAGACACTACGATAACGTTAAAGACTTCCCAACTGCGAGACAAGTTCACAGGTTGTGATCTAAACAACAATAGCGAACACTTCAGTCATGAAAAACGCAAGAAAACCGTACATCGTGTTTCATCTTTTGTGATGGCGTTCATTGTTTTTCTTTCGGTTGCCATGGAAATGTGCAGCCAGTTATCAATTATCCAGCTTCAGCCAAAATCTGGCCCCATGTTGTTTTTGTCCACAATTCTCAAGCTGTTCGGTTTCATGGCGTATGTATCAGCTACTGCAGCGATGATTGTTAATGGTGCACCATTCTCTAGGATGCAGGGTTCAATGCTAATGTTTTGGGCCACTTTTATGCTTGTCAGTTCTGCTAAATCACTCACAGAAGTGTACCTTCCATTACTGGGAATCATTTTCGCAGGAAGTTCTACCATTATATAAAGATCAATAATGAAAAAATTAAGAAGTGTACCTTCCATTACTGGGAATCACTCACAGAAGTGTACCTTCCATTACTGTTATACCTCCTATATATAAATATGAATTTATCTTCTGCGTGCTAGTGTTTATGGTCTAACATGCACCTTGATGTTCAGGGTGCACCCATGGTCCAACAGCTTTATAGCCATAGATTTTGTTTGAAATAACTTAACAAATAAGTCTATGACTGTAAAGGTTGGTTTTTCAGTCCCCTAAACTCAAGGTGCATTTAGAACCCTGTGTGTTTCTTGTTCTTGTTTGTATCAATAATTCATAGGTGAAACACCGTACTTTCGGTGCAGTGCTGTACTGTTTTTGTTGGATTTTACTTGCTTACCATTATGTTGAAATTTTATATTTCAGTGATTTAATATGAGCAAATACTCTTTACTAATTGTGTTAGACAGACATCACAAATATATACGAACTTAGCAGAGCATAAAGATCTGTAATATTTAAGATTAAAACATGCTCGTCATATGTTTGTTAGTGATGGAATTATTCCAACACATATACAAAAAAAGTACCTCAAGATGTCATCAATGAAGTCTCCATGTTCATTCATACCCTTTTCTATATTGCCCAATTCTTTATATAAAATTTTCAATCTTGAGTGAAATTCGAGATGTGCATGATAATTTATATCAAGCAGCAGTATATGTTCAACAGCTCAAGTATACACCATTAAGAGTTTGCGAGCACAGTGAAAAGAATATATATGTGTGTATATATATAGGGGAGAATGAGTGGTTCTTGACTTTGTTATAAAAAATTGATATTGAGGGACCATCATCATGTTTTGTATAGGCAAAGAGTAGGCCAATGTCTTATTTTGTCCCCTTTCATTATTTCAACTAATGGAATTTTGATATATATGTAAAATCAGAGCATACTGCGGAGGAAGAAGGAGAGTGGCACAAAAGAAGAGAAATAAAAAATCATTCTAGAAAGCTGTTTCTGAGAAGTATTTTTTATGTGTTTCGGAAAGCTATTTTCAAAATACATTTTATATAGGAGTGTGTTTTGGAAAACTCATTCCAAAAAGCATTATACGTGTTTTGGAAATTTCATTTCGGAAATTTCATTCCAGAAAACATATCCCAAAATTCATTTCATACGTTCTAGAAATTTTGTTTCAAAAATCACACTTTCGGAAATCTTGTTCTAGAAATTCTTCTCTGGAAATTTCATTCAAAAATTGAGTAGTTTCCAAAATGTATATTCTGGAAGTCATTTTTCCTTACAGTAAAATGGTCGTTTTAAAAATTTGAAGATGTGCGCAAAGATGCTGTGGGTGCAATAAGTAAAGATCAAAGGTCTACTAAAAACGTATTGTAGACTGTTTCTGTTTGTACCTCCACACATTTTTTTTCCTGCATTGTCACAATCCAAAACTATTCTTAGGATTGTATTTTTCTTTAAAATTTGTTAAAGGATTTTCTTCTTAACGAATTTTAAAATTAATTGAAGTTTCCAAAAATTCTTTAACAAATTTCAAAAATCGTTAAAAAAAATTTTCAACGAATTTGTTGAAAGATTTTTCAAAGATTTCAATAAATTTCAAAATTTGTTAAAGAAAAAAATCTTTCAATAAATTTCAAAACTTGTTGAATAATTTTTTCTTTTAACAATTTTTAAAATTTATTAAAGAAAAAATATTTCAATAAATTTTAAAATTCATTGAAACACAAAAAATAGAATGTAAAATTTTTTGAATTACAAAAAGATAATTTTGAAATTAAAAAAAAAAAATGTGAAGGTGTAAGGAAAAATGTGTGAAAATACAGGGTAAAACAACCTAAATTGTAATATTGATTGATGATCGACTAAGATCCAAATAAATGTAAAAATAATAATTAATTTTCATAATCAATTGTGACATGAATTATTAACAAATGTCCAAATATAAATAAAAATAATTAATTTGTACACTAATTAAAAGAAGTTAGTTAATTTAATTTTTCTAACCACATTTAAAACAAATAAATATCTTTTTATGAATACCTACATTATATCACTAACATTGGTGTTTTAGCATTCCTTGTTTCCTAAAATTATAATCAACACAAATTACATAATTTAAAATAAGAATTTATTCTTATTTTATTGAAAATCTCAATAAATAAAAATTGACATTATTGAAAAGAAAAATCATAAAACTAAAAGATTATTTCAGTTATCTTCCAATATAAATCATACTTTCTAATACTGTGTATCTTCCTCAACCTATATATAATCATTTACTTTTATATATAAAATAAGCACATGGAAACCAATAACACGTGGATGAACAAACCTAAACATCCTAACAACAATTTTTATCAAATTCTAAGTTAAAAAATATAATTTTCAATAAATATCATAAACTCAAATAATATATTATAGAAGCATATGTGTTGTGACTAGGGCAAAGATCTCATACTACAAATTACCAATTGCAGCTCATGCACGTAGCTTACCCATCATTTGTTCACCACTAGAATTATAACTCATCAATACTCTCTCAAAGAGACTTACCAAAATTTCACCTCTTGCTGAAACACAGAGACATATCAACAATTATCTCTTGTCCATGGAAGGTTTTCCACACAACTTCAATACACCACCAAAACTCATTCACATAATAAGACACAAAAAAACATGTTAAAACAATTAAAACAGCTACATAATAAAAATGTTAGTTCTCTTACCTCATACTATTCACTTATTTCTTCTTTCCCATCAAAACTTAACCTTTAAAACACTCCTCTCATTTATAAGCCTAATATTTCTAAGGAAAATACAACATTTTATTATCACTTATTATTATTTACTAATAATATATAAGAATATCTCATAATATCAAACCATATCTAAAGATCTTTTTCTTTTTTTTTTTTAATTTATAACAAGTTTTCTATATAACAATATCCAATAATATCTCCTAATATTTAACAATATCTAATAATATTGTATTTTCTAGTTAAATAACTATTCACCAAATCTTATTTCATAGAAAATAAATCTTTTAAATTTAAATAAATTCTTTAAATTATAGCTAACAAATCATTTTATCTTTTACCTAAAATATTTATTCATATTTGTATTTTTTTAATTATTTAAATTTCTTGGATCTCACAGGTGTCACAAGATGTGCACACTATGAACTTTAGGTATAATGATTTTTTTAAAGGAAAAACTATAAAGATATAAAAACAATGAGACCTAAGTTAAACATATATAAGCGGACAATATCATTTTCCATCAAAATCTTAAACCAATAAGTTTATGTGTTTTTTTTACTTCATATGATGCTCAACTTTATCATTTCTATATAATGCGAAACATAGACTCATGCTTCAATTCTTAATAAATTCACTTAAATTAAGTGAGATAAATAGGCTTTACTAGGTTGGATTTTTTAGACATATAGTTGGGAGCCCAATCCAATAATATGTTTGTTTGCATTTCTTGAAATATACATTTTACAATCTATGGTGACTTTATCTCTTGATCAATGGTTGAAGGAAAGGATAAGAAAGTTAAGAATTACACAATTGTGTGACTATTAACTCTAAGAGCCAAACTATTAGACATTTAGTTTATCATTAGATTTACCATTAGAAAACTAAACACATTGATGTAAGACTTCACTTTACTAAGAATGTAGCTCGGTTTGAAAATACCATGATTAGAAAAGTGATTAAGGGTGACAGAGCGGATCAACCCTGCCTATTTAAGCCCAGCTCGACTTGGGCTCACCAAAAACGAGTCGGGTCGGGCTAAGCTAGCCGACCATTTTTTTTTTCTGTCATAAAAAAATGTAATTTCACATGGGAAACGGACGGGCTAAATCAGGTTTATACTGGATTGTTGGACTTATGTCTGGCTTATATGATCTAAAGTGTACTTGATTTAACATACTTGATACTTTCCCTAATATGATCTAAGCATTACCAAGAGCTTTCAATCCTTATTGCATAATCAAATTTAAAATATGTACACAACAACACACATACAAAAACTTACCATCACAAACCAAAGCATTTTGCAAAACAAACTCAATTTTTACTGTTTTTATCATAACATCATTACTAGAAGCATTATCCGAAGTCAAAGAAAATATTCTTTTCTCATGTCCCCAGTCATGCAAAAATTCATTTATCTTCTTTGACAACTCAAATTCGATGTGAAGTAGAAGAAAGTGACATGAGGTATTGACGCTTAATAAGAAAACCTAGGCTCTCTCACCTAGGAGATTAGGGTTTGAGTGTTTTAGAGGGTTGACATAGTATTTGATGGACATGAGACGATTTTGTTTGTGCAAGAGAGTGAAGCCGATGAAATCTACCCCTAACATTGTCATTTCATACCAATTCTATCTTTTTTCCACTTCTAAGTGTCTCCAACTACCAAAGTCCACCTTTCCTTGTAAATCTTTGTTTACTTGCATATAGTTTTAAATTCATGAACTATTTGTTAGTTTAGATGAGTTATTAATTATACAATTAAGTAGTATTGCACGAGTCTCTTGCAAAAATGATACATGGTCTTACCATGATTTTATTACTTGAACGATTTAGTACGTTTACCAATTAGTTTAACAATGTGATGTGAAACAGATTCCTTCGATTTAGATTTTTAATAATGTAGGATTATTGGACCGACTTGCCAAACTATTAGGTTGGACAAAATGGGCTAAAACAACTTAATCGAATGAAAACATCGTTTTAATCTCTTTTTTTTTTGTCGGACTACCGGGTTGACCCTTCAGACTCAACCCTTTCTTTCCCTCCTATATTCCGTCGAACTCAATCTTTTTTCACCCCTTTATTTGAGAATAATCATATATGTTTATCTATTTTTTACCAAATTTTAAGTTCACCCATTTGGTTTTTCTTCTTTAGTGTTTACCTTTTATTTGTTTATTATCTATTTCTATATGTATGATAAATGTTTACCTTCTATTTGTTTTGTTCATTTAATGGAAATGAAGGTGAATATGTTTCTTCCCTTACCGATTCTTAATTATGTAAACTAGAGTAATTCAACATGGTTACAATAAAAATTAAAATAAATTAAATTCTTTCATAATGATCATTTGTAAAAATTATATCATATCATCTTTTAGAGTTTGTATTCTTTATAGAAGAAGTTTGTTCATTTTGATCAATTATGAAATTAGTTTCTATTATTTTAGAAAGAATATGCAATCATTTTAATTCACAAAAATAGTTTAGTATATAGTAGAGGAATGATTCACACTTCATAGGAGGAACTTTACCATATTTCAAGGTAAAATTCTGATTTTTAATTTTGTCCATACTCACATAAATATAAACTTGAATAGATTTTCTATTCTAATATAATTTTTTTCAACTTTGTGTGCCTTTACATTATCTTTAATAATTGGCAGCCAATAGTGGCTAATCTAATTTCGGTAATTGCATGAACAACTTAGTCATGTGTCTCATTATTCGGTTGTTTAGTTTTTCATGGGTTTTGTTTGGACAGTTGCTGTGCACAGTTCAGTCACATGCAAATGCAAAGTGCTATGCTTATACTTTTGGACCATTTTGATGTTTTCATAATATTCTTATATTGTGATTTTGTTTATGTAAACCATTACAATAAATTATGCTGTTTATACCTATTAATAATAATAAGATTAAACAAATTTGTGCATATTCTTCTTATAACATGAAAGGCAGGATTATTTCTTACTAAATCAATTTAATCTCTGATTATCAATTGGTTAGAAAAAAATAATTGGAAATTTTTAACAAATAAAAATTGATTTGTGGGTATTTTTCTTTTCTATATTTGACTCAATCATTTTGTAAATTCTATAAATATTGGATAAAGAATGGAGAAAACAAAAGTACTATTGTTCTTATCACCAATACTTTTTCAAAATGAAATATAACATTATAATAAAAAATATTCTACTTCAAAGTGGATAGTCACTTATATATATATATATATATATATATATATATATATATATATATATATATATATATAATATGATTTATTTTGATAAATTTAAGATGGGAATAGATATTAAAATATAATAAGAAATTTAAAACTACAAGATTCTAATAAGAATTTTAAATAACCAAATCCTAAAATTTTAGTTTCTAACTGAAAATAGTAGATTTGGAAAATCTCCTGCTGCTGCTGCTGGTTTTTTGCTTGTTTTTCTTTTATTAAATATAGTAAAATTATATTTTTAATAATTACTTTTTAAATATTAATTTCTTAATAAATTTCAATTTCATAAAAAAGTCACATGTAAGAATGTTATATTTGAAAAATTAAATTAATTTTATATTAACTATAGTAATATTTAAGAATATAGTTATTATGAAAATTATTATTTAATAAAAGAAATTTATAGTATTAAATTTCATAAATGTAATATTTAATAATATTATTGAGAATATTTCTAATTTACATACATATAAGATTAAAAAATGTAAAAAAAAAAAAAACAGCTATGACAATTAAAAGGGCTTTTTCAGCAGTCTTTAATAAATGTAACATTGTTTTAAACAATAAAAAATGAAATGTATAGGTTTAAAAAGAGAAAGTGAGAACATTTAAATAATTACAATTTGGTTAGTAGTAGGTATTTTCTTAAAAAATATTTTTATATTTTATTTTTAAATTAAATAGATATAGTAAAATTAATGAATGTAACGAAATTATTAAGAAAAACTTTATTATATACTTTAGTATATACATGTGTATGGTATTAAATATCCTAAGAGCAAATGAAAACATAATATTGAATAATATTATTTTTATCTTTAATTATACAATGTATCATATAAAAAATAAGTAATTAATACAATGCATGAAAAGGTGTTTTTATTGTTATATTTCTACAAAACACTATATATAATATATTTATAGGAAAATATAATAATCAATGTATCAAATATTGCATTAATGATTTAGTTTGAATGTGTTTTACTTTCCTCTAGCTGTTCAGATTAATGGATGCAACCTAAGTATATGTGACTTAAATATATATATATATATATATATATATATATATATATATATATATAAAAATCAGCAGAAGATCTCACAATAACTGTATTTAATGGATTTAATCCAGAAAAGATTAGATATGGTAGGTGTTACACAAAGCAAGCATTTGTCGTTTTATTTGGACTTTGAATTATTTAATTTGTTTTATAGAAAATGTCTGAAATAATGGTTTCCTCGGTAGTTCTGACTTGGACATAGTTGTAAGGAATTGGACAAGAAGCACAAGGAAATGGATCAGAAAAATATTATACTATCTCTCTGTTTTCTAGTTCCATAGATGCCCATAGAAGGTCTTACAAAAAGTTCATGTCACCATTTTCTATTTGCAGTTACAGCCAATTCTTCCAGCTTGGTTATCTAATTTGTAGCCTAAATCCACCTCATTCTAGCTGTAATTTTAAGGTACCATATTGTTCCTATGCTCTGTAGTTCCCCAAAGAATGTTCAGTAATTCAACAATAACTTTAAAGAATGTAACTTTAAGATACCCAGTTGTTTCTACTAACAGTAATAAGATATTTACTTTGATTAACTTCCCTTTTGTATTGTTTTGATAATTCACGAAAATCACCAACCCATTTGAAAAATTAAAGGAGCCTTTAAGAATCGAAATATCTAAATCTATCTTGAATCCAAGCAGCACCTTTCTCTGCTTTGGTTTTATAGGGTATGAGCAGAGAGGAAGGAACAAAAGCAGCATATAGTAATGCCATGGACCAACACAACAAATCCATGTTATGTCACCCCACTTGTTCAGAATCAAAACACATGCAAAGGTCGCCTAAAAAGTGGGACCCTCAGAATACCATCTCAAATTTCCCACATGTAATCACATGATGGGTATGGAATGCCCAAACCCTTGTCACAAATGAACCACCACAGAAAAAAACAGCACAGTTCCTTTGCAGCAAAGAGACACCACCAATCCACAATAAGCACCACCCTCTTTTCCCTCTTTTGCAAGTCAAGTTTTGAAACAAAGAAGAGCAAAAACTAAAATCATTACCCAACTCAAACCCCAAAAACTTTTTAAGCCGAAAAGGACACAAGCCACCACAAATGCCAACTTACACAGATAATTTAAATTACAAAGGGGCATTTTGGCCAACAAAAGTACCTACCCTTAACAAACAACCTCTTTCACTGGCTTATCATAACCCTTCTGCTATATATACCCTCTCTGTCTGACATCAATTCCAAGCACTTTACTTCCTACAATTGATTCCATGGCAGAGCTTGAGAGTCCTTCTGTTATGCCTAAGTTGATATCTTTTCTCTCTTCTCTGCTCAAAAGGGTTGCTGAATCTAATGATCTCAACCAGCAACAGCTCCACCAAAAGATCTCAGTTTTTCATGGCTTGACTTGCCCCACCATCTCTATTCAAAGCTATCTTGAGAGAATTTTCAAGTATGCAAACTGCAGTCCATCATGCTTCATTGTTGCATATGTCTATCTTGATCGCTTCACTCAAAGGCAGCCCTCCTTGCCTATCAACTCCTTCAATGTGCATCGGTTACTCATCACCAGCGTTATGGTGGCTGCAAAATTCATGGATGACTTGTGAGTATCTTAGTATAATCAAAACACTGATACATTTTCTTTTCTTTTCTTTTTCAAATCTAATACCCTTCAAGTCTGTCATAATCAATGAGGAATTGTAAAGCTTATTTCACTCTGAAATTTCTGTGAGATGTTTCTTTCATGAGGTCAATCTAATTGACATGGAATGAAAGAGCAAATTTAAGACAATTCTGAGGAGAACTTGAATTTCCTAGTAACAAATTGTTCTGGTTAACATGGTGGGGTATGATTAACTGTTCATCATGTGATTTAAGTATGTAGTGGTAATTTCTGAATGAAATAAGTTACAAAATTTGTTGGAAGAGGTCAGATGATCAGATCCTTTCAACCAGATCAGAGAAAAAACAATAGAATTGCTCTGCCATTCCTGTGTTTGGAGATTGATGTTTCTAATGTTGATTGTGAAATACTTCATTTCAGGAGAAAAACAAAATAAAATCTGTAATAAACGCAGATCTTGCATGTTAGTTTTCCCTGTAAAATTTTCACTTTCTACCATAAGAATTCTCTGGTACATAGTTGTAAATTGAAAACGACCATGTTTCTTAAAAGAATATAGTCTTGCTTGTGAATACTACTATGTCCAGGCTGGCTTTACCTTGGAAAGAGACAACCCACCCATGTGACCCCACCACTTTATTGCATGTACGCAGCAGCTAACTTTTAAAGACAATCATGAACTTCCTGAAAAACAATGTCTCTACACAAATCTATGGTCGAATTTAGCACAAGACATAAAAGGAAATGCCAAACTCTTAATGATTATTGACTCGCTTGTTTCATCTTAAAAAATTTACATGCTATTCAGCAAATTCCTCACTCTTTCACTTTTCTGTCACTCTTGAAATCCTTAGGTACTACAACAATGCTTACTATGCAAAAGTTGGAGGAATCACTACAATAGAGATGAATTTTCTTGAGGTGGACTTCTTATTTGGCTTGGGTTTCCATTTAAATGTAACCCCTGGCACCTTCCAAGCTTACTGTGCACATCTCCAAAGAGAAATGTTGCTGATGCAACCACTGACTTTAGCAGATTCTTCCCTAAGTTTAGGAAAATCACTAAAGGCCCATTTATGCTTCAACGAGGATGAATCATCTTCCCATCAAAAGCAACAACAATTAGCTGTTTGATTTTCTTGCATTTTCTCAATGCATGTAATCAGTACTCTAGCTGTAGATGTAGTGAACCTATTATAGATTTGCAAATTAAATCATTTTGCTCCTTTCTTTGTGTCTCCAATTAGTTTTTGTTTTCCATTTCTGAATTCTGGTTGATTAAATTATTTGGTATTGTACAGAGTTACAGATAATTGTCTGTTCTTTACAGTCTGGCTAGATAAGTCTAGTATTTTAGTTCTTCTGATATAATAATCAATGGTTTTTTGTATGGTTGAGACCGATTCTCGTCCACCTTTGGATTCCATAGGGGATTTGCAAATTGCACTGTCACTTAAACAAAGGGAAAGCTTTTAACAACATTTTGGACATAAATGTGTGGTGACTGAGGAATGCATGGCCATTTTGGCCATTAGAAGACAAAAGAATGATGTGCACAGTTCAATAGATAGGTACTATTTTAATGAAACTCTGTGCTAGTCTACAAGGAATAGGGTCCAGGGATCAATTACAGATTCAACATCTTACTTCAATGGAAAAAGACCGCTGAAACCTTAATTCCAATTCACATGAAAAAAACAATATAATATAAAAAATACCATATACATGTTTGTATACTTTTGCTTTTCTATGCTCAAGTGGGTATATGAATTACTAGGATCTTTTTCAGAATATTCAAGATTATCTTGGGATTATACTTTATATGATTGTGGCTTCTTTTACTTTGTATCCACACAAATTCTGTGAATTGTTTATCTACTGGTATGTATACATAGATGTTCACTTGGTAGAAAGTTTTTGATACTATGGTAGCTATACATCACAAGCATAATCACCGACATTCCATTCAACATCAAACAGATAGTGCATGCTAATTGACAGTTGGGCTAATTCTTCGGAAGTGAAGAAACATGTGCAATAAAGGTCAACCAGAATTAGTTGGCTGCATGTATATAGAATGAGACAGAGAAAGATAATGGTGCCACTACCAAGTGGAAAATTTGACTGCTTGGTATAAGTTTTTTTCAATATATATATAACAATTTGAGTTATTAAAGATTGAATATGTATGTAACAACAACACCAACAAATCAAGATGATTTTTCCACAGTAATGATGTAACCATATATTTGGAAAAGAAATTGGAAAAAATTTCTTTTACACTTGACAAGGATTTGTAGATAAAGTTTGTTGTTTCACAAACAATGAAAAGGTGTAGTAAATAGTTATCCGTTTACCATGAATCTCCAAAAGCTATAAGAATGAGTTTAACTTTATAATGAAACATGTTTTCTTTTGAAGAATAAAAAAAGGTTTAAACCCTTTTTTGTCCCTAAGTTAAGTTCTGATATTCAGTTTAGTCCCCGCTTTTAAAAATGTCAACCTTTAGTTCCTATGATATGAAAAATGTATCAAATCAGTCTTATTCATTAACAAATCACAAGTTTTTCATTAAGTGATTTATTGTTCATAACACCTTCCGTTAACAAATCACAAAATATTGGATACCTAGGAATGAAAACTTGTGATTTATTGTTCATTAAGTGTTGTCATGAGGACATTTTTAAAAGCGGGGACTAAACTGAACATCAAAACTTAACTTAGAGACCAAAACAGGTTTAAACCAATCAAAAAATAGTTTAATAGTTATCCAAATTGTTACTCTAAGAATCTTCCAACTAATAGTTCAGTACATAATGAACTAAAACTAGTTGGTAACACAATTTTTTATAATGTTTGCTTTTCTGTTGACATAGTATTCTATTTGAGATAATTAACATAAATTATGGATTGAAGTCACATGTTCTATCTTCTTCTTCTAATAGATTCCTGTTATGTCTACCACTCCCTTCCAAATTATAGTGCATTATTTTTCTTATCTCCTTCCAGAATAGTTGCTACTTACTGGATCTGCAAGCCATAATCATGTTGAGTAATTATTACATTCAGAAGGTTAGAAAATTCAGAAGAAAAATAAGTTCAACCAACTAATAAATTAAGAGGTTAAAATATATACTTAATTATTGATAGCATATCTGTCCTACTTCACTAGAAGAAATTGGTATAATTGCAAATGATGATTAATAAAGTGATTTTACAAATATGATCAGTTATATTATACTCTTTAATATTCTAAAATATTAGATTATAAGAGAAAGCCCGTTAAAAAAAAAAAATCAATGATCTTAAACATTGTTTAATAATTTCTTAACCATAAATGACTTAAGTATGCATTATTAGAGAAATAAACAATTGTGATATAATATTCTTTAACGGATGCTTTTTAATTAATGTAGTACTGACAGAAAGTAAAATGGCTTAAATTATTATACACATAACTCTTCATAAACTACAACATTGTAGATGTTCTTATATTTATATAAAATTGTTTAATACTCTATTAATGCATATTAAAATGTCAATCAAGTGTGACATGATTAACAAATAATTTATCTCTTGATTAATACAATGTAGAACATAAAGTCACACTTCCTGCTTCCACTTAAAACGCAAAGGAAACTTGTCGTATTATATTGTAGACAGAGAAAATTTTTCATTAGGGTTTTTTTGTTAGAAAACAAATCGGGCCTTAAACTTTTTTTTTTCATTTTGTGCCACTTCTCTGTTTTTTGTAGCCCATCACGCTAAACCAACAAAAAGAAGCAAATTTCAAACACAAAAGAAATAAAGAAAAAGACATGTTGGTCCACATAAACTCAAATATAAATTGAGAAATAAAAACTAATTATTCATAAAAAAATAAAACGTTTTGCATTATTGGAAATGGTAAGTTTCAATTGTAAAATTTAAAATTTATGAAAAATATATATTATTTAAAACGATACGAGAACAAACAACTGTTTAATAAAATAAGTCATTACTACTCAAGATCTCTTGCAAAAGGAATCTTATTAATTATGGTTTAAATTTTATAAAAATAGAATAAATTATGTCACTCGCGAACTTATAATTACTCGAAAATCTTTTGAATTATAATAAATTGTGTTACTTATGAATAAGAAGGACCAAATTAACTCGACACTAAAATATTTAAAAATATGAACAAATCACTGAGACGAAAATGTTTGTTGAACGACAGTGATATAATGAAAGGAAACATTTATTGTATATTAAAGCTCAAGTAATTAATTTGTAGCATTCCTATGTTTATCTTACTGTAAATTTTCAATTTAAAATCAACATAAAAGAAAGGTAAAGAGAGTCACTTTGAACACAAAACTATAAATACTATAATTAAGACTATCACAATAAACAATATAAAGGTCGACAAAAAATAAATAATAAAAAGGTCAAAACTTGAGAAAAAAATGTGGCTCTTTAATTTTGTAAAATATGGCTATTTTATATTGCACTTCATATAATGTGAATACATGGACAATAAGAAGTGTAAACGGGATTTTTTTTTTTTATTTATGTTATGTTTTGTCATCATTTTATTCACCACAATACACAAATTATGTAGGATAATAAGTTTTTTTACTTTGACCCAAACGTTAATCATAAATACAAGTTCAGGAGGAGACAACCTCATCAATCTCTCCAAAGATAAACTTAGCAAGACAATTGTGGAGACAAGATTGACACATATATAACATAAGCTCAGTTCACTAGATTTTTTTTTTTCGCACATAGGTTTGTTTAGAGTTTATTTATTCTCAAATTTGGTCTTTTTCCATGTGAAGATATAAATGTTTTTCTAATATGTTCTTGTCAAACTTTTATTGTTTTCTTTCCTCTTTTTTATTGACCACTGTGTATGTGGGATCTCTTTGGTGCATATTTTTATCATTTTTTACATTTGTGAATGTTTACCATGAAGAATTTTTTTTTGGTGAAAGATCTTTAATTCAACCTTAAAGTAGTTTTAAAAAAAATTGTTTTGAAGAAACTACTATGATCAAGACTGTGTTTTGCTCTGTGGGGATTTGTTTTGTAGCTCTATTTTACCATTTTAATGAAATATAAAGGTTCAAAAGGGTTTTATGCCTCGTTTGCATGTCAACTTTTGTAATCTTTTTTCGCAAATTGTTGACCATAATAGATAAATCGTGTAGCAATTCATAAACCAAATTCAAGTTGAAAATCAAAAGCACCACAGATAGTTTGGCACATGTTCTTTATTCTCTCTCTCTCTCTCTCTCTCTCTCTCTCTCTCTCTCTCTCTATATATATATATATATATATATATATATATATATATATATATATATATATATATATATATATATATATATATATTTGTGGACATCATTTGTGTTGCAAAATTAACGAGTTGGATTCACTGTTCATTATGTCTATTGTGTAAAAATAATGTCACTCCATAGTCAAATTGAATCCTAAGAGGAAAAATTAGAAGTGATGAGACTATGGTTCATTAAAGATTATATTAAAAGCAAACCTTCATTATCAATGGATATTGTACTTTAAGACAAAGAGGTATAGAGCAATACAAACTCTTCACAAAGTATTTACTCTTCAATATTGTTATAACTTACAATATCCTATATGAAAATATGACTATAAGGCGTCTTAATTCATGTCTCTGTAAGACGCACACTAATATACAAATTCCAATATGAAATCAATGAGGACAAAGTTTACTCCATCCAATAATTTAGTGTTTCTGATATGAGTGATTCTTATAAAACTACCACACATAACTATAAAATAAACTTTCAATACAGAATGAAAGTTGCTTTAGTTGGTTGTAACTTAGTTCCCAAAAAGAAACCTCAATAAATTCCCTTTTCTACCACCACTGGTCTTAGGTTTGATACCGATTATTCAGTTGGCACATACAACTATTACTCTTTAACATTTAGTTTATGTTAAATGAAATATAATATTAAGGATGGAAAAAAGGGCTAGGTTGGACAAGCCAACACAACCAAAAAATTTAGACCAAGCGTTTACAATCTAGGAGCTCGTACCAACTAGGCATGCCAAGCCTGGCAACCCAGCTAGCTAGCCCACGAGTAGAGTTGTCAAAATGGGTAACCCGGCCTGTCCCATCACGAGTTGGTCACTTAGTGAGCCAACCCAACCCGGCTCATTTATTAGCGAGCCAGAAAAATTTGAACTCGACCCGACCCACCACGGGTTGGTGGGTAAATGGGTTGGCTCACTGGCTCACTTAAATACAATTTTTTTAAATAAAAAAATCATAAATTTTCTACAATTTAAATCTAAACGAATTTCACTCCTAAATTTCACTCCCAACATGGGTGTTTAATTAATTTTGAAAATAGGGAACTTAAATAATTATTTAAAGCAAAAACTAATAATAAATATTTTTTATAAAATTAAAATTAAATTTTAATAAAATAAAATTAGGTAGGTGGGTTAATGGGCCAACCCGACCCACCACGGGTTCGACCTGCATGAGCCGGGTTTAAAATTTGACCCGCGTAAAAAAAATGCAATTTTTTCAAACCCAACCCGACCCGAACCGGTGGTAGGCTGGGTTGGTCCGCGAGTTCTGACCCATTTTGACAGCTCTACCCACGAGTCAAGTCAGGTTGTCCCAGCAACACAATTTCATTAACATTAACATAATCCAACTTCCCTTCCCCATTAACACAACCCTACATTCTCCTTTCATCTCCATAATTCTAATTGTTTGTTGTTTTATAGATATAATTGGAATTTTGAGTAGCGTTAGACTTGAAATAGAGATTGACAAGGTTAGTAAGAAGACAAACTCATTTCCATCAAAGTTCGGTAGGAGAAATTGGAGATAAGCTCGGTAAGGAAAACCTCAGCAAGTTTGGCAGGAGAGACAAGCTCGACAAGAGAAACATGGAGAAAAGCTCGATCCATATACGACATAAGGTCAACACACCAAAAATTGTACTATTTCTTCTTCTTTTTTCGTTGACCTTCGTACATATATTTGCATGTGGTATCTTTTTGGTGCATATATGTGCATATATATCTACCATTTTTGTCATAATACCTGTGCATCTCAACTCTCATGAAGAAAGTTATTGCATTTTTTGCTAAAGATCTTTAATTCAACTAAATCAACCTGACAATCATCTATATCAGACCAACTAGTCCATTAATCATCTAGACTAGATCAACCAGCTTGGTCGTCATCAACACCATAACATACCAGTCTGGCAGTCATCTAGACCACACCAGACAATCCGACAGTCATAACACAGGCAACCCGATAGTCATCTAAACCAGACCAAACTAATCTGACAATCATCCAGTCTAAAGTAGATCAGTACATTTATGACACTAATAATTCGACAATCATCCAGACTAGACAAACAAACACAGAAAAACTGACAAAATATTACATTTGATGATAGGAAAAAAAAACACTAGAGAATCAACCCGACACTTCGACAATGACAATTTATAAATTACAATCCAATTTCAACTATTCTTATAAAAAATAAAAACATATGTCTTAAAGAAATTGCACGGTGAAAATTATAGTATAATTATTTAAAGTAACACATTACATCCTTCCCAGAACTCAAACATTGAATCCAATTTGCCTTGAGCAGGAATTTAATGCATCCATCAACAGACCTATTCATGCACCATATTTTTAAATATGAAAAAAGAATATAACAATTTCAATAATGAAAAAAAAACATTAAATTTGACTTTATAAGTGAAAGGAAAAATAACTTTTTCATAAACTAGGACTAACTTATGGATAAAACTAAAAATGTTCTATAGATTATTCTTATTTTTCTCACGCAGAAAGAGTTTATAGCGAAAACCGCTTCTAGCAAATTCATAAATAAATATGGAATTCTTCTAGTACATAAAAATAGAAATTTTCAACTATCTCAGACCTAGTTTTGTACAATAAACTATTTATACTGAAATAGAAGAGTGCTGAAATAATTATCCATTGTGAATGCTAACAGTTTTGGAGTATTTCATCGAAAATCCATTCCAAACTATAGAAAAAACAATGAAGTCCTTGCTAGAGTTGCACAGAGTTTGGTGTAGTGTGTGTCTCCTTCACCAAATGCTTCCTTAAGAACAAGTTGAACATAAGAACCAAAAATCTAAGGGCAAAGGGCCCAGCAGCAGCGATAAGGACATAGCGTAAATGGATAGCATCCTTTGGAGAGACTGCAAAAATGGCTGATCCATAACTCACAGACATCGAAACAGTGGCTGCCCATATCTCCAAATGGAAAGGAAACTTATGTGTCAGTGACAGAATGATGAACATGGAATTAGAAAAGGCCAAAGTATTGAAGATGAGGAAAACATAGTAAGCTTTTTTATCCAAAGCATATATTGCCTCTCCTGCTTTTTTATCACCCTCAGTTTGTTCCCAAACTCCACCGGGAGGATTCACTGCAGCCTGAAATGTCACTGCAGCAACCAAAGTAAACACGATTAGAAGAATGTTTCTTGTGTCGGTTGCTGTGTCTCTTCTTTCTTCATACTGAAAGTATCTTAGCCAGTTCTTCCCTGTGCCTGGAACAGTAACCATTTCTTTTTTTGTTTTGCCTAAGATTATTCAAGCTGCTTAATTGAGTGTCGTATTTATATACTATATTTCAGGTTGGAAAAATCAAAGAGAAAAGTAGTGGTATTAATTTTCTCATGGGAAGTTTCAATGCACTCGCCTTGCAGAGGAACCGCAGAATAGGGATAGGGTTTACCAAAATTCTTATAGTATGAACAGTGAATAAGAATAAGACAACGTACTAGCAATGATTTTTCTAAGGTTTACCAAAAGTCTTCTAGTAAGGACAATAATTTATATGAAAATGATTAATTAAGAATCTAAATATTCCTTCAAAGTGACCCATAAAAATTATAAATACTTAATTTTAATATTTTGAACCAAAGATGATGTCATTATTTATGATGTCAAAAATTCATAATTTATGAATTATATTGTTGAAAATGAAAAAGTGAAAATAGTGAAGATAGAAAATAAGATTGTGTTGTTGTCACATAAACACATAATGACTTTCTCCTCCATTCATGTGTTCCTTCATCAATCCAATGTCGTTATGGACATCGTGAATCGCTACCAAGCGCTCTATCAGCATATACTCCGTTGAGAGGCTTCGTCTAGAGCATCGTGGGTACTCCCAACATTGAGTAGCATCGTTGTCACTATGATCGGAGCTTGTAGCGGGAATACATATCTTCTTCTTCTATCTTTATATCGACGGATAGTAAACAAATATTAAACTTTGTCGAGGTAGAAAGCAAAAGCAAAAAGTCCTTATAACAACTCTTTTTCGATAATTTTTTGATAATACGTACCAGTCTATGATTCGTCCATTTCAAATATTTTTTTAAATATAAATTTAAATAAAAAAATAAAATAATAACATATATCCTATTGTCAAAAAATTGTTAAAAAAAATTGTTAAAATATTATTGTCCATAAAAAAAATATATTAGATGACTCGAAACACGGTATATATCCGATGACTCAATATGTGTAATATTTATAGTACTATACTTATTTCAGAGTTAAATAAGGAAAACTTAATATTAATTAAATATCATATTAAAATTTCTACATGATAATGGTTTAAAAGTAAGTTACATTTCACATAGGATAATTTCTCTAACAATTTTTCTAGGTATGTGTGACAAAATTTAAGCCTCCAATCACCTTTCCCGTGATTAGAAAACAAAAAAAGTTAAACCCTTTCCTATCTCTCTATTTATGCGAGGTTTTTTTAGTTTTATCCTTGTCTTATAAGTTTTGCAAATTTAATCCTTAAAAAACAATTAACTCAATTAATCGTTAAATTAGCTTAACCGATTTAAGTTTTTGATGACTTTGAAATATTGACGTATTAAGCTTTTTACACATGACATTCAGATAGTTGTATACTGGAATTTGATAATATTTAACATTTTAAAAATAGAGTTTGACAGTAAACAATGACGACCATCATCGTCAACATCACCGCCAACCGTCATCTCCTTCTGCCATCGTGACACCGTTCGCACTCCGGCATGGTCGAAACTGAACCTGCGTTCACCATCGCGAGTCGCTTCGAAGGAGGAAAGCTCTCGCGACTCCCACCGCCCAGGTACGCCCATGCTCAGATCACCGTCGGCACCACCGTTGTAACCCCTCACCGCGCCGCGAGGAAGGGGTTTGCGCCTTAGTCACCGGAAAACTTATTTCCTACCTGCAAAACCCCTACCAGAACTGTGGAGGAGAAGAAAAGAAGAAATTTGTCCTTCCTTAGGAGGTTGTACAGAACACTGTTTGAGTTGTGCCTCCGCAGCGCTGTCGTTTCCTGCCACCACTAAGACGTTGCTTCTGTTTGGGATGTAGAACATTTGCTTCCCAACTCTCGTTCCCCAACTTGACTTTTGGTTTTCTTAAAAGGGAAATTTCCCAATTGGGGATTAATTAGGGTTTAGTCAGAAATTTCTCTCCTTTAGGGGCTATTCCCAGTAAAAAAAAAAAAAAAAACCAGAGCTTTCTTTACCCCAAGCGCCTTCTTTGGCTTTCCGATCGCATTGGGATATGTTTGTTCTTAGTACCTAGTACTTGACAACATATGTGCAACAACTTCATTTGTGACTGTTATATGTACTGTGGGATAAATGACCTAAGTTTATGAATTTAACAAACAAAATTTAAGGAGGTGTGCATTTAGTGCTTTTTCTATCATCAGAGTCTGTGAGTGTGGAATTAGAAACAGTAGTATCTGTGAGTATGATGTTTGAAGCATGACAGCAGATAGTTGTTGGGCAATGCTTATGGGAAACATCTTTCGTTCAAAACAGTATTGGAGTTTGGTGGAAGACGGCGTTCCTCCAAGAGAAGATGTTCCTCTCAAAAAATTAAGAAGAAAAACATTGATGATGAAAATTTTCTCTGTATTGGAGTTTGGTGGAATATGGTTGGAATTAGAAACAGTATATGTGAGTGTAGTGCTTTTTCGATCAAAAAACCCTAATTTTAAACAATTTTTAAAATGTTTTTTATAAAATGCCACGTAGAAAGTTTTTTTTAATAAAGTTACGTGTTCAAAATTATCTACGACACCCTCACAGCTAAGCTTCTGTTAAGTTGATTTAACAAATTCAATTGATTCAATTTTTGAATATTAAGAATTTAATTGGCTAATTTGGATAAAATATTTCACCCTTATATGGTAATTTATAGTTTTTTAATATATTTGGTTAAATATTATAGAAATAGATAGATTAAAATAAACTAGGAATATGAACAGGTCATATTTTAAAAATATGACATTTTTCATTAAAGGTAGCAATTTACCTTTTTAATTTTTAAAATGAAATTTTGTTTTAAAACACGACTTTAATAGTTATTTAAATAATAAAATTAAAAGTAATAATATTGGATACGACTTCATTTTTTTTTTTAAATTTTTTTCAATATATTCATTATAAATCACGTTTTAAAATACTGCTTATAAACTACTTTATTTTATTTATACTATTCGTGTTTATATTTTTTTAGTAGATCCTTTCAAATTCTGCATGGCTTGTACATTTTAGTTTTTCAATGTTGCACCGTTCGATACAATTGTTTGAGTATAATTTAATATTTCATGAATATTATATGCAGGTTTTTTTTAATCGTTATACTGATCACAAAGATTTTCTTATTTTTATTGTCAACTTTGGGATTACAATATTTTCAACCACTCTGCTAATATATTTTTTTTCAAATTTCTTAAAGTAGAGTTGATTCCTTAGATATACGAGTCACTCCATTCTCATCAATAAATAACCCTTTATTTTAAATTTTTAAACATTTAATTAGTAATTTAATATTTGTATTTAAATTTATATTGGTATATTTAATTTGTTTTATTATTTTATATTTTCTAAAATTAATTGATTTTTTAATTTTATAAAAGATTTATTTGAGATCTTGTTTTGTTTTGGTTTTTTAAAATTCATTATAATTTCAAGAATATTAAAATATATTATGCGATATGTTATTATCAAAATTTGTTATTTTTTATTTTAAAAGTATTATATACCAAAATTAGAGATATTTCAATCCAAAAATATTTAACTTTTGTCACATAATAAATATATATTTAATATATGATATTATGTAACATCCTAATTTAATAATATAAAATCACTAAAATAAGATTAAAAAATAATAACTTACAAAATGTATTTGAGATTTCTTATAGAAGACATTTAGATTTGAAATGTCACAACGCAGCAGAGAATGATTAGCATTGAACAATAAATTAAGAGAGGCGAATTCGTTCTTAATTAAAAATGTGTGGCTTTTAAAATTTCTTATTAATTTAATTTATTTAGTAAATAATAAATATAAATAGTAGAGAGAAATTTGCACAAATAAATTTTATATTGATTCGGATCTTATCAATCTTACGTCTAGTTGCTAATCTAAAACCAAATAAATTTTCCATTATCATAAGATAATTACAATCACAAAGAAAACAATTTGTAAAAGTTTATAAACCACCTCTCTTGAAACCGCAAGAGATGAATCTACACCTCCTTTGAATCTTTCGCAAAGGATGAATCACCTCCTCTGAATACGTCACGAAGGATGAACATCTTCCAGACACTTCCTCATATACACCGAGGATGAACCAGTTATTCCTCTGTCGTCGCAGTAGCACTTCAACAGCTCCATAAACAAGAGTTTCTTTAGCTGAGCAAAAGTACACAACTCTCAATGATTTCAGATATCTAGAGCACAAAGGAAGAGTTGTTGTTAATGGATGAAGAGAGCCTATTTATAGACTCAAGCAAATACTCTTCCATTTTTCGTTTCCAGCCATTTAACGCTTTTAATCAATTAATATTAGTGTTAATCGATTAAAATGACTACAACGGCTAGTTTTAACGACTAGAAAACTCCAACGATCACCTTTAATTGATTATTCTTAGGATTAATCAATTAACTAATCAATTAAAATATGTTTTAATCGATTATTCTAGTGTCTGATTGAGTTTTCAGCACCTGCAACGTTTTAATTGATTAATACTTGGTTTAATCAATTAAAACCGTGCATTTTTTATTTTGAACAGCAAATATACACTATGGAAGTACATGAAATCAAAACCTATCGAAAATCTGAGTCCTAAGCATCAAACTATAATTATTACAAAAGTTTTTTATAACAAAACAAGTCTTCAAAGGATCTTCTTGAATCTTGATATTTTTTGACTTGAATTAGACATCATCAAAACTTCATCTTCATCATTTTACTAACATGAAAAATTTTAGAAATTATATACATACATACATATATATATATATATATATATATATATATATATATATATATGTGTGTGTGTGTGTGTGTGTGTGTGTGTGTATATGTACTGCTGCTTCTCCCTCACTTCCATGAGACAACTAGAGACTTGTCCTCTCCAAGCTCACACCCATTAAGGTGATCATCGCAAAAGAGAAACTTACACAAAAATAGACAACACAAAAAGTAAGGGTAAGCTAGAATACAAAAAAAAAGTGAAATATATGAGTATTTAAACATTATACACATGATACACATTTGACACCAAACGACCAAACACTTTATGCATGACAATAATTTGACTAGATTGTCCGGACATAGAATGAATGTCGAGCTATGACGAGTTATGCACTTATGGTGGCTTCTACTGTTTTGCTAAGTCATTGTCAATGAGTTTCACCCTACTACACTCACAAGGTTAGTTTGTTCCATGCCTTGGATCATACTGAAAGTACCCAAGACTAAGACCTCCTGCTACTCTCACCACATGTGTCAATCATCTCTATGTGAGAATGAATGACCATTAGATTGTCAAGATAACCCCCAAGACTGAGTTCTCTACATTCAAACTAATGATAGTTGAAATTACACCAAGAATTCCACCTTGGAACTCACTTTCACAACTTTGAAACCCTTTGAAACCATGTACATACATCTCTTTACTTTCACATTGCACACCAACATATGTAACCTTTAATAATACTTTAAAGGATATTAAGCAACCAAACAAATAATTGGAAAACACTTAAAACATATGCATGTGAACACATATAGTTGCGCCCAGACGCCCCAGAACAACAAGGTAGCGCCCAAGCTCTAGACCTTAGCGCTCAACACCATGACAAAAGCACAACCACTAAAAACCAGACTTTAGACACTTTGCCCCCAACTTCTAAAGATCTCTATGACCCTTCAGACCTTGAGAAAACTATGAGAACACTGTTGAACTCAATTTGACACTTTAAAATCCAAATTCCCTCCTAGATGCTATCCAAATTAAATTCTACACTTTTAACTCCCATATCAATTTACCAACTGCATAACTAAGTCTAAATACACTTGTTAACAACTCCAACACCTCACTTTCCTTCCAACCATCCTACTTTCAATTTCCAACACCTAAAACCTCCAAAATGGACTAAGAAACTCAATTTATAAAGTAATTATCACTTCCATGACAAATTCTTTTCTTATATAAACCTTTAGACAAGTCCTAATTAGTATAATAACACACTTTTAACCTTCTAAAACCATTCACACCCTTTACATCAATATCTCACTACTCGAAACCTCATTTTTACACTAAAAATGCTTCAAAACTTCAACTATAAACCAACTTATTGCTACATATCATATTTCACTCACAAAAAACTTTTGACAAGTCTCAAATTACCTCATGACAGTTTCTAGACAGTTACTTTCTCACTTTAACATCTCTTTCTCAAACTCACATATCAAAGCCTCTCTATTTAGCCTTAAGACTTAAGGATTTGACCACCATTCACCCCAAACACTTGAATTCAGTTTTCAAAAACCAAAACAACTTCATCACACACAATCATAACAGTATTATACCTCACAATCACACCATTCCAACTATGCCAACATCCTACTATCAAAATCATCAATTAAACATAAATAACATACAGATAATCATAACAAATTCTCAAAAATTATCTATTATTCACAATGATACTAAATTTATAATACAAACACAAACTAAAGCAAAGGTTCTGGCTTCCCTTACCTCACAAAAAAACTGTCTAACTCTAAGAACATCCCACCTGTTGCTTTAAACACAAGAAATTTCTGAAGTAACATATGAAACATCGAAGGATAATTAGAAAGAACCCTTAAGACCAAAAATTAACCAAGAACAAAAAAAGATCAAAGAGTAAGAATTAAAAGAAAAAAGAGATAAAAACTTACTTTCTCTATTATAGAGATTGATCAGGTAACCTAATCGTTAAACAAATTATGGATGTGCTAGAATCTTTAGAAAGAAAGTAGAAAACTCTAGACAAATTGTTTCTAAAACTATGGTAAGTTTTAAAATAATAAAATTAATTTATAAAAAAAATTATTTATAATAAAATAACTTAATATTAAAATAACCGAATTTCACTATTTTAGATTATCACCATCTCTAAAATACTATTTTATAAGTGTCGCAACCGGAAAAAATCGTGACGGGACGACAATCCAAAAAAGAAAATATTTTTTGAAAAAGAGATTTTGGAGTCGCCACCATAGTTTATTCTGGAAAACTACGGAAAAACCATAAAATGATAAAGCACGGTCCACGAAAACCAAAGATTGGGTTCGGGAGTCAGTTACGTGTAGGGAAGGTATTAGCACCCTACAACGCCTGCCCGAAGGCAGTACCTTTAACCAAATGCGCAAATTTAATGTGGTTTGCAAAATGTTTAATTTCCCCTGTCGCAACCGGAATCGCGACGGGACGACGATCCAAAAAGAAAACGGGTTTGAAAAAGAGTTTTGGAGTCGTCACCATAATTTATTCTGGAAAACTACGGAAAAACCATAAAATGATAAAGCACGGTCCACGAAAACCAAAGATTAGGTTCGGGAGTCGGTTACGTGTGAGGAAGGTGTTAGCACCCCCACAACGCCTGCCCTAACGCAGTACCTTTAACTAAATACGCGGATTTGATGTGGTTTGCAAAATGTTTAATTTCCCCTAAAAATAAAACTCTAAAGAAAACAAAATATATTTTTTTTTGTTTTTTGTGCCCGACAAGGATTGACCTTGCTCCTACGTATTCTCAGTTAGACTGGGAAATCAGGGTTACGTAGTTCTTTAAAAATATTTCGAAAGTTTATTTGGAGAATTGCTTGGAAAGTTTGTTTTATATTTTTTGTTAATTTTGAGAGAAGAAGGAAAAGGTTTTTAACACAAGGCTGACGCGAATGGTCGCACGTGTGCTTAAACCTCTTAAGATATTTCTGTTATTTTTTTTAAAGAAGGAGGAAAAGGTTTTAACACAAGGCTGACGCGAATGGTCGCACGTGTGCTTAAACCTTTTAAAATATTTTTGTATTTTTTGAAAGAAGGNNGAAAANGTTTTAACACAAGGCTGACGCGAATGGTCGCACGTGTGCTTAAACCTTTTAAAATATTTTTTTGTTTTCAATATATACTTAAAAGTAGATAAATAAAATAAATGAATAAATAATTAAATGAAAATAAAAAGTAGAAACAAAAATAAAATAAAAAGTTAAATGATAAGATGAAAGAAAAGAAAGAAAAAAAAAATAATAATAATAATAATAAATAAATAAAAAAGAAAAGGGGTGCCTAAATCATTTTTCCCTTAAAAAAAACGAACTGGGCCTAAGTCCAAGGGGAAAGGGAGTGTGAATGTGAAACTAGGAGGCTGCAAAGAGGTAAAAGGTTTTGTAGAGTCAGCATGGGCTTAAGCCCCAAACAGAAAGGGTGTGTGAATGGAAGCTGGGGGTGTGCGGAAAGGTTTTTATATTTTTTAATAATTAAAAGAAAAGTTAAGAAAAGAAAAGGTCCAGATCCGGCCCAAGGCTTTTGCAAGCCTTTCCCCCAAATTCAGACACAACAGGGGTCTGCCAATATTGCTCTCATTCCACCATTCAGAAAAACCTAGAGACTTGGCCTCTCCTCCTTTGAGCGAAACACCCAGTAGCGCCCACTTCCACTGTTCAAGCCTTTCGACCTTTTCCGGCCACCGTGTGTTGCAGCCACAGCGTCGCCACCGACAATGCTCGTCGCCGGAGTCGTCGCCGGCCACAGTGCCAGCCGGAGTCGTCGTCGGCCATGGCGCCAGGTTCTTCCTTCTCTCCTTCATTTCGCGCACGACCGGCCCAATCTCTGAGATCTTGTCGTTCCCGTCGCCTTCACTGAAACTGGCCGCAGCCGCCTCTGGGTCACGAACTAGGGTCGCGCCGGCGACGCGACTCGCTGCCGGAGCTATCGTCACTCAATCCAAGGTGTCGCCGGCGACACCAACCATCAACAAGATCAACCGCGCGAGGGAGGGAAGAACCACTGCTTCCCTGAGTCTAGTCTTCACCACCATGAACGAATCCAACCATCGTCGTCAGTCGTGATCACCGCCACCTGATGGGTCATCTTCTTCCTCGATCGCAACTTTCGTTGGGTCAGCTTCTCCTGGCCATTCCAGCGACCTCAGTAGACAGCCTTGCTGCGGCACAGTCTCACCGGAGTCGCGGTCTTCACCGGTGCCCCCTAACGTCGCATTTGTTCATCTCCATTCAAGGGCTCTCTACTCCTCTCTCAAACGTCAAACGTCCTCAGCAACGCTCACCGCCGGCACTCATTGATTAGTTGTTTTTTATTGTTTGATGTTTTGGTTTACCGATACTGGAAAATATGAGTATATATTGTGCTTGAGTTGGGATGAAACTAATGGGTGAATGGAGGTTGAACAGGTGACGATGAACGGACTAGTTTTGTTGTTTTATTTCTTTTTCTATTGTGTTTTTTCCGGCGAGTATCTAGCTTAGTACTTCAATCTCATTGTTGCTGATTGGAGATGGACAAAGGCATGGAGGGTATAGTTTCATTGTCTGGTTTGGTTTGTGCAGTTGTAATTGATTAAGGGTTATTGGATTATTTCTTTCTTCTTGCAGGAAAAAGGCATTGGGATTTCAATAGTATAACTCAAGATTGATGATGGTAATGGGATTGTGTATGGGGAACATTAGTTTGCAGGTTTGGGTTATGTAGAGAGGGCACTGGTTTCGTGATTGTTGAAGGCGATGGCGCGTGCTTATGTTATTAGCATGAATAATAAATAATGTGCAGAAGCAAATTACACATTCAAGCAGACAAAATCAAATTGCATGTTCAAACAGACCAAGACAGGCATTGCCAAATCAAAACCAGCTGACATTTAAACTTGGAAGCGACGAAGGAGAACTTACCTTCGCAGCTGCACAGACTTTTTCTTTCGGTTTCGTTCTCTTTGCCCTTTTGATTGAGATCTTGTGCTCTTGTTGTGATGATTGATGATGGGGTGAGTAAAAGGTCAAGGGTTGTGTGAGAGATGGATGATGTGTGATGTTGGACGTGATGAGTGATTCATGCCCTTGAAGATATGGTCCTCGGTGTTAGAGGTATTTTTCTTTTTTATCTGTGAATCCAGGAAGTTGCTTCCCAGTTCTTTTTGTTCTGTTTTTTTTTGTCGTAAGAACTTGAATGGTACCAAGTATCCCCCCTGCTGGTTAAGGTCCTTTTTTATTTACTGTGATCAAGCTCCATTCAAAAACCAAACCACAACCCCTGCGTCCTGTGAACTCAGACACAATCTTCTGACTTGGGATTTTCTCTTTGTTTTTTTTCTTAGTTAGTGTTTAAATTTGATCAGATGGTAAAAGCCATTGAGATATCTTTACTCCTTTGGTGTATGGCACAACTTTGCATAGAGATTTTTAGCAAGAGTCAAACAATTGTTTTTTTCATGGGCATTGTATAAGCCATTTCGAGCTTTCCTCTGATGCCGGTGTTGATCTGTGTTGCAGGAAAAACAAAAAGGCAAGAAAGAAGAGTTGACTCTGTGATTTTGTTTTCGTTTTCCTTTTTCTTTTTTCGTCTTTTTTCTTTTTCTTTTCTTTTTTTTTTTTTTTCTCATAAAAATTTTCTTTTCTCATAAAAATTAAAGGAAAGGTAAAAATAACAAAAAGAAAATTAACGCAAAATAAAATCAATAACTATAAATCATCAAAAAAGTAAAATAAAAAGTAAAAAATAGAATTAAAATAAAAAACTAATATAAAAAATGAAAACAAATAAAGATAAACATTTAAAAATAAATAAAAATTAGATAATATAACAAAAACAAAACAATTAAAAGAAACAAGATAAAAATAAAAATAAAAATAATATTTTGTGTTACTCGGACGAAATATAAAAATAAAAATAATATTTTGTGTTACTCGGACGAAATTGGGTGTTGACATCCCCTAAAAATTAAAACTATAAAGAAAACAAAATATTTTTTTGTGTTTTTTGTGCCCGACAAGGATTGACCTTGCTCCTACTTATTCTCAGTTGGATTGAGAAATCAGGGTTACGTAGTTCTTTGAATCGTTTGGAAAATTTGTTTGAGAAATTTGTTTGAAAAAAAAGATTTGAAATTTTTTTGGATTTTTGGAAAGTGAACCTGACAAGGACTAGCCTTGCTCCTACGTATCTCCACTTTTGAAGATGTTTGTGAAGATGTTTTTTAGTTTTTTGAAGATTTTATATTTTTTTGGTATTTTTATAGAAAAAAGGAAAAGGTTTTCAGCACAAGGCCGACAGAATGGTCGCACGTGTGCTTTAACCTTTTAAAATAAATTTTTGCTAATTTTTTGAAAGAAGAAGAAAAAGGTTTTCAGCACAAGGCTGACAGAATGGTCGCATGTGTGCTTGAACCTTTTAAAATAACTTTTTGTTAATTTTTTAAAGAGGAAGAAAAAGTTTTTTAGCACAAGACAGACAGAATGGTCGCACTTGCGCTTAAACCCTTTAAAACAATTTATGATTTTTTAAAGAGGAAGGAAAAAGGTTTTTAGCACAAGGCAGACAGAATGGTCGCACTTGTGCTTGAACCCTTTAAAACAATTTATGATTTTTTAAAGAGGAAAAAGGTTTTTAGCACAAACCATGAGAGGGGGAAAGAGTCGTCGTCCCTCACGCCGGACCGCTATCTTGCCTCCTTCTTCTTCGCGTGCGAGCTCTCTCCCTCCTCCGTAGAATATCGGCGGCTCGAACAGGGACGCCACCGGCACCATGAATCACGGCCAAAGAGGCCGCTGTCCGTCACACCCAACCACTGCTTCTCGGGCCACGAGCAAAAACCAACCACCGTCGTCCAGCTGGCCACCGTTGTCCTCGCTGGAATTCGCTTCCACATCAGCGCCGCCGGCAGCACTTTCCTCCTCCTCCTCTATTCGAGAGCGCTTCTCCTCCAACACCATCGCCGGAGTCAAAGACGAAAGAACCTTTCCTTCTCTTCTTCTCATTTCGTTTTGAAGGCCATTTTTTTTAGTTAACATGTTACAGTGTAACAGCATTAAGAGGGGGCTAATTTGATAAGTAACATGTTTGGTGTTGAGGTCATGGAACTCGAAATCAGATTAGGGGCAAGGGTATTTGACACTTTGTTTTGGTGTGTTTGGTTTTGTGCGTGTGTGTTGATGAGGTGATGGGGGTTAGATGGTTGAGGTGGTTGTGGGTTCTGGTAGATGTTTCTGAGTGCGTGAATGGTGGCATGAGGATGATTGTTGTTTTTCAATGAGGAAGCTGGAAAAATGATGAGTAAGGTTGAGAAAAATGGGTTGGTTCAGAGGGTGAAGGAGAGGAGTTAAGAGTAGTGAGGTCTGTCCGTTGAGGTGGTTATGGGTGGTCCGTGTGGTGTGAGTGTTTTTTTTTGGCAGAGGAGGTAGTGAGTGAGTGTTTTTTATGTTTCCTTCAAGTGTTGGACCGAATGGAAGGGAAGGGAAGGTGATGGATGGGGGTAAGACCGATCAAAGGTAAAAAGGGATGAGAAGGTCCTGAACAACAAGGGTCTTGCTCCTGAGGGGAGCGTTTTCAAGGTTGGAAAGATGTTGCAGAAGAAGCATAAGAATGAAGAACAAAATAAGCTTGACAATGCTGAAGCTTCATTTGCGAGTATTTTTTTTAGACTCAATCAGGTGGGAAATGAGAATCCTAGTGTGAAAGTAACAAGAAGCACGATAACCTCCTTTATCGAAGCTAAGAATGCTAAAATGCAGAATATGGAGTCTATTCTACTTCTAGTGGCCGATATTGAGAATGGAGAGCCGTCAACATGGGAGGTGATAAGTGAAGGGATGAACAGGAATTTGCAGCAAAATAACAATAATAGAACATATTGAATACATGGATATCAACTCACAATCATCGTAACAAGCCATTGATTAGACTGGGACAGGAGACTTACCTTGGTGTTGAAGTCTCTTGGTGACGAAGTCTCGTGGTGTCGAACTCTCTCTGTAATCACCCCCGACCTCTCTCGATATTCCCTTGCTTTCCTCCCTGAAGAAAAGTTCTTTTCTCCTTTCTCGGTGCTCTTGCTGTATTATCTGGTGACTTGGTATTTTGCTTGTGATTGAATGATTAATGTTGTTTATGCTCTCCCCCTCAGCCTTTTTGTTGCTTGCTCTTTTTTCTCTTTTCTTTTTAAAATTCCCTCTACAACTTTAACCGTTTCTTCTGCAAATTCCCAAACCAAAATCGCTTGCCACACCAAAATCGCCTGCCACATACCAAAACCGCAACCGCAATTTGTCTGTGCTTCCTCCAGACCAACTTGTCGTTGTCGTTACGCACACATATTTTATTTTATTTTTTTTATATTTTTTTTCTTTTATTTTTTCCACTAAAGACAAGATAGAGAATTTTCAATCTTTTCCCTTTTTGTTTTTGTCATTTTTTCTGAACTAAATTAGTTAATGCCTAACTAATATGGATTTGTGTTTGATTATGCTAGTTATATTAAAACAAATTATATTAAAACAAAACTTAAGAAAAACACAAAGATTAATAAACAAAAAAATAAAAAAGAAATAAAAAGAAATAAGAATAATAAATAACATAAGGAGATAAATAACATAGAAATAAACTAAAATAAAAGAAATAAAAATAAAATTAGAGAATAAAGTAAAATAAGAGAAGAAATTAAGATAAAAAAAACTAGTCCAGACGAAATTTGGTATTGACAATAAGGTTTTCCATTTCAAAACAAACAATTTAATAAAATAATTATATATTAAACTTTATTATAAAAATAATTCTAGTACAAAAATCATATTTTATGACGTACAAAAACGAACTATGACGTACATTGTTTTGTACGTTATAATAGGTCTACACATTCATTTTATGACGTAGCAAAAATTTACTAAATACAAGTTACGTAAATTTTTACTACGTCATAAAATGAATGTGTAGACATATTATAACGTACAAAACTATATACGTCATAGTTTGTTTTTGTACATCATAAAATATGATTTTTTGTACTAGTATCAATTAAAAAATAAATATAAAAATTAAAACAAATAAAAACTAAATATAAAAATTCAATTATTAATTAAATAATTTTCTTTTATATTAAACAAAATCTATAAGAGAAAAATTTGTTAAAACCAATTTATTTTAGACTTGTTCATCATTATTTCTTGCTCATCACTATTTTATACTTGTTCATTACTATTTCTTGTCCGACTTGTAGTTCATGGTTACTCCAATCAAAACAAAATAGATTAGATTTTTTAACATTTAATAAAATCAATTCAATACAATTTTGTCTTGGGTGATATATATTTTTCTTCTAATTTAATACTTTATTCCATTACTACCATAATATAAAAATACCAACAAGTCCTTATGAAAATATCCCGAATTATATATATATATATATATATATATATATATATATATATATATATATATATATATATAAATATAAATATAAAGTAGACTTAAAAAAAGTTTTAAAACTAAATTTTTTTAAAAATTAAAATTTAATTCACCTAATTTAGTTTTAATCAATTTAATATAAATTGGAATAAAGTATGATAATAAAAAGAATTATTGAATAACATAAAATTCTTCTAATAATTCAGTAATAAGTTAAGTTTGTCCTAAAGTAAGTATGAGTGTGTATTTATCATACCTATATATAACTGAAATTCTCCTTCTCTGATATACTTTTTTAAAATTTTATCTATTTTAAACTAAATTTTTATTTTCTAAATGATTACTAATTTTAATTTACTTATTTTTAAGTTAAAATAATTATTTTATAATTTTAGTATTTTAAATCATTATTTATTTTAATTATTGAATTAATTATGTAGAAGACACATGCATTTCCACGTGTAAAGAAATATTCCTATTTTGAAACGGTGTCGTAATGCTGGTTAGTTACCATTAGAAGTTTAAAACCCTAAGTCACTCACCGAAGAGAAGCCACCGCCTTCTTCACCGCCACCATTCCTATTCTAGCTAAAATTCTCCATTGTTCTCGTTCTCTCACTCTCTCTCTGTCTATCTCTCTCGCATACACACACAAAACACGGCGCTATCTTCAGTGGAACAACGTTGCATCAATTTCAAAGAAGTAAAACCACACTGAAACAATGGCTGGTGGTCGATTCCGCGAACTGATGAAGAAATATGGCAAAGTGGCTCTCGGCGTTCACCTGAGCGTTTCCACAGTTTCCATCGCCAGTCTATACGTTGCCATAAAGAACAACGTCGACGTCGAAGCCATCCTCGAGAAGTTCCACATGGGTGCCGTCTCCGACCAGAAAAATCCTAACTCTACCGACGAAGACGTCTCTCAACCTTCTAAGAACCGGACGGCGCAGCTCGCCGCCTCCGCCGGTGGAGCCTTCACGCTTGCTATCCTCTGCAACAAGGCGCTTTTCCCCGTGCGCGTTCCCATAACCGTCGCGCTCACTCCCCCAATCGCAAGGTTCCTGGCGCGGAGGAACATCGTCAAGAGCGGTGTGTGACCTAGATTCGGTGCGTGATGTATTCTTCTTTCTTGTGACTTGGATCGTGAGATTATATTTATATTTGTATACCTTGTTGCAAGGATGGGTTTTTTTGAGACCTGAAAGTGGAATAACAAAAGGGTTTTACTTTTCTAAGAACTAGTTTTTCTGCTTAATAAAGGTTCTGGTATATACTTAGTTTAATTCATCGGGTTGGTTTGAGTAATCGAGTGGACAAAACTTACGTGCAATTCTAAAAGGTCATTTTGATATTGTTCTATCATCAGAATGGGAGTGTCAGTTGGAAAGAAATACACACAAAAAATAAGTGTGATGATTTTGAGTGATAGAACAATATCAAAATCATACACTCTCCTTATGTAAAACGTAAGCGAATCTCTCCTCAACTTAAGTACTAGAGAGGATACACTCTCCTTATGTAAAACTTTTATTGTGCAACTCAATGCAAACTTTTATGATGCAAATTTCCATTGATGTTAGAGGTTATCGCCAAAGGCACTTACAAAATTTCGTCTATGTTTTATCCTTTCAAGTTCTTTTAATTGGTTGCAATTACGTTTTGATATTTTGTAACAATGAGAATGATGAGGCATGTAACTTGTCTCTAGTTCGTTTTCATGGTTTTAGAAGTAAAATTGGAATAAGGAATAAAATTTTGAATTAATGAATTTGCTTTTCCACATACCATTGTTTCAGGTAAATAGAAAGGGAAGAAAGGGAAAAGAAGTAGATGGGATAGAAATTCCAAATTAGTGTATAGGCTTAGGTTTATTTGTGATGAGAGCTGGATATATGGTGATTTTGTATCCCAAGAATCTGGATAGTTTAGTGGACATGATTATAAAGATTATTTGATTGCTACTTGATTAACCCTAAAAGTAATGTATTTTGAGTTTAAACTGTTGCATTGTGTCCTGCTTTATTTTGGACTGAGATGGTCTAAAGTTATCTATTGATGGTACTTTCGTATTAGAAATGAGTAGTTCTTGCACTCTTAGTCCATATGGAGTAAGAAATTTCCCGCGATGCCGACTAATTGATATATCCTATCTTTGATTGAACTCAGCATATCCAATCCTTGGGTGAATGTGGAGTTTATCAGGGTGACCTTTAGGTGATTGAAATTGAGATACGTCAAATGGTGTATACAGTAAGAATGTTCTTCTTGTCCTGAAATCATATGCTCATTTCAATTTAGCCAACAATAAGTATCCTCAATTGTTAAGATGATCATAATGTCTTGAAACCTTGTCATGTTTTATTTGAAGGTATATCTATGGTGCAATTGTTCCTTGTTAACAAAACCTTGGTATGATGGTTTCATGAAAAGCTGATTTGCCAAATCTCTGAACTATTTTGATTGACTGAAAATATGCTATGGTCTCCATCTTCTGTTGGATCATATTCTCAGATGACAACTCACCTCTGTAACACACATAAAACAAACACTTCATCTCATCAACACGAGCCAATTGTTTAACTTCCTTGGGCAGAAAATTGTTTAATATTATGTCATATTAGGGCCTTAGGAGCCATATTTTTGGGTTTGGGGGCGGGTTGTGAAGGACTTAGCTAAAGCATTCAGCACAAGTTTGAGTTGATTTTATTTTTCCATTAGCAACTTTATTTGATTGTATTCCTCTGTGCTTTCAGGGGAAAAATGACCTAGCTACAGTAATTCATTCTAACATAAAACTTTATATTCTCATTCAAGTGGGGGGTTATGATACGACTCGAGATTTCAGATGCTTTGAAGATTTAGAGTAGCATTGAATCCAAGTTGAAGTTTCATAAAAAAAAAAAAAAAGGACTGGAAGGATGTTGAAGAGTCTTTAATAAATTGGATTTTTCAATTTAAGATAAAGTATAGTAAAATGTCTAAACTCCTTGATTTTTTATTTGCTTAGTTTGTCCAGATTGAGTATGCTATTTATTAATTATAAACTCCAACTGCTCAGAGGTGTGTTTATAACCTATCTCGTTTAAGTTAGCCTCATTACCTTTGTGGCACTTTTTATTAATTCAATCCAATGTATATTTTATAATTAAAAAAATAAAAAATTAAGTATTAATAATACAACTTAATTTAATAAATAACCTTTCTCTAACACAATATTATATATGTTATATGTATATTGCCATAATTTATCTTTAAGATATACTACAAAGCATAGCTTTATTTTTGTTGTATATTTTTTAAATATATAATTGAATTATATATTAAAATCAATATCATATTAGGAAGTAATGTTCTGGGCATGGGTAGTTATATGATCGTTTTAGTTTAATTAATAATTTTGAATAAATATGCTAACTATTCGAGAAGAGAATTATTATTTATAATGATCCTAAAATTGTGTGTTAGAAATTGTAAATTGTCAGGTCTTAAGATCTTAAGTTCAGTTTTAAATGATTGAACCTATTGAAGCAAATTCATATAAAACTAATTTAAGTTACAAATTTGAACTAATCTAATTGGTTTGGATTATCATATTAGTTGGGTTTACTGAAACCGATGAACAATCCTATAAACTAATATAAAATAAATTATAACATTTTTATTCATAAACAAAATATAGTCACACACTATATGTTTACGGGTTCGCCCATACATGGCTTTTTTACCAATAGATTTTTTTCAAAATTATTAATCTGGATTTCTAAAAAAAAAAATTACCAAGCAGGTTAAGTCATGTTATATAAACACGATTTTGTTGCGATTTTATTTTTTAAGAAATCTTCACATTCGTAGGCAAGGACAACTTTGTTTTATAAGGGTGGAATCATCAAAATACGACATTTTACATAAATTAAATTTTGAATTGAAGTCGTCAAATCAGATAATTTTAATATTATTGAATTTAAACTGGAGTTATTATTTTATTCACAGTTTTAATGTAATTGATTTTAAACTAAAATCATTCTAATTATTTAATGTAATTGATTGTAATTTTAGTATAAATGATGATTTTAATTCAAATTTAATTATATTGAAATTGCCATATATGATAATGATAATAATGACTTCAGTTCAAAATTTTAATTCATACTAAAATTGTCATATACTTTGATCACTTAACGGTGATAATTTTTTTAAAAAGAAATCTAAAGTGGTAATTTTTAATCTAATTTTATTCAAAATTCCTATATTCCTAAACATGTTCTACACACTCATTCTCGATCTGAAGAGAATTCGATGTTTTTTAACTTTAATTATTTCTAATTAATACTTTATTGTCAAATTATATGTTCATAATATTAACACATTTTCTTAATTCTTGAATTGATTGTGAAGGTTTGATAAAAAAAAACTATATTAAAATAGTATTGTACAAAATTTGGTATTTTTGTTTTTCATTGTAAACTAACATACATATTTAACAAATAACAATAGAGATCAAATCAATGAATCTAAATCTTATAATTTTTTATTTTGAAGACTTTATTTAATTTCAAGACTTATTTTCAGTTAAGTTATTATTATTATTTTATTAACTATTTAATTTTATTTTTAATTGAATTTTTATTGTTTATTTTCTTTTATTAATTGGATGATGGGATCTTATATTATTGGTGCATCTTACTTGTCTTTGTATAACAAAAGAAGGTTTGGAGTTATGTAAGTAATATAAGAATAGTACTGTGATAAATGCGGAATGATAATTTATTTTTATTATTTTCATAAAAAATACCTTATATAATGATGTCGTTATTCTTTTATTATTTTGCGACATCATCACCTATAACAAAAGAATGAATGTCTATATAATAAAAGTATAAGATTAAGCTAAATATTTATGTTCACATATTTTAATAAATTCATATAGTTTTATATGATAATTTATATAAACAATAATTATATAATTTATTCATAATTTCTTTAATGACATGAAGACCTATCCTTGCATCAGCGACTTGAAATATTTATTTTCACATTTTTGCAATCTTGGAGAAAAAACATGAATATTTGTGGAAAAATCTTTTCTTGTTCTTTCTAACTAAGTGAAAATTTTCATACATACACTTTCTATTTATAAATAAATATGTAAACATTTGGTAAAAATTCAAATAAAAAATTTAATAACAAAATTTAAACGTGTAGTTTAATTCCACTAGACCCGTGCACACCAGAACACTTCTTCCAAACCTTTTCCTTCAGTTCACTGATTGGGTGGGTGCAACGAAAACCGGGTAGATTCTGATCGGCCTTCGGCACACCGCCGGAGTACAACATGATCGTCTGCGTTGCCGTCGTCGGTCACCAGGTGAGTGCCATTCACCTTTCTATACCCGATTTCAATTTCTCCGGCGAAAATTCCGGTTTTCCGATCTCCGATCTGAACTCAAACTCTTCTTTCCTATGAAATCGTGCAGAACAATCCGCTATACATACAGAGTTTCACCGAGGCCGATGATGCTCTCAAGCTCCACCACATCGTCCATTGCTCGCTGGATGTGGTCGACGAGCGAGGTGCGTTTCGTTTACTCTGTACTGGAGATCCCTAAGTTTTTATTTGAGATTTCGTAAATTTTAATTTATCTGTAATGTTTTGTTTTTAAGCAAATGGTCGGGGTTTTGAGATCTTTAAGCCTGGAGATAATCAGTAAGAGCCTCCAGTTTTATGTGGAACTCTGAATCTGATGTAATGTGTTGTTTACTTGGCAGTGAACAATCCTAAAAGGTCTGGGCCTATGCTCAATGAGACGTTTCTTGGACTGCTTTATCCCATCGAGAATTACAAAGTGTGAGTGCATTTGTTTTCTGTTAGAGTTTTGTTTGATTCATGCTTAATCCAACAAATGAAAAGTTTGTGGGTACGAGATTTGCAGCTATGGATATCTAACTAATACGAAGGTGAAGTTTATATTGGTGACCACTGATCTGGATGTTAAAGATGCGGATGTAAGAAATGTGAGTATGAAATTTCTTTTCATTTCTTCGGTGTAATTTCCTTTGTCTTACTGGGAGTAGATAATTCGTGATGAATAGTTCTCTTAGCAATGGTATTTAGGATATATGGAAGTAAATACCGATGGGTGGTACTAGTAGTACTTTGATCATTATATTGTGGTCGAAAGATATTGGATATCTTGTCTGTCATGTGATTTGACTGTTGATACCAATTACTTTTTATGAGTTGGAGCACATATAAATTCTGACAAAGGAAATGCTGATGCTTCTTGATCATGATCAGTAAATGGTATTGTGATGTTTGAAATGTGTAGTTGCTATACTATTTTAGAATCTGGTCTTGTTTGGCACAGTTATTAAAGTGGGTTACAGGAAATAGAAAGGGTGGCAGTGGATTATTAACCCTTAGTGGTGATGAGGGAAAGTGCGAGGGAGGACCTTAGTTATCTTAAAAGTAACCAGTTAACCTGCATGGCTGCACCCATGACAGGCTGGTAGGATTAGGAAGGTAAGGGAGGGAATCAGGTAGAATATAAAGGGAGGCTGGGAGATAGTAGAGGTAAGAAACACTAGGGTGAGGTATTACTGGTTTACGTATATTTTTTTCTCTTTCACTATTTCTATAACTCTGCACAGCTACGTGAATGAATTTAAATTTAATATTGAGTGCAATACTGCCATATATCATATAGAAGTAATGCAGTGTGTTGAGGTGAGAGACTACCGTGTTTTCTTATAGGTTCTTTTTCATGGCTTAGCTTTGATGGACTCCACATCTTCAAGGGATTTCATTGTTGAACTGAGAAATGCAAAGGGATTTGTACATTCTTTTGCTGATGGATTTTTCTTGTTTCGTTGTACTTTGTTCTTTTCGACATCCTTCTGTTTACTAACATTTTTTGTTTTATAAAAAATTAAAAAAACTTGAATTACTTGTTTTAATTGTTGACAGGGATGTTTCACTTAGGAATGCGATGTTTTCGTGATTCCCTGCTGTCATTTTCTCCGTTACGAAGTAGTTTATTTTGTTTATGACTTTTGCAGTCTACATTTAAGATCCTTATATTGTTTTCCTTCTTTAAGTTGCTTAAAATTTTACAATTTTAAGTGCCACTATGTTTTTCATGTGCATTTTCTTGTTAATTGTAAACTGACGGGTAATATTTATGGTTGTAGGAGATAGAAATACATGAATTTAGCTACTATCTTTTCATTGTCTCGTTACTCAGAAATATGACTCGTATGGATGAAATATTATTCTATTTGATGTTATTTTCTTGTTAACTTCTGGTGGATTGAATTTCTGTACAGTTTTTTAGGAGGTTCCATGCCGCATATGTAGATGCAGTTTCAAACCCATTCCACGTGCCAGGCAAAAAGATAACCTCCAAAACATTCGCAGAAAGAGTGAGCACAATTGTCAAGTCATTTGGCTTCAGTTCTGCTGGATGAACATTTTCAACTGGTGCGAGTTACGATGCTTTGTCTATATCTGGCACAAAACTTTTCTTTCTTATTCTAAGTTCTTGCCTTGTAGTTTTAGCATTGGTAAAATGTTTAGAGTTAGGAACATTTTCAACAACATTATAATTTCAAATTTGAAACCATTGCATTTGATTTTACACAAATTTGAGCTTTTAATATTTATTCATATGATTGAACGTAATTCTGTTATTTTACACAAGTTTATCTTTATTTGAGTCTTCTATTTTTATTATCGGTCAATGAATTAAATCATTTATTCTGACATTCTTTTATTCTTTATTACTTGTAATTCTAAATCATATTAAATATTATGAGACAATAACTTTTTAAAATGTCAGTAGTATAAATATTACTTACTTTTGTCCAAAGCACACAACTTAATTATAAGTGAGATCAACGTCTTTATACATAGGGATTGGAATTTTTTATCATTGAAAGTGTTGAGCTGTTTAGGTTCCTATGAACTTCCCTTATCCAATGTTAAGATAAGGAATTCACCATTTATAGAGTTTATTAAACATTGTCTTCTAAAACTTATTCAAGTATTTTTTTTTTCCATGATTAGAGCAGAGTGGGGATCACCATTCAAATTGTTCTACACTTCTCATTTCAAAATGCACTGAAATGCATTTAAGGAAACATCATAGTACTATATTTTCTTGTATAGTAATGGAGCATAGATGTGCTACTCGATAATTTGTGCAAAAATAACTGGAAAGAAACACAAAAAGTCACATGGAAGTAAATTCAATGATTTTGTGCTTTTCTGTTTGTCTATTAGTATTTTTTATTTTATTACTGGAATTTTTTTCTGGAAACATTCTTGTAATGGCTGTGGATGTGGTCTAAAAAAAGTGAAGAATGTTGTCCAGAGAGAAATTGTAGGTGTCTGTGTTGCTTTTACACTATCATTACTGTCAAAAGATGAAAATAGACCAAGTCATTTGTGATGTTTGAGTAACCACGTTCAAATTTGAAACTTCGACAGAACCTTTAAATTTATTTTAAAAAAATTATAGGATCTAATAATTTTATTTTTAAGTATAGAACAACGCTTTTTTCTTTTCTTTTTTTTTACTTCAAAAGATTAAATTTAATTTTTCTAATACAGAAGATAGAGTTGGTCAGTCCTTGTGAAAGTCATGCAAACATGAACCAACTATTTGACCTACTTTCACCCTTACAGTGATGATAAAAGACAAAGTGTAAAAAAGTGATTGTACTAGTGTTGATTGAGAAAAAGAATGAACGAGGAATTGGTGATTCATTTCGTTATATATGAGCAATCTTATAATAAAGGTTTAAACCTCCTTTTGGTCCTTAAGATATGAGCAGATATTCAGTTTAGTTCTCGCTTTTAAAAATGTAAGCCTTTGATTTTTAAGTTATAAAAAATATATCAAATGAGTCCTTTTTTGATGTTTATGGTCAAAGTACAAAGAGCAATAGTGTTGTTATTATTAAGAAACAAATCAGAGCAATCTAAAGATGTAGTAGTTGTTAAGAAACAACCAAAAACAGTATTTCAAGTCAAAAAAGGATTCATTTGATACATTTTTTTTATAACTTAGGGACCAAAAATTTACATTTTTAAAAACTGGGACTAAACTGAACATCTGCTTATAATTTAGGGAAAAAAAAGGTTTAAACCTATAATAAAAGAAGTGTAAAGAAAGATCAAGTGAACGTCTGATTATTAAAAAAAAAATAATATTTCTAATTTATATCAATTTTAAATCAAACTTATAATTGTATTTAAGTTTAAAGATTTGTTGATGCCTATAGATACCACTTTTTTTTAATTAATCTATTTTTTTTTTTTAATTTTTCATGCAATTTTTGTAGTCCACCTATCATAACTTGATATTATGACATGATGATATTGTCTTGCTATTTTTTATAATATTAACACGTGATGGTATTGTCAATAAATTAATATTATTGAAACTAAAAGGAAAATGTTGGAATTTATAGATATTATTTTATTTTATCAACGGAGACGAAAAACTAAAAAATACTTAAAAATTTAAAGCTGAATGCGTGTTTACTTAACACTGAATTCACGGTAATCTGATTTCAATAAATTAATCTTTTCCATTTGTTTCACTTGAATTTTCTTATTTTCCTAAGTAAAAACAAGGGAAACTATGTTTTTTGATACTCTTCTCAATATAAATGTGTTCACATGAACATAAGATAAAGTTTCTTGTTATTCTAATTAGGTTCTTTGAATGCGCATTTAAACAAGCCAATCATTATATTTTCGGAAATATAATGGTTTTAATATTCCTAAATCAAGTTTGCACTTGATCAAGATTAAGATGAATTTAATTACTTTTGTCTTAGTCAGTTAATGTTTTCAAATTCACTGTACCATAAACTAATTTCACTCGTAACAAGTTAATAGGAATTCAAGATGGATTTTGTATGATATGAATTTGTGCATAATATTCATGAATTGTGCTTATGAGATTTTTATTTATTTATAAAAATTAAATAAACATAGTGAAAATATAAAATAACTCACATAGACTATCCCTGATCAATTAAATTAATTTATTTTAGAGAACTTTGTGTGCATGGAAAATTAAGTAAAATATTTTAGTTTATTGTTGAAAATGGAATAAAATATACAATTGTTCTATCTTTAATATTATTTATACCAAACTCTAAGGTTCTAGAGGTGTTTTCATTGTTCATCATGTTGTTAGAAAAAAAATGTTACTCATCATATTGTTTATAAAGGTACTGTTTGTTTCGGAGATAGAACTCTTTCAATGTTCTTATCCAAATCTTAAACATGGACTTGAGAAGGGAAGAGATTCCCTTACAAAAGACTCTCTAATGATAAGATCATTACGAGAGTTAGGATATTTGTATAAATTGTGTACATCAATGTTTATGAAAATATTTTTTAAAAAAATACTAATTATACTTATATCATCAATATAGACTCTATAATACTATTTGAATAATACTTACTTAAGAAATATAATAACATTTTAACATGTAGTAATTGAATGATAAATAATAGTTAACACTAAATTACCAAAATTTAATTATAATATGTTTGTGGTGTTTCAGGTTAAAATATCTTATTTGACCAGGCTTTTTAATATGTGACTCTTTATTTTAGAAATTTAAAAATTACAAGGATATTTTTCTCTATTTTCCTTACAAATTTAAGCTATTATTTATCACCCTTTGATTCACCATCTAATATTTACCAAAATTAGTTCATTGATATTCTATTACACTGTGGATATTAATATTTTTATTAATGTTTATGTCAAGTTAGCATATAAATACAAAATATATAATTAAATTAGAAGTATTTCAATCTCAAGTATATTAATTATAGTAAAAATTAATCACAATTTTTAAGGTATTATTTGTTTTAAAATTTCATCATAATTTTATTCTCTGAAAAATGTTTCCATTGAATAAGAAAGAAAGTAAATATAAATTAATTTTATTCTCGAGTTCTTAACACTTTTGTATGTACTTTAAATTAAAAGAGAGATGAAATTAGAAAATTAACCATAATGAAAAAGAATATATATATGAAGAAGAAGATAATAGTAAAATTCATATATATATTTAAATTGTCTGTTTCTGACAATAATTGTTATTTCCAGGATGGTTCCTGAATTTGTTTGGCCCATCAATTAGATCTGTCACACACAACCACATCAAACATCTCTCTGAATCTCTTTCTCTCTCTTCATCTTCTTCAGATCAAACCATCACAGTTCTTCAAATCAATCTCTTCTCAGGTTTTTCTTACTCTCTTCATTCCTTCAATTCTTGTTTTTGTTTTCACACTCTAATCACTCCATCAATAATCACTCACAACTTTTCTTCTTTAGCTTTTCCTGTTGCTGTGCTCAATTTCTCACTCGCTGTGTTTTCACCTTTGACTCTTTCTTCCAGTTTCAGAAATGGGTGTGGCTCAAAACGGTTATGATGCGGAGGAGGGAACCTTGGAGATTGGAATGGGTGGGTGCCGTTTCTGTTTATTTATTTTGCGTTAGTTTTGCTATTATGATGTTGTGGATATGCACCAATGGTTGGTAAATCAACGAAGAACTAGGTTCTATCATTATGGAAAAAAATGACATTTTTTCAAGGGGCATTTGATTGATCAGTTTTTTAAATTGTTAACTTTGTGAGTTGTCTCTTTGTGCTGCAGAATACAGAACTGTGTCTGGAGTTGCCGGGCCATTGGTTATTCTTGATAAAGTTAAGGTAATGGCCACAGTGTAATACTCTATTTGCCATGGCTTCATATTGCTTATTTTATAATTTTGGACTTTTTTTATATGGTGACTGAATTTTGTACTGATCAACTGCATCAGGGACCCAAATTTCAAGAGATTGTTAATATTCGCTTAGGCGATGGAACTACTAGGCGTGGACAAGTTCTTGAAGTTGATGGTGAAAAAGCTGTTGTTCAGGTGAGTGCCTACTGCCCTATTCTGTTCTGCTTCTTTTGAGACTGGTGATGGTAATTGCACAAGTCGGTTGTCCTGAGGAGATACTTCACCTTATCTTTGATATGATTATTTCTTTATAATTTTAATTATTACCAAATGTTCTTATTAGTTAGAAACCCATCATTGATGTCTACTTTGTTCATGTATCTGTATTGACTTCAATGTCTAATGTTTTCTCTGTCAATTGTTTATCCTTAACTGATGTATCACAAACGGCGGGCTTGCTTATTTACCATTTTGTACCATTTAACAGGTCTTTGAGGGTACATCTGGGATTGACAATAAATTTACAACTGTACAATTTACTGGAGAGGTATACTTGTTATTAATTATTTACTTAAATGTAAATTTATGTAAGTGAAATTTGTTTGGAACTTTTTTGTCAATATACCTGTTGATTGGTACTTGGTTTAGCAGCATTGTAATTTTAATGGTGTTGCACCTAGATAACATGTCAACTGTTAGTTTGAGAGTTTTATTTTATTTTTTGTTAATGTAGAATTGGGTCAATCAGTGGCCAGTCTTTCAATTCGCTGTGGTAAAATACAATAGCAAATAAACTATATTGATTAGTTCAGAAAGCATGTCCAAACTTTAGTTCAGAAAACATTGAAGGGTGGTTTCCTTGGTATCCATATTGATTAAATGATTTTTTTTTTGTATTGAGTTTGTTTCTAAAAGGGTATCTTGATACATTTACCGGTTTAAATGTTGACTCCCATTTTTCTCTATTTTTGTTTTTGTCACAGGTGTTAAAAACTCCAGTGTCACTGGATATGCTTGGTCGCATCTTTAATGGTTCTGGAAAACCAATTGATAATGGTCCACCCATATTGCCTGAGGCTTACTTGGACATATCAGGTATACTATTTCTTCTGAGGAGGTCTGAATATGCATGTTTATCTTTTCCTTTTTTAATATATTTGCTGTAATTCAGGAAGTTCCATCAACCCCAGTGAACGAACCTATCCAGAGGAAATGATACAGACAGGAATATCTACCATTGATGTCATGAATTCTATTGCTAGAGGTCAAAAGATCCCTCTATTCTCAGCTGCTGGTCTCCCCCATAATGAAATTGCTGCACAGATATGCCGTCAGGCTGGTTTAGTTAAGCGACTAGAAAAGTCTGATAATCTTCTCGAGGTATATCCAATGTATTAAAGTAAATTTACTATGTTAAGTGCTCCTGAATTATAAGTTTAGGACTTCACATTTTGTATTATTACTTCTTAGCATTGGCAATTTTAGTGTATGTACCATTCAGCTGCACATTTGAGGACTTGAAAAGAAAATGGACTTGTTTGACTGACATGTTGTCCTTGGCCATAATTTTTTACCTCGCACATCCGGTTAATGCTCATTGTGCGTGCATAACTTTAGTCACCCATTTCCATGCAGTGGAAGAGTTGTGCCTTTTTTTCAAGAATTAATTTCTACAATAAAAGTTGAATTCGTTCCTTGTAGCAATAGTTTTGTTGCCTTAAGGATTTTATATGGTGTATAGTAACAGGTGTATTGTAAGATATGGTTGCTTTCATAAAAAAATGTGGATTTTAAAACGTTTGCTATGTTTGAATATTTCTATAAAAAATTAAACCTGTATTGCTTGCTACACATGTATTATTGCTTGGTTTTCTATTAAGCACACGGCTTTTAGATAACCTTATTTCTGGTTGTTTCCTTGGAATTTTAAAAACTTGAATCGAAATTATATTATTACTGTTATCTTCATGTACTTAAAAGTTGAAGTTTAAATATTAAACGATCTTGCTTTTTGTTTTATATCCCATACACATTATGTAGTTATCTAGCTTTCTTCATATGGCCTTCAAATTAGTAAGGCTATTTCCAGCTTATTCATTTATTGGAACAAATTATTTTTCAATAACATGAAGAAAGTAAATTTTCCATCAAACCTTGTTTGAGTACAGGGCGGAGGAGAAGAGGACAATTTTGCCATTGTGTTTGCAGCCATGGGAGTTAACATGGAGACTGCACAGTTTTTCAAACGTGACTTTGAGGAGAATGGTTCGATGGAGAGAGTGACCCTTTTCCTTAATCTGGTATTCTTTCGAACCAGTATGCAATTGTTCTTTTGTTCATATTTATTTGTTTTCTTGCCTTCTCAATTTCTTTTTCTGTAATTTAGTCTATGTGGTCGAGGCAATAAAAAAATTGCCTTGCAGCAGTAATGTCTTGTAATTGGAAGTCACAAATATAATATTATTTTGTTGATTTTTCTGTGGGATGTTGGACTTTTTCTAGATCTGGAGGGTGTGGAAAGATTATTGTAATCCGATAATTGTGTTCAATTAAGACAAATTGATAATGTGTATGATTAGTACAAAACAATTTTTTTTTTTGTTTTGTTAAACTGAATTACTTGTAAAACTTTGAAATTAGGAAGTACCATCTGGTGGATTTGTGACTCTACAAATGTCTATTTATTTTCCTTTTATGGATGATCGAAGTGCTATTTTCAAATTTAATTTCATGATTTCTATGCAGCAGCTGATCATTAAAAATATCTCTCTTGCTTGTGATTTATTACAGGCAAATGATCCAACAATTGAGCGTATCATCACTCCTCGTATTGCTCTTACAACTGCCGAATATTTGGCATATGAATGTGGCAAGCATGTTCTTGTGATACTCACTGATATGAGTTCTTATGCTGATGCTCTTCGTGAGGTAATGTATCTAAAACTATAACTTCTTCAATGATGTGGCAAAAGAAAAACAAAGAGATGTGGAATCTTTTGTAGCCTATTTCATTCCCTTGGCATTATAATTTCCCTGTTTGCCTACGAATAGTATTTTAGGCTTGCGTAATAATTACTAATGGAATTTATTTCTGAGTATAACAAGTAACTAGATTTTTTGCAAACAGTTAGAATTGACCCTGGAACTATTGATCCCTTCTGGATCCTGTAGGTGTCTGCTGCTCGAGAAGAAGTACCCGGTAGACGTGGGTATCCTGGTTACATGTATACAGATCTTGCAACAATATACGAACGTGCTGGAAGAATTGAGGGGCGCAAAGGCTCTATTACACAAATTCCTATTCTAACCATGCCTAATGATGGTAATGAAATATTATTGAATTTCTTAGGCTGTATTGTGTTATACACTCTAAATTCTGTCGGATTATCTTTCTTAAACTTTTTCTGTTCAGATATTACGCATCCAACTCCTGATCTTACTGGATACATCACTGAGGGACAGATATATATTGACAGGCAGTTGTATAACAGGCAGGTGGGTTCTATTTAAGCATTTGGTTATTATTATATTGACTAAGGTGCTGGGTTAGTAGTAAACTGAATTATGTACAAGAGAATTTGGTGCAGAATGAATCTTAACATTTGACACATGATATTACTTGAAGAACATGTAAATTTTCATTGCCTTAAATATTTAGAGATGGGTTAGTTTTATATTTGCATTGATACATTAAGGGTCCTTTTGACTGAGAGGAGATGGAAATAATAAGGATGTATCCACTCTGCAAATTGTTTATGAAATATTTGCTTCAAACTGAACATTCAATTCCTTTTGTATTGGCAGATATATCCACCAATCAATGTCCTTCCATCATTGTCTCGTTTGATGAAGGTGAGGTTAACTCTTGCTTCCTGATGTCACGTTCTATCGAACGATACATTTTTCTTTGTTTACTCATCGATGGGTGAGTGACCAAACACTAACAATACCCATGTTAGTTCAATCAACACCCTTGTTCCATCCAACAATCACTATCAAAATTCTTTTTGCTTTTCTTTTTCCTGACTAAAGCAACAACACCCTTGTTCGAAAATTAAGTTATAATGTTTCCTCTGCAGAGTGCCATTGGTGAGGGCATGACGCGAAGGGATCATGCTGATGTCTCCAACCAGGTCTGCTGTTGCTTTGTTTTCACACTGCTATAGTTTTTACATTTTATAGACCTTCTAACTGGTGTGCTTTTGTTTCTTTAAAGCTCTATGCAAATTATGCCATTGGAAAGGATGTCCAGGCAATGAAAGCTGTGGTTGGAGAAGAAGCACTTTCATCTGAGGATCTGGTCTCTTACTATTCTTCTCTTAGCTATTCTCTTTTGAGTATAGTGATATATTGTCCTTGAAGTGGGATACTAACTATGTTTATTCCCTTTGATCAACAGCTGTATCTGGAATTTTTAGAAAAGTTTGAGAGGAAGTTTGTTGCCCAAGGAGCTTATGACACACGCAACATCTTCCAGTCACTAGATCTTGCATGGACTTTGCTGCGGATTTTCCCTCGTGAACTTCTTCATCGTATTCCTGCAAAGACTCTTGATCAGTACTACAACCGAGATGCCGGTAACTGATGACATGTATGTAGCAAGGTGGCATATCTTAGTCACGTGTTCAATCATCTTGTAATGATCATGGCAATTGTTTTATTTCTTAGCTTTCTCATCCAACAATATTTGTTTCTTCTATCCAGCATATTCATTATATATAATAAAAGGTTTGAGTCTTTTTGAGTGCCTCATATTTTGACATAATAATCAGTTTGTTGGAAAATTAGTTGTTCACAGTTTGGGATGTTCATTCACTGGTACTAGGAATTTTCATTTCCCTTCTGTTACTTTTTCTTCAGTGTCTGATATAATTTTGTTACTTGATTCTTCAGATTGTTTATAATCAGGAAGAAGCTTTGAATTTATACATCAATCTAACAATTTCTGTAAAACTCAATCTATACATATCCATAATTACTATATAAACAATAAAAACAAATAAATATCCATCATCAATTTACTTTAGAAGCAACAAACTTATATATTAGAAAAAACTAATGTCAAACACAAATAGCACTCAGTTTTAGTTAACCAAGTGTATAATAAGGCGAGTTTTGAATGTTAAAATTTTTAGATTTAAGTTTAATTCATTGAAATAATCAAGCTTGAATTTATTTATTTTAATTAAATAAACAAGTTTAACGAGTTAAGATTGAATAATTTATTAATAAATTGGTTCATTTACAATTGACATGTGTCAACGTTTTTTAGGCTATAGTGATGAGGTAATGGATATTTAAAAAATATTTTTCTTTGTTTTATTAAGTGTCTTTCATTTGAATTTGATGTGAAATGATATAATTGAATAAAATAAAAATAATTAAAATTGTTCTCACAGTGTGATTATTAAATGAAAGTGTCTCTTCTGAGGAACATATTTAAAACGAGGCTTTTTCTCTTGCCAACTACTTGCCCCACCATTGCAACCCCACCAACTCTTCATGTCTCAGCTACCTCCTTTGCCAAATTCTATATATTATGATTAATATTTGCTTTTATCTTAAAACTATTCCAAATACGTATATTTTATCTCACTTAATCTTTTAAAAATTATTTTAATATATAGTAACTATAAAAAAATAGAGATATTTTGTAGCTAACTTATTAAATAACAAAAAATATCATACTATGTAATGAAAAACTCATAAATGATTGTTTTCATAAATTTTGCACACAAATTAATATTTCATATTTATTCTAATTTCTTTAACCCTATGTATAACATCTCATTTTAATAATATACAACTAATTCATACATAACTAAAATATCAAATATAAATATATACAAGGGTCATATAGTACTAATAGTTCTATTTCACTAAAATTAAAAGTGTAATACCAAGGTTTTACAAAAGATTTAAGCTACAAAGAAACTAACATCTTCCTTAAACCTTCCACTGCATCACCATCCAACACCTGATTTATAAAGACATTATCCTTTGTTTACATCATTTAGGTAATTATTGCAAAAAAAAACACAAGTACACAAAGAGACAAAAAAGAATGGTAAGTTAATGTATAAAAAATAATTATATAACATTTTTACAGAAGCAAGCACATAACACAAGTAAATCAATCAACCCTAAGACATACAATCATTCATTATAGATTTGACCATTTGGATATAAGTATTGATGTCAAACTCTAGAGTTCTGCACTTGTAGTGATGGAACAGTTTGCCCACCCAAAATTCTCGCATTTTCTCTCGCTTAGCACAAACAACCTCTCACTCAGTGAAAAAGGATGAAATTGGTTCCAGACCTGCAATGGTAACTGGCACTTAGCGGTATCCTATCACACTTAACACCATACCATTCGCATATGGGCTGCTCAACAGTGAAAATTGACGTTGAGCATTATACCATAAATATGCAACTCTATAATTGTGATATGATGAATTAGAGACCTATCCAGATGACCAAGTCGGTATTCCTAACTCAGCGCTTGGTCCAAAAACATGCTTCAATGTCAAAGTGAATATTCCTAACTCAGCGCGTTATACCAATTGCTTAATTAGTTAGATACTCAGTCCATCAATTCAACTTCAATTTCAACAAATTTCAAGCACACACAACTATGTGATATAATTAGATCTCAGCAACAATTCAACTAGCTAACACAATAGTTCCATCAATCATAGATCACCAAAACCAATAACATACAACAAGAAATCATAACAGGATTTTCAGTATACCAAACTACAAATTTCCAAACCATTTCAAACATGCAACACAAATGATAAACATACCAATAATCTTAACAAGTGGTAGTTAGCTTTCCTTACCTAACAGATGACTAAATCGCTTTACAAAGCCTAAAGCAATTCCAAACGCACAGGAAGTCATATCCACTCCTACTAATTACAAAAACACTATCAGAATACACCTTATTATGACCACTGATCAATATAGAGTTTTATAAAAGACTCAAACGTCATATGCAACCACAACAAGCTCACATGAAAAGAAAGATAAAATAGACTAAAAAGACGAACAAAAAATCAATTTATTCTATATGAGAACCTAATTAGTTCAACTTGAAGAGCTTACCACCATATTAATATTACGACATTGATTCTTCAATTAGACAATCAGAGAATGAAATTTTTAAAAAGAAGTCAAATAACTCTAAAAAAATGATTAATAGAGATATGATGTGTTTTAAAATTATACAACTCACGAAATTATTTATATTAAAATAATTTAATATTAAAATAATCAAATTTAACAATTTGAAAACCTAGAATGTCATTTTCTAATAAGTGTAAAGAAATAATATTGCCATTTCACGTTGATGAGGAATGATTAGGTTATACTACCACAATATTAGTATTTTTATATATATTAACATATAATTAATCTTCACAGAAAATAAAAAGATTGGTTATATAATCATGTTATCAGTATTTGACATTTAAAAAAAATATAAAATATGTTTAATTTTGAAATTCATATAGAAAAATTGGCGAAATTGAATACCCATAAGGAAAATTCAAAAAATAAAAAAATCAACAGTAAAATTTTTAAAACTGAAAGTTAATAGTAAAAGTTGTAATTAAAAAAAATATACATAACATTTAGATATATAATTTAAAATATAACGCGGACTTTAGACTAATTCACATTGGTTGTCTAATCTAACATCAAATAACAGAAGAGTAAAATGTTTATAATTTTTAATCCAGGTGTGAAATTTACAAATTGAAGTTTCATATAAAATTTACAAATTAAGTGGTGAAATATACTATTAATGATAATTATGAGTAAGTAGTTTAAAAAATTTAATAGTTACCAAACATGCAATGCATTGGTATAATTGCTATTAATCTTTATTGAAAGGATGTAAATGATTGAACATCCCTTGTCTGAGATCATCAGGAAAATAATAAAATGGTTGTTAAGTTAGACTTAGAGCTGACATAACATTATATAATTTTATATATGGTCAAAATAAAATATTAAAAGCATGTATACATAATGATAATATATTTTAAATTTGGATATTCATGGTATTGGGTTTGCGATGGTGACTCTAATTATTATTAGTGGGATTGGAATCCTATACTATAATTAATATATACTATAACCTTTGTGGAGTTTGTGCTTTCATACGTTGTCTCTACCAGTAATGTCAACTTTACAATTTCATTTACACAACACAGCAACAGTAGTAAGATTTACAGTAGATAATAAAAACCTGACGCAAATTTTTCTAGCACCTTAATATGTTTCGATATATAATTTAATTTTTCATAGTTAGTTTTGTTTGTTGTTTTATTTTTAATTCGTAAACCATAATCTATTCTCAGCATTGTTGTTGAAAGTCAATTATGACGGCGTTAAAGTTAAAGAAAAATATTTAAAAAGCTTAGTGAGCTATAGAACAACATCAATGTATCAGTTAGACCAAATACAAAAGAGAAAATCACGTTTTTATATATAACTATAGTAAGTAATCTATGCAACCGGATGCATTGATAAATATTTTAAAAAAGATATGTAATTTTGTAAAATCTTAAATATAAATATCATTATAACTTTTTATTATTTATAGTGATATTTTTCTGACATTAAATTTTATAGATATTTTTTAATCATCTAATAATTTAATATCTTAGAAATTAAATTTGAGTTGATCATCACTTAAATTTGATATGGATTTATTTAAAATATTATGATGGGTCTAAATGTAATTTAATAAATTATAATGATTTATTAGTTATTGTAGAAAGTTATGATAAAATAAAATAAATATTAAAATGAAATTTGATTCCATCGTTAGTTTATAAAAGAGGATTAAAGTGTGTGAGAGGAGAAAGAAAAGCAATGAGATAGATTAGAAAAAAGAGGTTGGAGAACAAAATTGAAAATGTATTTTTTATTGAATCTCTCATGCATTAAGGTTAGTATCCTATTATAATTTGTGTATAAATGTCACTAAAAAAAATTGTTGTTACCTATGATCCAAATTATGTAACATCGAAAATCTATAAATAAAGCAGTGTTAACTATGGATTACATACAAACAAAAATCTATATGTAATATTACATACAAATTCATGAATCTTAAGATTTTAGAGTAATTTTATAGAATAAAATAGGAACTTAGGAAAACTACAAATTAATTTACATTTGATTTCAGAACAAAGAATATTAGATTTCTTGTTTAAGGGTGTTTATTCCCAAATTATGCTTTTCTCAAATTAAGATAAATCCTAATTATAAATTTAGGGATTTTTTGTATATGAAATTGACATAAACTCTAATTTAAGTTTATCCCAAAATTTATTTAAGAACCACTAAAAAACTGAATTTACGAAAAATTAATATTCATCGAAAAGTAAAAAAAATGTTAGTAATCGATGTTTTTCGATGAATTATCAACAAGTTGAAATCTGTCAATAAAAATATTGTCGATAAGATTTATTAGCTGACAATATTTGTCAATAATTACATAAATCAAGTGCACATTATCCACAAATATTAGTCGGTCATTTTCATCGATAAATGGAATGGTAGTTTCTAGTGCATTGGACTGTATTTCCTTACCAAATAAACATCCTTGACATCATTAATGTGTAGATACAAGACTAATAATGACAACCAGACAATAAAATCCAGAAAATCAAATAATGTTTCAATACAGACATGTATATAAGATAATCCAGACAAACATAAAATTTTTAAAATATGTTTATGAGAAACAAAGTCCTAATAATCTACATATCCATCAAAATTGCTTTATTTTTCGTCAAGGTCTTCTTGCTGCTGGGGATTGTGGCTGGAGTAGGCTAGGTTGGGCTGGATTAGGTTTTTGTTGGGATGGTATCGGGTTAGATTGAGGTTGTTGAAGACAACATTATGCTTCCAAAAGAAGAGAATCTCATGACCAAATTTTACAAAGTGTCAAACTTATGGTCAAATCATCAAAAGTTGATCATGTCCTTCTAGTCATTGCATGAGGTGGATAACCATTTCCTCAACATTGCTGGAAAAACATGGTTGGTGCTTGTGGGTACCTCTTCCAACAACGAGTTCTAGATATGCTCCTAAGTCCAATATGGACATTCCCCTACAACCCTAACATCTTTAAACATCTCAGATAGCCTATGAGATGCTATGTTGTGGAAATCTTTTTGAATTTGAGCTTTGTCCAATAGTGTTTTGAAATAATTGGGATTATGTGGGTTGGTGAGGGCCATGATATTTATACAAGAAAAAAATTTAACCAAGTTAAAATTGATCAAAAAAGGGCTCGAACAAAGAAAGACAATTTATTGTAGACGTCCCAACCAAGACACTTGAATCAGAAGCACTTCAAAAGTTCTTTGGTTGAGAGCTTATGAGGTAATTGCTTCAAGACTTTAAGAGCAGTGAACTCCTTGGGGTCATCATGGAGGACTTTTAGGGGTCGCTCCGAGAGGGATTTTGTTTCTAGTTTAAGGGGAGTTTAGGACAATTATCCCCATCAATGAATAACTTGCAACCTTTATTAGTAATGGAAATCTTGAAAAACTTGTCTTTAAAGCCCTTATATGAAGTTGCAAAGAGTTGAAATAGGTTTTGATCATTCTCATTTATTAATGACACTCATACTTTCTAAACATTCGAATGGATGCGTTAGTAGTGGAGGAACAGGGTAGGGGTAGGGTTGATACCCAACACTTTACACAAGACGTTGAAAACTTGCATAGCCGGTGGAGCTACATGGGAGCAACATTCAACTCTTGTAGGACTCCGCTTGAAATTTATCGATCTGATGCACACGTACAAGTCAATGAAGAGGCAAAAGTAAAAAAAAGAAGATTCCAGCTCTAAATTTCCCTTGCCATGACATACCCGATCATTCCCTCACAAAGTCTTCTGTCATGTCATCCTTTAAAGTGTAGGTATGGTCGACAAGCTCCACCAAGTCATTACCCCACCTGAAGCAGGTAGCATACTAATACACTTTGCCCACGCATATCCGAGGACTTCAAGCAAGTTCTGTTCATCTACCTCAACAGTTGTGTCCACTTGGATCACTCCAACGATGTCGTTGCCCCTCCATTGTAGCCTCCTTACTCGGACCATGTTATCCGACCAAACCATCTTCCTAAATCAGTCCTTTATTAGCAAGTTGAATTGGTGTAGCACTATTTACATACCCTAAATTTTTCTCAAATTACCCCGATCGCTTGATGAGCCAAGCGACGACAAAGATATAAACACGTCATTAATGTACCCTTTGCCCTCTTGACCAGAAGAGCCTTCTGAAGAGATGTTGATGGCAAACATTTTATTACCTTGAGGGAAAAGAATTGAATGTTGAACTTAGTAGAATGTCGAACTTAGTAGAGATGAGTGTCAAAACAAAAATGGTGAAAAAGATGAGGCCACTGGTCAAACGACAATGTGACGCTTTGATTGGACGTCAGACCTAACATCACATTTAACAAAGCAATGATTCTTCATCGCCAACGGTCAAACCTCTGATCCAACAATCATATCAATATACCCTTTACGCTTGTCAACTTAAGTCTAAGTTTAAGGCTTTGAGGGTCTGTGTATTGTATATATACCGACCAATACATATACCAACTAAACTACCCAAATTGATTGTCCAAGTTTAGAGGAAATCAATCGGTATATCGATCAGATTCAACTAATCATCCAACTAAGCTAAACATGTCAGTAATCAAATTTAATAGAATTGGGTCGTGATTTGGTCCATCCTAATTAGAAGCCCATGGAGAAACTTATAAATATAAGTTAAAGGTAGGGTTGTTGAAATTTTTATAGCATATTTATTATAACATTAATGGCTAAACCAATTAAATATCAAACTGACTTAAATATCAGAATATCTTTAGGTGGTATACCCGACTCAAATAAAAAAAAAAGCTGAAAAATTAATTTTTTTTTAAGTGAATACTTACATATATATATATATATATATATATATATATATATATATATATATATATATATATATATATATATATATATATATATATACTTGTTGTTCCTCTAAAGTCTATATATAAAAGGACAAAACAATAAAAAAAATCCGACAATAATTTAATATAAAAAAAATACAAAACCATAAAAATACATTGAACATTTTATGGATAGCATGCTGCGGCAGATTTGCCCCCACAAAAATCCCATGCCAAAACCTACCTTCTAATAACTTATTTAATATATCACATGCAAAATTAATCTTTAGGGTTATTGAAAAGTAAAATCTAATTAGAAAGATCCATTTTTCTCTTATTTCTTCGTTGGCCAAAAACACTTTTTTTTTTTTTAAAAAAAAAAGAAACATAAAAATAGAAAAGTGATTTTAGTCACTTCCTCAATACTCTTGATGCCCAATATATTATAAACCCTAAAGTAAGAGTGTTGAAATCTAATTATTCCTTCTTCTCACCTATAAACATGCGTAGGTATCTAGTATTGGCATATCTTTTGTAATTCATTTTGCTCCTAATTTTTTATGCAAAGGATTCTCCTTCTGTTTTGAATTTTGTCACACCAACCAATGAACATTTTCTCTATTTTGCCTCTCATTTTGTAATATCTTTGGCTTCTATACCTTCATCACATCTACATTTCTAAATGAGTCCCAGTAGATGAAGATATCCACCCAAAATTTTCATTTTATATTCTAATAATGAAGATTTAAAATTAATTGTCGACAATGCTAAGAAATAGCTGGGAAAAGAGAAAAAAATAAGGCTTTATTATTAAAGATAGATTAAAGCATACTGCATATTAAATACTGAAAGAAAATATATAATACAACATGTCAAATTGAATGAGGAAACAACGCATATAAAGTAAGCATCTTTTATAACTGAGAAAAGTATGATTTATACACTATTAAACTTGTGACATATATAAATTGATAGTCATAAATAATGCTTCAATGATTATAATAATTATACTACTAACAGATTTTGTAATTGTTTTTCAACCTTTGTTGTTGAATAATAATAACTTAATATGCCTAAATAAACAAAACACAATCCTCGTCGGGCTTGATATGTCTTTAAAAATTAGTCTAGATTGTTTTTTTATGAAACACAATATCCAAACATAAATACACACAAAATCTAAGCTATTACAAGTAAAGGGTTTTGACTCTCTCAATATGTAATAAGAAGGTAAAAAAATGATTAATTTTTATTTACGGAAAGTGACAATATTAATAAAGTTCACTCCATAAACAAAAATACACTTTACGAATAATTATTTCTTCTTTTCCTTCTTTCACTTATATATTTTATTTTTAGAAGTGTGTAGGCCAGAGTCTATGAATACATTGGCTGGATCATGTCCTGTGCCTATTTTACAAACAGTAAAAACTTTTTAAAGTTTCAAATTGATGTAAAATAAATTAGTCTTAAATATACACAGCAGTGATTTACATTTAACAAGTTGTATTAATTTAGTTTTGCCAGCTGGTATGTGAATAATAGAACCCTAATTAAGAAGATATATAGGAAGAGGTGAAGGTGGAGTTGAAAGAAGTCAAAAAACTGTTATAAACTGATGAAGAAGTATTTGTAGCCCTTGGGTCAACAACTCTGTGTTTATGTTCATTGATGACCTAGAGAAAACACAGACACAAACATTATATTATTTCTTTTAGTAAAGTAATTGTTCAACATGTGCAAGAATTACTTATTAGCTAAGGGTTCAAATATTTTAGGTTTTCTCTTTGTCGAAAGGTAACCTAGGTTTCCTCAATAATCATCCAACCTATCTCTCTCTTCTCTCTTCTCTCTTCTCTCTCATCACCCACTCCCACATCCTCCAAAGATATAGACACAACATTTTAACTTCACCCCATGATTTAAAAACTTTATATAAATGTGGTTTTCAAAGAAATGAATAAAATAAGTACATAGTTTAATCCCATGATGAATATTTTATTGTTCCGTATACTTTTCTGGTTGTGAGAATGGCTGCATGTTGCCCACTTTATTTGTCTCTCTCTTTCCCTTCCAACCTCATCCCATTAATCCATTTTCTCTGCAGTACTCAATTCATATCCCTTTGTTTTTCTATTCGTTTTCAGGTTTGAATCATTGGCCACTCCTAATACTTCTTTTAAAATTCCCTCTACATAATTTTTTTTTTCTTCATGTTACTATTCTCATTAAATTCTCTTATTTTAATTGCTCCAATTTTTTTATTTCCTTTTGTTTTTCTGTTTACACTTCTTTAGAGCTTTGTGTGTATGGCCGGCATAGACTTGGGTTCAGCATCGCATTTTCTTCATCATCGCCTTCAACGCCCTGACCTTGAAGACGATGACAACCAACACGACCAAGACAACAACAATAACAACACCAACGTTAACAATCACGAAGGACTTGAGCTAGTTACCACAAATCAAGGTCCCGGTGATATTGTCGCTCGCAGGCCAAGAGGCAGACCACCCGGTTCAAAGAACAAGCCTAAGCCACCTGTTATCATCACAAGAGAGAGTGCAAATACGCTTAGGGCTCACATCCTTGAAGTCAGCAGTGGCTGTGATGTCTTTGACTCCGTCGCTACCTACGCAAGGAAGCGCCAAAGAGGGATCTGTGTCCTCAGTGGGAGTGGCACCGTCACCAATGTCACGCTCCGCCAGCCGGCCGCAGCCGGCGCCGTTGTCACGCTTCACGGAAGGTTTGAGATCCTGTCTTTGTCGGGATCATTCCTTCCACCTCCTGCTCCACCCGGTGCCACCAGTTTGACCGTGTTTCTTGGTGGAGGACAGGGCCAGGTTGTGGGCGGAAACGTTGTCGGTCCCTTGGTGGCTTCTGGGCCTGTTATTGTTATTGCTTCATCTTTTACTAATGTAGCATACGAGAGGTTGCCTTTGGATGAAGAAGAATCTATGCAGATGCAACAGGGACAATCATCTGGTGGTGGTGGTGGTGGTAGCGGCGGTGGAGTCAGTAATAACTCTTTTCCTGACCCTTCTTCAGGGCTTCCATTCTTCAATTTGCCCTTAAACATGCCTCAGTTACCTGTTGATGGTTGGGCTGGAAATTCTGGTGGAAGGCAATCTTACTGATCCACCTTCTTTGGGGGGACAAAGGTGAGAAGTTGAATTCATATCATATCATCATACATATATTTTGCTTCCCTCTCTAAATTTCCTTCTTTCCTTTGAATTGTTTGTGAGGAAGTACTGATATTTATCTGTTCAAGACTCCTTTTGTTTGGCTAGGTATGTTGTAAGGACTCAGTTTCTAGGAACAACTGTAAAACGTGTTTATCTTGGTTGTTGGAGTTGCTAGATTAGTCTGTTGTGCATTAACCTTGAGATCAATAAATCATAGGCTCAAATCAATAACACAAATATATATATGTTTTGGATTACGATGTTCGGTTTTTGTTTTCATCTAATATGTTATAGTTCCTTGTTTCCATGATTTAGCATATCTCGGGAGGAACATGGTTTTTGGTAGTTTAACCCTAACATGTGAAAACATTATAACAAAAACTCAATCTTGAAGCTGCATAGATAACCTTCTGGCTCATCAAATAATCAAGACAAAATCACTTATCTTGTTTTGTTGGTATTCTAGCTAGACAATAATTAATTAAGGGAATCCTAACATTATTTCTTTTGACCGAGTGAAGTTGAACATCTCTCTCTTATAATTAAGTAACTCCACCACAAACAAGTGGGGAAAAACTAATTATATATATATATCTTTGTTTCTGTTTCCATTATTTCATTCATTAGACCGTTTGTTAGAAGTCGTATACATGTAATAACCTTAATTAATGTCTTTCCAACATATGAAATCTAAAGCTTCTAACCTTCATCCTTCTAAACAAAAGGAAAGTGTTTAAAGAAAAGCAGATTAAAGAAAAAACAACGAAGAGTGGGAGGAAAGGAAAGTGTATGTGAGTGTGTGAGATAGATCTCTAAGAGTGTTATAAAATATTTTAGGGAGTTACAAAAGTGTTTGGTTTGACATTATATAATTTTAAAACAAACCTTGTTAGAAGCTAAATAGATTCGTCTTCATTATATTTACCATTATCCAATGGTTCAAAGCGACAAAACCTATTCAAGCAAACACTTTACGAAACTAAGAATATTTTGCAGCTTGTCTCTCAGTGGATGAACTAACTTTGATTGCTAGATTGAGCGACTAATTCAATTCTTTCGTTTTATACGTCAAATTCATGAAGATGGGATTTAACCTAATTCAGACTTGTCGTACCTAACAGATTATGTTAAAAGCATAACAAGAACTCTATTACAAGTTTTGCTTCCATTTTGTGAAACTTTTCTTATGCATATCACATGAAAATTTATAAAAAGGATAATGATATTTTGACAACATTCTTTTATAACATTTTAACATCATTCACGTGTTATTATATGATTGATCCAAAATTATTCCACAATTAATAAAAATAATCATAAACATCAACATGAACCAATTACACATGTAGATAGTATTAAAATGTTGTCAAAGTATCATTATCCTTTATAAAATTCACCCAATACTTGTTATGAAAAAATGTTATTCATAAATGTCGTGAAATTTTGGTTCATTGTAACGGGATTATAATCATATGTATGAAGAGATAATTCGTCATTTGTTGTCAAGTTTTTTTGAGTTTGAATAACTTGGGTTGTGCTGTTCACATTTTCCTCTTCACCCCCACATAAAATACAATTTCAATTTGGATTGTCTTAGCTAAAAATCTCTGCTACATATATGTATATATACATTCTGCATTATAACTTAATAATGACAGCAACATTTTACATCCCTTTCAATAAATTTTTTTCTTGCTTGTTTCACTTGATCTGCTATCGTTTTCTTTTGGTTGATTAGCCTGGCTTGCGTTTTCAGTTTTCTCTTTGATTTAAACACCAAATTAACCTCTCTTCTATCCTTTCCTTGTTTGCATCACCCCTATTCCACACTGTCATTATCCTTGATAGGTTCAGACAACTTTTTCCTCACTTTTTTGTTTCCTTTCCATTGTCAAATCATTCCCATATTTCATGCATTCTCTCATAAACAATTACAAGGTTCTCTGGTTTAGCAGTATCAGGTATCTTTTGTATCTTACCATAAACTTAATAAGATCACGTCCTGGAAAAGATTCAATTATGTATGTAATTTGAAACCCTACCCGAAATCTCTGCATAAAAAAAAAGTTGTAACATTCGATGTACCGTGTTGAATTCGAACGATATGCTAAGGATTGAATAACTGAGTAACGATTTGGACAGCTTGAGATATTAACTATGTGATAACTTGTTATTACGTAAAACTATATCATTGACTTACGGAAACCACGTCAAATTAGAAAAGATTCCTTAAAAATAAAATCTATTTGGGATAGTGACTTTGATACAAGCATATGTCATTTCCAAATTTTTAGTAAGGAAAAACGCTTAAAGACACCATTTAAGGATTGAAATTCATAAGAGAAGGTGGTCAAAAGACGGAAAGAAGTTATACTTAGACAATGGATCGAAGATTCACTTATATACTTTACCTAGAATATTTTGGTATGATATTTTAATAATTATTTTTTAATAATTTTTTGACACGACACATGTTATTATTTTATTGATTTGTTTGAATTTATTTTAAAAAAATATTTGAAACGGACCAATCACAAACTGTCACGTATGCATTGTAAAAAAGTTATCAAAAAAAAGTTGTTAAAGAGACTTTTTCCTATTTTGACCGCAATCATAGGAGGTAAAATTTCGTACAATCTTAAAAGATTGTGAAGAAATAAGTAAGAGGGTGATAGGATCTAGAAAAGTAATAACTGAAGAGGATATATACCGATGGAGATTCTCCTAAATGATTTACAACAAATTACAAATAAAAAACAAGGAATGGAGACAGTATGAAGAACAAGAACAACCAAAGATAGAACATGAGTAATATATCAACCCTAGGATAACTAAAAGAATTTTTATACGATATATTAATGTTTGTGGATATATGATAAAAAAGGATCATCTATCCCAAATATAAATGATGTATATTTAAAGAAATAAATACATTGCAATTTCCTAAATATGTTATTCATGACCATTTATTGCATTTCAATCAATCTCACATCTTTTGTGGAGTTGTCATAATTTTTCCGTATGTAAGAGTGAATTTCATCCTTAGTGCTCATCATATCTAAAATATACATAATATAATTCATTATTGCGAAAAAATAATTTTGACATCGATTATTATATTTAATTTAAACAAGTATATGCAGACAAGTTAAAAAAATATGAACTTTTAATAACGAAACCTAAACTTTCATATTAAGTTTTAATACTAAAAGAAAACAAAATATATAAAATCATAAAAAAATAATAGGAAAAAAAGGAATAAACTTTGAATTTTAAAGGAACTGAAGTCTTTTCATTTTTTATTTTAAAAATAATTTAATTTTAAGAGGAGATTAGGCCTTGATTCTCTAAATAGCCGAAACTTAATCTTATTAAAATTAAATTATTTTTAAAATAAAAAAGTATTAAGCTTCAATTATTACGAGATGAAATATATTTCTTTTTATGTTTCATAATAATCGAAGTCTATTTTGGACGTTTATATTTTATATAATCTTTTTGTTTTTCTTTATGTCTATGTATCAAACCTGTCTACAAAGAGAAAACAACCAGCATACAAAATCTATATACAACAATATATAAATGACAATTTTATATCATTATACTTTAAATAATTTACATATAAATGATTCATATACTATTGTACGTTTCTATTATATATTTTACACGATTTTTTCTTACATATTATATGGACTTTTTATGTATTTGTGTAGGATTTTTTAATCTTTACACAAAAGACAATAATTTAATTTATAAAAAAATAAAGTTGCAAAATAAATGATTCCATTTAATTATAATTATTTCTCAATCAGTTATAATATATATACGAACCATAATCATGATCTATTGCATAATATAGTAATCAAATCTATATGAGCCCGTTTATTTAAAATACAATTATAAGTAATTAAAAAAGAAAATGAAACACACAATTATATATGGATCAAAATATTAAAACTGAAGAAATAATCATGGAATAGCTTTTTAAAAAGAAAATGTTTTAAGATATACTTATGTAACAAAAAGATTCATAAGATTAAGATTTTTACTAATATATTACTTGTTTAAGATAGTTAAGGAGAAAGTTATGCAACGAATAAAACCATAAAACTTGTTTTTACTGCTTGTTTAAGATATTCTTAAATTATTTAGAATTATCTTGTAATTCACATATTTCCATGGATAGGAAATGGTACAAAATATCTTGCCTTTGTGCAACAAGGCTGCCAAAAATTTCGAGACTAAATTGTTAGGCCTATATTTTTTTTTCTTCTAATTGGTACCAACAATAAGACTTGGGCCATGACTTTTGGTGGTATAAATTTTGGGGTGCTACTCTCTCCACCTCCCCAAGCGTGTTTTGTACTTTTCCATTATTTTGATTTATTTCAAAAATATTTTATACTTCTTCACTATTCTTTTTATTCCAAAAATGCCTTACACCTTCCCACTATCCTTAACAATCTTTTTCTTTCCCTCTCTATATTAATGAGCATTTAAATGGCTTATTAATGGAGCATTTACATAACTTAAATTTGAACTTGTGATATATTTTCTTAAATAAGTTTGACTCAATCTTATATTGGCGATTGAATATATTTTTTTTTCTTTTCAAATTACTTAATAAATGTAAATTTTTTTCTAAATTTCTAGAAAAATGTTTATATATATGTGTGTTTTTTACATATAATATCTATAATTTTTAACATTATATTATGTTTTAACTCACTGACATGTTTGACTCAAATAACTTGAATAAAATATTTAATTTATTAGATAAATAATATAAAAATATTATTAAATACTTAAAATATAAAAAAAAAGTTATTTGTTAAAGATTTATAATTTATTTAGTTCTTTCGTCATTAAAGTTAATATATAATAATAATATATCGTTATTTACTATTAATATTATTATGTTTATTATTTTGTATTTGTATTTAACTTTTAATTTTATAAAATAGAAATAATGAAAGTACTAATATTTAAGTTTCCTCATTTTGTAATATGTCAAAAATTCAAATCTAAACCATGTGAATGCTCTATTAATATAGAGAGAAAGGAAAAGATTGTCGAGGATGATAGTGAGGAGGTGTAGGATATTTTTGGAATAAAAGAAAATAGTAGAGATGGGTAGAATATTTTTGAAATAAATAAAAATAATAGGAAGGTGGAGAAGTACTTGGGGAAGTAGAGGGAACAACACCCTAAATTTTGCACATTTCTTCTAATAATAGGGCCCAAATCATATTAATGAACTAAAGTAATCACTTAATATCATTGAATGTTAACTCTTTTAGAAACTACTTGACTGGACCTTTAGATGAAAATAAAGAAATTTTGTAGGCTATAATAATAAATACAGTATATCAAACTTAATAAATAAAATGCTTACATTCATAACTCACAAGAATACATGCGTTACATTCATGTGACGTAAAGACCTATTCAAAGACCCCATTTCTTCCTTTTAACTTTTTTTTAAAATATTTTGTTGCTCAATTTGCAGCTAAAAGCTTAAACGAAACAAAAAGAACTTTTAGTAGAAAATTAAGAATTTTTCTTCCTTTAAAAGGACTTCTGTTGTTGGTTGTATCTTATGGTAACTAACCAAGCTACGATAGTACTTATAAGAGAATTTCTCCAAAGGAATGGAATAGTCAGCTTAAATCATAGTTAATGTCAACACAACTAAACTTTTGGTGGTATCATTTATCCAATAATAATTATAATCACACTAGTGTAATTTTAACTTGTGTAATAGATTTTTGTCATGAAGAAAGCATATAAAAATAACTTTTAAAAATTTTATGAATTTATAGTTTTCGGTTGTCAAAAAACTGAAGTTATATACTTCTCTTGACTTTGGTTATTAGAGAATTGAAAGGTGTTTCAAAATTTTCAATTTTTTTAAAAATCTTACTTTTATTATTTATTTTATCTAAATAGTACATATGGCCTCAAGTGCAACATAGTTGAAACAATATTTTTTTTTCTTTGGTTATTCGAGAACCGATGTCGAAAGGTATGTTAAAGTTTTCAAAAAATTTAAAAGATCTGGATATTTTGTTATTTTTTTAAGATGTCATATAGCCTCGGTTCATTGAAAAATCGAAGAAAAAGGTTCATTAAAATTTTAAAATTATACCTTTTTTTATTTGACTGGGACATATGGTCTAGGTTTTGAAATAATTGATATATCCTGCTTTGGTTCTCTACGAAACTGAGATCAAAATGTTTGATTAAAATTTTAAAATTGTCACTTTCTTTTTTATTTTGTTTTATATGAACAGAAATATGACCTCTCTTTTGAAATAACTGAAGTTATATGGCTTTTCTGCTTCAGTTCTATGAGAAATAGAGACTAAAAAGTTGATTCAATTTTCAAAATTAACATTTTTATTTTAATTATTTTATTTGAGTAGGATATATGGCCTAAGATTTTAAATAATTGGTGTTATATGTCCTTTATGCTTCGATTTTATATGATAAATCAAGGCAAAAATGTTTATTATATTTTTAAATTGTCACTATTTTTTTATTTGTTTTATTTTAACATGACATATGGTCTTGTGTTTTAAACAACCGCCGAGGTCATATGTTCTTTCTGGAAAATGAAGGAGGATATGAGGAAAAACTATCCTCATTTATTCTCTTGATAACTATATTTTTTTGAGGATGAAAATTTTTGTGGTTGGAGAGATTGTAAGATTCGAAATAAATATAATAAATTATTTTATTTTTTTTTAAGAGAATTATTCCCAAGTAAAGATGAATCGTATAAAATTTAATGTTTTTGCTCTCTGTGATGAAATTATGATTGATAATTGCATCTTATTCACTAATTTAAAATTTTCTGATATCTATGGATGAATCAGAAAATGATTTTATCAGTGAAAAATAAATGATTTTTTAATTTAAAATTTTATAAATAACTGAATACAGAAAATTAGTGAATTAAACTTTATACATGTAGGACTCTGAGAATTGAAAACTTTCTGTTATAATTGTTATTGGATTAATAGCATTGAATTAGAAAAGCATGATGCCCTTGTCATGTAAATGCTAATAATTCAGATTTTTGTGATTGAAAAGCAGTAACTTTCTAATACTCATCATTCATGACGTATAATTTTCTTTTTTTCCTGACACATAATCTTCTCCTTTTCCTTTCCACCTAGCATCTGTGACAATTTGGTTTCATACAACAAAACTTATATGCTTACAAGAAAATAAAACAAAACATGTAAAGAATTTGAAAGTAGTTACGGAGACAAGGAACAAAGATTAAAGGACTTGGTTTCTCTTTGATTAGAAACGTCCAAACTATTAGGTTATTGAAAACAAATATAAAACGTCAGCCTTCTAGCTTAATGAAATTAACAAAAACAATAAAAAATATAGAAAAGTGAACGTGAGAATAATCTGAATTTTTGGTGAATAGAAGAGCCATAGAACTTTCAAAGAGAATAGCAGTAGAGCAATGAGAGATAGCAAAGCTACGAGAGATAGCAAAGCTTTCTGGACTTGAGGTAGGGAGCTAATCTATTTCTTTTACTAATATTAGGAAGTAAGGATTTACTTTGGATTGTATGATCTGAAGTGTGTATATGCGGATCCTATCCCCCATAGTAATGATATTTGTATGATGGTGATAGTCTTGCTTGTGTCTATATCTTCGAAAGTTGCTGAACGATGATTACTCTAGTAAATTTCCTTGTTAATCCGTGAGCTCTGGATGAACGAACGATGCTTGGTTTCCATCTAAGTGTAACAATACGTTTCTATTATAGATATATGATACCGTGTGTGGCTCATAATTTACTATCTCCTTCAATTGCTGATAGAGTAAAAAAATATTTTTGGTACTCTTCATAAACTGTGTCCGAGCAATACCATACTCTTATGTCCCAGTCAATTAATTTATTTCACTAAGTTTTCTTTGAACACGGAGGAAGCAAATTTTTTGTTGTTTTGCTTTTGTTTCAGTATTTCAATTATATTTTAATATTTTATTACATGTAATTCCTAATGGACAATGACACTAATTTCAAACATTACAATATAAGTGACCGTGTATTTATCTTATTTCCCATATAATAAGCTTCACAAATACCAAGTGATAACACCTTACTTTATTTCCTTTATTACGACTCTTTTTCTCTTTATTTTATTACTTTAATAAAGTATAGCCATCACTTCATGTTTATTTTCTTGATAGAGATAAAGGTATCAGACATTCCATTTCTTATACTATCATAAATAATTAACTATGACCAAGATTCGTTTCTCTTCTATTCACGGTCTAACTGAAATAGTTGCTGCCACATGTTAATTGAAAGTTTTTAATCTCCCTAAGTTAGTTCAGACTAAAACTGGCAACTCCTTTTTAATACAACAGCCTTGTTACCTTTTTTAAATAGTAACCATCAATTGTTCTTCACGGAAAACGTAGATATTAATAGTCTTATTATGAAATCAGTGCTTTGAAAATGTCAATTTTGGAAAATTTTACTGCAGCTAGTCCAGTGTTTCAGAAATTACGAAATGTTAGTCCTTTGAAAGATTTTTGAGTCTACTGTCTAACCCAAAAAGAATCTTCTCATTTGGAGTTATGCAGAGAAAGTTATCGGCAAAATAATCAGCAAAGATCATTGTTGAAAAGACAGAAAAACGTAATTAAAATGTTTATTTTAAACTTTTTATTGCAGCTGACCCTGTGATCCAAAAATTACGAGTCTAGTGTTAAAAGAAATATTTTTGAGTGTAGAATCAAACAAAATAAGAATCAACTCATTCAGAGTTCTGTAGAGAAAATTACAAATAAAACATTGAGCAAAGGTCAAATAGACAACATGTCATTTTGAATGTGTTTTTAGACTTAATCCAAATTGACATATGTTGTGATCATTGAGTTTAATAGAATAACCCTTATTAATTCTCTAGTCTTGTCGTGTATCACTGGGGTGATTTATGTTTTATCTCAGTATTTAAAAAGGATTATTTCCTTTTTGCCAATGTAAGGTGGATTTGAGTCTTGTTACTTTTTCTCTTTCAAGAGGGTACAAATGTCTCGTCAAGGGTTTCTGATTTATGCTGAGTATCGTGCTTGGTGAATGGATGTTACTCACCAATGTTTTTACTCGTAAGTTCTTAAAGAACCAGAAAGATATGTTCAAAGCGGTATGTGGAGGACGGCTCTTATCGCGGTCCATATGAGAGACAATTTTTGTTATATGTTTATCATATGTGTGTGAAGAATAAAAACAAAGATAGATCCAATAGTGACGTGTGAGAGATGAGAAGCGAGTAATGTCCGAAGCTACACGTAGAGGTAGTATGATCCTATTAATACGCTAATAATATTATTAAATGTTCAAAGTGTGTATGTAAGTTTATCTGTAACTTATGCTTTTTTGTATTCGGTTAGCTCACCCTACTTGTGTGTCTACTATATCGTATATATAACACGTGTTGTTATACGGGAGTAGATGATGTTTCAGGTAAAACCGGAGACATTTAGCGTGAGGATGTGTTGGGAAACATTCTTTGGGACTTTTAAATATGTATTTTAAATTATGAAACATTATGGTTTGTAAATTTCAACTACTTTTGAGATTTGGTTTGTAATCCAATAATTACCCTTAAAAACTTTGACGTTCTGATTGTGCAATAATAATAATAAATGTTATGGTTTTAAATGTAAATGTATAATTTGGAAAAATTTTGTGACACTCCGAGAAGGGGTGTTACATCCACCGTCATTCCGTCAACTTCCAATGTCTCTAAACACCATCGTCATTACGCCATTGTACATTTCATTCCTCGTTGTGTTGCTTTGTTCATTCGTATTCGTGTTGTTTGTGTCATTCATCGTCTCCATCGCCTTAGTGAGCACGATTCTCGTGTTTTGTTTTGTCCATTGTTGTTTTGCTTTGTTCAATGTTGTTTTGCTTTGCATTATTGATGCTTTAGGAGCAAAGATGAATATGTGTCTGAGATGAGTATGTTTGCATTATTGATGCTTTAGGAGCAAAGATGAATACGATGTCTGAGATGAGTATGATGTTTAGGAGCATAGATGAATATGATGATTAAGATGAATATGTTATTATATTTTTATTAAGATGTAAAGATAAAAAAAAGTAACTCTATATGATTGCCTACCTCACTTAGAATCTTGTATAATGTTGAAAGAATTGCTTAGACCATCGAAATAACTTTTAAGGAATTGTTTTGTCACAGTAGCATGTAATATTTTGTATTTTAACAATATACATTCATTTTGCAATTTACTATAAAAAATAGAACTCATTTAAATTTAAAAAATACATGTATATTTTTATATGCATGACAATTAAAGTAAGGTAAAAATAATATTATATTAATTAGTATACAATCTAATTTTGCTTTTATGAATAATATGATTATTTGAGTCCAGATGGCATTGTGGTGGAGTTGTGTAGCTCTCCAAAACACAGGTACTGCTACATCCTCCTCCATTGTTGATAGTCTTTCACACTCCCAAGTTTATATTATTTTCTTGAAAATTTATGTTTAATATAAGCCTATAAATTATGTGTATGTTATTTGTTTTTTGTGTGTTAAATATGTGATTAATTATATACTTAAGTATATTGGTGTATTGAGTTAGTCTCAGTTTTTCTGTTTGAAATTTAATACGAAAATTATTTACTGTCTTTGAACTTATATAAAAGGAGACAATATTAATAGTTTATAAATATTGAATCTTAAATTGTCTGATTAATATTTTTTCCTAATTTGTTAATGTATAAATATTTTAATATATGTCTTAAAATTTATGAATATTTGTTAACTATGTTTTTTATTTATCTTTACATATTTGATTATAATTTATAATCATTTTTATTTCATGTAACATACTGTTTAGAATATAATATCTATAATGAATTAAAAAGAATGTGAATCTTTTGGAAAAGATAAAATCAAATCTTATATATATATATATATATATATATATATATATATATATATATGTTTTAAATTATTCCCATAAAAATTCAAACCATAAAATTTGTATCATAATTATTTTTAATTTCTAATTTATTCTCGTAAATATAATTTTACTAATGTAACTACATAAAAATAATTTAATAACTATGATATAATAATTATA
>NC_028354.1:16262298-16263411 GCF_000741045.1 Vigna radiata var. radiata | reverse complement strand
GAGTTTAAACTTTTAAACATCTTTATCAAAATCAAACAAATACTTTATTAAATGTTTAATCATTCTGGAAGTCTATGTTTTTTTAGCAGAATCTCAATTTCTTTCTTTTTTTTTTTCAGTTTTTCAATTGGATCCTAATTTTGTAAAAAGTGCAACAATTGGGTCTCTGTCATTAAATTGGACCCAACAGCGTTAGTTTGTGGTTGACGTGACACGCTGGATTCAGTTTCATAATTGACGTGGCACACTGGACGNAAGGAGAAAGGTTGAAGGAGATGTTGACGTGGCAAACAGAAACCCTAATTTGTGAAGGAGGAGGCTTCGAGAATGTGGTGGCGNGAAGCGTTTCCTCTGATTTTGGTTTCTGATGGGATTCTGGAATTTAGTAATTGCAGGTCCGCATTGATGATGAACGAAGCTTGGATGGCAGCGACAACGAAGTTTGCAAGGTGACGGTGACATGACTGGTATGGTGCGAGGTTGATGGTGACGCAAAGGGTTTCACGAATGAAGGAGGAGCTCGTCGTTGTTGATGGCGCGATGGCGTTTGGGTGGCGCTTGCGAGATTTCCTGAATCGCAATTCTCTGGTTTCNATTCTGTTGATGTTCGCTGCGNTTTTGATTGGTTGCTGAGTGAGTCTCTCTTTCAAGGTCTGGAGGTTGATGACTTANGAGAATGGCGAAAGTGGCTTCATGAAGGAGGAGGCTTTCGAGAACGTGGTNGCGTGAATCGTTTCCTCTGATTTTGGGTTTCTGCTGGGTTTTTGGAATTTGGTAATTACAAGTCCACATTGATGATGAACGAAGCTTGGATAGTAGCGGCAAGGAAGCTTGCGAGGTGACGACGACCTGACAGGTATGGTGCGAGGTTGATGGTGACGCAAAAGGTTTCCCGAATGGAGGAGGAGCTCGTCGCTGTTGATGGCGTGATGGCGGTTGGGTGGCGCTTGAGAGATTTCCTGAATCGCAGTTCTCTGGTTTCGATTTTGTTGATGTTCACTGTGATTCTGATTGGTTGCAGAGCTTGCGAAGATGGTGATAATGGAGGACAAATCACGACGGCTTGTAGTTCGAGTGCGGTAGCGCTGTAGTGGCGAGGGTGATGGATGGTGG
>NC_028354.1:16252535-16254113 GCF_000741045.1 Vigna radiata var. radiata | reverse complement strand
GAGGAGAAGAATCCCCAAAAATCGCGAGAATCATGTTTAAATAACCCATTTTTGACACATCAGCGGAAAGTCGCGCCCAGCGCCCGGGCGTGAATTTCTGGCTGCAGCACACAAAAGGGGCGCCTAGGGGGCGCTGGGGGGCGCTGGGGCATGACAGTTTTTGACAGCATTCTGAAATTCAGGCTCTTGTGCGCTTCCGAAGGTGTCCAACATAGGTATTTGCTTCAAATTAATCAATTATGGTCCCAAAACATGTTCTCTTGAGTTCTTGCTTGTTTTCCTCCACTACAATTGCTTCCTAATCCTTTATTTCACACACTCAAACATAGAGATTAGAGGTAAAAACAAGCAAATACTAAATAAACACAAGAAAACTAGAAAACACATTAAATGTGAGGATAAAACAAAGTAAAAGCTATGAAGGAGTTGATTTTGCCACTAAAATGATGCTTAAATATTGGTAAGAATTAACATTATCAAACTCCCCCAAACTTACAACTTTGCTTGTCCTCAAGCAAAAGGTCTTCACCTAGCAAACAATTCAATCACACTAGTCTAGCAACTCAAGTACGTTTAAATCAAATAAACAAAATCAATCGTGCTTGCTCAGCTTAGAAATTACATTCAAGAGACAATATGGTTTTAGCAAGCTAAACTTCAATCATGGTGCTCATAATTCAAGATCACAAGATAGATGCAAATGACAGATCAACAAACTTGGCTAGATGTTTTCATTAAATGCATGGACTCAATCCTCACCAAAGAAAGTGTTTCACTCAAGCACAGTGGTGGATAAGGATGTGTGTCTTACTCTCAACTATCACAGTGTCACACAAATCAAATTTGTCATTCGTTTCAACAATATCAAACACATTCACAAGCATGTTAACATCACAAGGACTTTTTTAGGCTTGTATTGTGGCTGGGCTAAGAAGAAAAATTGGTTTTTTTAGACAACAAAGTACCTTGATCTAAGAGAGAAAACAATTTACTTCATGATATAGCATTAGTCTCTCTTTTTGCTTCATATTTGGATAAACCACTTCTCAACTTATTTTCCAACCCTTGTTCATTCAATGCATTTTTATTTCTTTTCTTCTTCTTTCTTCTTTTTCTTTCTTTTTGGCTCATATGATTATTTTCTCAATGCTCCCTTATTTCATAAACTCCCCCAAACTTAAACCATTCTCCTCATTCTATCATATATGTTCATCTCAGCTCAAGGTAAGGAGATTAAGGATTTTTCAATGAGCTTAAGGTTCCAGGGATGAGAAAGTTTTTCTTCAAGGTTCAAGGGTTTTGCATTGGCTTTTAGGCTCAAAAATGTAGAAGAGGTCGAAGAACAAGATGGCCTTGATCATTTGTAACAAGCAAGCAAATAGTTCAGAGAAACTTAGGCAAAATCAACTGTGATTTCAAAGTGATAGCACTCAACAATAAACTCTGGGGCACAACATCTCACAGGTTTACTCAGGGTTCCAAATTTTGACAAACATCATGCCCAGAATATTGATCACAATAAAAATCAAGCATCTATCTAAGCAGATACAAGCAACCACAATCTCCGTTCAACAGGCT
>NC_028354.1:16244405-16250055 GCF_000741045.1 Vigna radiata var. radiata | reverse complement strand
GTGTTTCTCACTCTTAGCAACACAAAGGTCACACAATTCAACTTTGCCTTTCATTTCTACCATAATGAAAACATTTACCTGCGAGTTGGCATCACAAGGACTTTCAAGGCTTGTAGTTTGGTTGGGCTAAGAAAGAAAAATTGGTTTTTCTGGACAACAAAGCACCTTGAGCTAAGGAAACATTCAAATCAGCACAATTCAACAATTCCACTTCTTAACATCAAGAATTTGCAACCAATTTTCAATTCTTTTTCCAACTTTTCATCCAATGATTCTTTTTCTTGATCTTGTTCCTTTTTCTTCTTTTTCTTCAAATTTTTCTTTTCTTTTCTTGTCAATTTCTTTTTGTAGCATCAACCACCCCAAACTTAAACATTTTCCTCTACCAAAATGAATGTTTCACTTCTCTCAAGGTAAAGAGGTTAAAGGTTGCAACGTTGGTCAAAAGGCTCAAGAATGGGTTCATTGTCTCTTCCAGGTTCACAGTGTTAAGGTTCAAAATATCGACAAGATAGAAGGACAAGATGGCCTTGATCACATGAAACAAGCAAGCAAATGGTTCACATAGAGAAAATCAGGCAAAGTCAATTGAGGTTCCAAAGTGATATCGTTCAACACAAAAAATCTGAGGCACAACATCTCACTAGGATTCTAAGGGTTTCACATTTTTGTTTTCAAACACAATTCCCTGTATATTGACCACAAGCAAAACCTAGCATAATCTCAAAAAGTCATGAGCAACCACAATCAATTCTACACATCTCAAACCTAACATCTCAGAGCAATCAAACCAATCGAGCCAGCACAAACAATTATCATAATCAAAAAGCACAGTTGATATCGAAGCAAAGTCATCAAACTCCGTCAAGCCAAGTTCAANCTAGAAAGAGAAACTAAACAAAGTTTTAACATAAAACTAAGAATTAAAAAAAAATGACAGAAAAATAAAGGTGTCCCCAAAATGAAGTGCATGGACTGAGCCTGATCCAAGCTTCAGTCATCATCCTCGTCCTCCTCAGAATCATCCTCGAGAATCTCAGTACCAGCAACTGAGTCCTCCTCCTCCTCAGAGCCATCATCCTCAGAACCATCTTCATTATCATCCTCCTCCATGGCCTGAGCTCCAGACAACGAGCCACCTCCTCCAGCAGTAGGGGCCTGGACCCCAGGCCAAGCTACAAATGCGTCATACTCGGCCGGAGTCATAAAGTCGAGGTAAGAGGCTCCAAAGGCATGCCTCATCATCGTCGCCTGGGCTTGACCAATCCTGTTGAAGGCCTCCATCTTCGCGTCCTGAGCGCGACTAATCTGGTGAAGAGACTCCATCTTCTCCTCCATGCGTTGCATCATCTGCCGCATCTCCACCATCAAGAATGAATCGTCCGAAGCAGGGTGGTCAGGCTGAATAAGAGGGTCCTGAGCGTCAGGCCTGCGACGCCTGTGTCGCCGAGGAGGCTGTGGAGCAGGAATGGGAAGGACCTCCTCATCAAGTAGGCAATATTGCCTATAATATGCAAGATCAATCAGCTTGCGTGGAGGCTCGAAAGGTGCTTCAGAGGTGTTAACACCAGCCAGCTCACACAAGAAGGTGATGAGGGAGGGGTGCCCAAGTGGAGTCTTCGGGTTCCCAGATTGAGCACAGTCAAAAATTTCACGAGCAAGGACCTGGCCCAGACTGATCTGCCGGCCCTGGACAATGAAGTAGAGGAGAATGACCCTGCTCAAGATAAGATCAGAAACATGAGAGCAAGGAGTGATGTTGGCATGCAAGAGGGTCATCCAATATTTGTTCACCGGGGTGAGGAAAGAGCGGCGGACATGCAAAGGCTTGCCGTGACTATTTCTTTGAAAGCTGCCATCAGGAACACACAAGGCACGCTCCATGTCCGCAATATCAACACTACAAAACTCCTCCTCACGAGCAGCAGTGAATTCACAAGCAGAGTTCTCAGGCCACTGTGTGTTGAAGAAGGCGTTAATGGTATCCGCATCAAAAGGTACCCGACGGCCCCGTACATAGCTCATGAAAGGTTCCTCCTCCTCAGAAAAACGGCGAGCATTTACGTAGAATTCCTGAACAAGGGTAATGCTCGCGGCTTCAGGATATGTAAGGAGACGCAACCAGTTCCTCCTTTCAAGCTCAGCACGAAATCCAGGCACATCCAAACTCAGCGGCTCAAATTTCCTCTCCATAGATAGGCGGCGATTTTGAACCTTCTGAAAATGAGCCTCGTGCCTCTGGGAGAGGAAACGGGGGCTAAAATAGCGGCTCTTCTTCTTCTTGCCTTTGTCAGCTTTGTGGCCAATGGTCTTGACTCGCTTGGGATTGGATGATGAAGCCATACCTGCATACAAGTTTGAAGCAAAGGTTTTGGCATGGTAGTACTCAAGAAAAACACCATGAGCAACAAACTTGCAACTTGATGCACACCTCAGGCTTAACAAGGCACATTCATAGTGGGAAACCCAACAAAGACACACAAACAAACCATGCAACAACAAGAAACAGGTAAAACAACACAAAAAAAATGATTGACAAAAATTGGTGTGGGTGCAGGGGGCGCCTAGGCGCGAAAAATTCAGAACAGGGTCTGCAAAGTGTGTCTGGCAGTGGCAGTGGCGCCTGGGCGCCCTATAGGGGGCGCCTGGGCGCGAATTATGCAGAAAAATGAGTTTGGCTCAGCAAACAAAGATTCACCCAGAACAAACAACAATATTGACAAGACTTTCAACAAAAATACCAAGCCACACACAGATTTCAACAAATACACACCAAAAGTTAATTCCAAAAAGTGAAAAGAAAGGGAAAAATGTCACAAACTTGAGTTGGAGTGGAAGGGAGTGATTGTTGCTGAGATTGAACCTTGAGTGGACAATTGGAGTGAGTGAGGGTTTGTTGAAAGGGGAGAATGTGTGGGATGCAATGGTTGCAACCGAGGAAGTGAGTGGAAGAAAATGGGTCGTGGCCGTGAGTGGGGAGGTGGTGGTGGTTAGGGTTTGTAGATGAAAGAGGGGTAGTGGTTGGTGAGAGTGGCAACGTGAGATGGTTTGTGGATGAGTGGAGAAAGTGTGGGAGTTGAGTGTTGGAGAGAGAGGGCGCCTAGGGTTAGAGGGTGTGAGGGAGGCATAAGGGGGAAAAAGGGGCGCTAGGGTTAAAAAAAGGTTTGGGCCAAGCGCTGTGCAAAAGAGGCCCAATTTTCAAACCCACGCTGAGCGCCCCCCCAGGGGCGCCTGGGCGCGAGAAGTGCAACAGTACAGGGGCGCTGGGCGCCCCTCAGGAGGCGCTAGGGCGCGACCTGTGCAGCAACTCTGGTCAGAGGCAGAGAAAAATGGCGCTGGGCGCCCCCCCCCCCCCTAGGGGCGCCTGGGCGTCAATTATACAGAAAATCTGCAGAATTCTGCAGAAGTCATTTTAGGTCCAACTGAACTTTGACTTTTCGATTTTGATACTTCTAAACACTCAATTCAGCCCAGATTAGTGTGATTACACTATACAAACTTGTTCAAATCCTCAGGGAATGAAATTGAGCGCTAGAACTCCCAATCAAGTGTCCTATTCCAAGTTATCCAATTCTCCAACTCAAGTTGTGATTTTGACAACAAAAACACATGAAACATGCCTTAAATCTACAAATTCAGCTTGACCAAGCACCAACATACCAAAATGCACATAAACCACTTTGTTTGAGCCTGATCACAACAAGATAACACAACACCCAAAATCCACCAATCTAACACAAACATCACAAAAGCACAATTCCTAAGCAACTAATTTGACTAAGGATAATCAAAACAACTTCACACAATCAAAACATAACAAAATAAGAAAAACACACAAAGGAAGGGATAGAAAACTGGGTTGCCTCCCAGCAAGCGCTTGTTTAACGTCACAAGCTTGACACCGTTATGCTCAATTTTGATTTTTGATGTTGGTGTGCTTCTTCTTGTCCTGACACCAACAAAATTTCAGCATTTTTCTTGTCACCAACTTGACCCTCCTTGAATATGGAGCCTCAATTTCAAGTACCCCATTGGCCTTAAGCTCCTTGATAACCCATAACCTNTTCTTGAGCTTCACTGGTTTGCCAGGTTTAGGTTCATCACTTTTCACAATGGAGTGTTGATGAACAANTTTCTCTTCTTTGTCTCCATCCTCCTCCTCCACTTTTGGAGAGAAACAATTGACCCTCTTGTTGACCGCTTGGGCAGCTTGCCCAATTAAGCTAGTCACTGATAGAACTTCATTCTTAGCTTTGGGACCAGTCTGCTTCTCTTGAGTTTGCTGCCCAGCTTCAAAGACATTGAAAGTTACCTCATCATCTTGGTCTTTCAATAGCACAGTTCCCTTGTCCACATGAATGACAACCTTGGNTGTCTTCATAAAAGGTCTTCCAAGTATGAGAGGTGTTTCAGCATCTTCCCCCTTTTTCTGTAACTACGAAGTCCACAGGAAATTGAAGCTTGTCAATTTTGATCACAACATCTTCAACCACACCATAGGGATGCCTGATGGATTTGTCTGCCATTTGCAAAACCATTCTTGTAGANTTAACTTCCAAACCACCAATCTTCTGAAGCATAGATAGGGGCATCAGATTGATGCTAGCCCCTAAGTCAACAAGAGCTTTCCCTATCTCAAAATTCCCAATGGTGCAAGGGATGGTGAAACTCCCCGGATCTTTGAATTTTGGGGGGGGAGAGTCTTCTGCATAATAGCACTGCAATTCCCTTGAACTTCAATTGTTCCTTCCTCTAAGTACTTCTTCTTTTTACTAAGGAATTGTTTCATGTGTTTAGCATAAGAGGGAATTTGTTGCAATGCTTCGGTCAAGGGCATAGTAATCTCCAATTTCTTGAAGACATCCATGAAATGCCCAAATTGCTTCTCTTTCTCATTTCTTGAGTAGATTTTTGATATGGGAGTGGTTTCACAAATTCCTTCTTCTTTCCCTCTTCTCTAACACCCTTGTTTTTCTCACTTTTATCCTCTTCTTTTCTCTCCTCTTGCTCTTTCTTTTTGTTTTTCTCTCCACTTTCATCTTCTCTTTTCTTTTCACTCTCTCTCCACTTCCTCATTTTTCTCTTGTTTGTCCTCCCTCACTTTTTCAACTAACACCTTACCACTTCTTGTGGTGATAACTTTACATTCTTCCTTTGGGTTAGATTCAGTATTGGCTCCAAAACCCTTTTCAGATTTCTCTTCCAACTTCTTGGCCATTTGGCCCATTTGGATCTCCAAGTTTCTAATGGATGCTTCAGTGCTTTTGTGATTAGACATGGAGACTTGCATAAACTGTTGGAGAGTCTCTTCCAACTTAGAGGATCTTTCAGCACAAGTAGAGTGAGGTTGGTATTGTTGATGTGGTGGTCTGTTTGATGGCCCAGCTTGCCCTTGGCCCATGCTAGGGTGGGGTCTCCAACCTTGGTTGTAATTGTTTGGCCGGTTTTGATTACCCATGTAGTTAACATCTTCTTGGGTCATGCCTTCCTTCATACACTGGTCACTTATATGCCCTCCACCACAAATTGAACACACTTGATGTTGAGCATGTGACACATTTTGGTGCTCTTGCAACTGTGAGACTTTACTCATGAGAATTTCAAGCTGTTGGGTCATGAGCTTGTTTTGGGCCAAGATAGCATCATGAGA
>NC_028354.1:16224611-16242640 GCF_000741045.1 Vigna radiata var. radiata | reverse complement strand
TTTACCCAAAGTTTTCCAACCTTAAGTAAACCCCACAATCAAGCTATGGTTGATCAAGTCATAACTAGCATTAAGAGAAAGACAAAAACACCAACAAGCAATGAATGAAGCATTTTTGATTTAAACACAAGTGCATTTACAAGAAGTTCCTAGTTTACATCACTCTCCAACAATAATGAACTTAGAAATGGAATGAAAATGGTGAAAAAGAAGACCCAAGGAAGAAGATGGGTGAGTTCCCACAGCCCAAAACTTGCTCCAAAAGGTCCAAAACGATGCTCCAAAGCTTCAGCCGCCAAGAGTTGTGTGCCCTCGAAAACTGTGTGCTATTTATAGTTCTAGGGTGCCAACTCAACAAATAAGGTCGCGCCCAGCGCCCCCCTCTGGGGCGCCCAGGCGTGACAAACCAGTGAAAACAGCGAGCTGAAGGCGCCTGGGCGCCCCCCAGGGGCGCTTAAGCGTGACTTGTGCAGAGAACATCTTCAAATCTTCAACTTCTCGGCCTTCCTTGGTTCTCCACCTTTAAGAACTTCAATGTCTATCCAAAACAAGCAATGTTCCTACAAAATTTGAGGAAAAGAGATGAAAACTAACGTGTAACCTAAGCTAAGTTTTATTCACAGAATTGGATAAAAGAAGAGGATCAAGCATGTTTAAAGCTTCAGGAGTGTTGATTTGGCATGAAAAATGTACCATAGATAATGATAAGAATTACCGTTATCAGCTATCAGCGAGAATGGCGGTGGCGACGCATGGTAGCTAGGGTTTGGGAATTAGAGTTTCTGTTTAGAGAAGGGTTGAAGGAGATGCTGACGTGACAGGGGTGATAAAAGTCGAGCGTGCCACATCAACCAGCGTGTCACATTCAATTTTATTAAATCATAATAAAATTTAATTAAATTTGAGTCTAATAAAATTTTATTAATGACATCATCATGTCAATGTCATTGAATTTAAAAGTTTAGATCTTAAAATAATTTTAAAAGAAAAAGAAACATATTTCTTTTTGCTTTAAAATGTTTTTTTCACCAACAAATAAATAATAAATTAATTATTAAAACACTGGATACAATATTTTTACATGAGAATAAATTGAAAAATAATTTAAATGTGAATAAAAATAATAATGAAATGCCTAGCTACCATACACAACTTTTTCAACATTCTCATTAATTGTATGTTTGCATTGAGGAGGCATTACAATTAAATGTTCCACAGTGGATTTTAGCTTTCTATTTTAGTTTTATTTGCACAAAAATATTTTGAGAACAATTTTTTAATTAAGACTAATTTAGAGAACAGTTCTTTCGTAATTAAAACTTTAATTAATAATGTTAGTGATTATTTTAAATATCAATTCATGATAAAAAAATTATTTTCATTTCTAATGTAGAAATTAATTATAATTTTTGGAAAATTATTTTAGTTAGTAATAATATTGAGTTTATAAATTGTTATTTAAATTGGTCATCATAAAATTAATCAATGTTCAATAATTTTCTTAATTAATATTTTAGAGTCAAGATTGATTTAGAGAAGAGTGAGTAGATGGATTTGAGAAGATTTAAAACGAATTAATTGTTTTTTTTTAAAGGATTTAGAAGTGAGGGAGAGTACATTTGTAAATAAATTTTGTAAAAGTCAATGTAAAAGAATACAAAAAAAAGTTAATTGGTAGTAGTATGAAATTATAATTGTTAACATTATATATAATTGTAAAAATTATTATAAAAGGAAAAAAATTTAATTTTTAACATAAAAAATTGTATTTTATTATTATTATTTTGGGAAGAACTAATAAACTAATACTCTTATTTTTCATTTGCAAATTAAAAATGATTAAATCACATTGGAAATAATTAATTGGGGATAGTATTGTAAGATACATTTCTCTTATCGCAAGTCTCCTACCACCAGGGAGATGAGATATTAAGTTCAAAATCAGTACATTAATTTAATTTCAAATTTTTAGAAACGTCCACAAATTTGTCTTTCACAAATTTATGAAATAATAAATTATTTCAAACTAACAGAGTCTTAGAGGTACTTAGCATGTTTATGTTTACTTGTCAAGCAAAATTAAAATACATGTTTAATTAAATTTTAAGTTATTACAAACAGGAATCTAANACAATTCAATGTTCCACAGTGGATTTTAGCTTTCTATTTTAGTTTTATTTGCACAAAAGTATTTTGAGAACAATTTTTTAATTAAGACTAATTTAGAGAACAATTATTTCGTAATTAAAACTTTAATTAATAATGTTAGTGATTATTTTAAATATCAATTCATGATAAAAAAATTATTTTAATTTCTAATTTAGAAATTAATTATAATTTTTGGAAAATTATTTTAGTTACTAATAATATTGAGTTTATAAATTATTATTTAGATTGGTCATCATAAAATTAATCATTGTTCAATAATTTTCTTAATTAATATTTTAGCGTGTTTTCAATTCAAAGAATTGATTTAGAGAAGAGTGAGTAGATGGATTTGAGAAGATTTAAAACTGAATTAATTGTTTTTTTTAAAGGATTTAGAAGTGTGGGATAGTATATTTGAAAATAAATTTTGTAAAAGTTAATGTAAAAGAATACAAAAAAAATTAATTGGTAGTAATATGAAATTGTAATTGTTAATATTATATATAATTGTAAAAATTATTATAAAAGAAAAAAATTAATTTTTAACATAAAAAATTGTATTTTATTATTATTAGTTTGGGAAGAACTAATAAACTAATACTCTTATTTTTCATTTGCAAATTAAAAATGATTAAATCACATTGGAAATAATTAATTGGGGATAGTATTGTAAAATACATTTCTCTTATCGCAAGTCTCCAACCACCAGGGAGACGAGATATTAAGTTCAAAATCAGTACATTAATTTAATTCAAATTTTTAGAAACGTCCACAAATTTGTCTTTCACAAATTTATGAAATAATAAATTATTTCAAACGAACAGAGTCTTAGAGTCTTAGAGGTACTTAGCATGTTTATGTTTACTTGTCAAGCAAAATTAAAATACATGTTTAATTAAATTTTAAGTTATTACAAACAGGAATCTAAACTTTTAAAATGTTTTATTAACAGTCTCTTTTAAGAATTACTGCTATATATAAATTAAAAACAGTATTTGTTTTTTATTATAACTATAAACAAGAGTTTAAACTTTTAAACATCTTTATCAAAATCAAACAAATACTTTATTAAATGTTTAATCATTCCGGAAGTATCTGTTCTTTTAGCATAATCTCAATTTTTTCCTTTTTTTCGGTTTTTCAATTGGGTCCTAATTTTGTAAAAGTTACAACAATTGGATATCTGTCATTAAATTGGACCCAACAGCGTTAGTATGTGGTTGACGTGGCGCGCTGGATTCAGTTTCATAATTGACGTGGCACACTGGACGGAAGGAGAAAGGTTGAAGGAGATGTTGACGTGGCAAATAGAAACCCTAATTTGTGAAGGAGAGGCTTCGAGAATGTGGTGGCGCGAAGCGTTTCCTCTTATTTTGGTTTCTGATGGGATTCTGAAATTTAGTAACTGCAGGTCCGCATTGATGATGAACGAAGCTTGGATGACAGCGACAGTGAAGCTTGCGAGGTGACGACGACATGACTGGTATGGTGCGAGATCGATGGTGACGCAAAGGGTTTCACGAATGAAGGAGGAGCTCGTCGCTGTTGATGGCGCGATGGTGTTTGGGTGGCGCTTGCGAGATTTCCTGAATCGCAATTCTCTGGTTTCGATTTTGTTGATGTTCGCTGCGATTTTGATTGGTTGTTGAGTGAGTCTCTCTTTCAAGGTCTGGAGGTTGATGACTTATGAGAATGGCAAAAGTGGCTTCGTGAAGGAGGAGGCTTTCGAGAACGTGGTGGAGTGAAGCGTTTCCTCTGATTTTGGGTTTCTATTGGGTTTCTGGAATTTGGTAATTACAAGTCCGCATTGATGATGAACGAAGCTTGGATAGTAACGGCAAGGAAGCTTGCGAGGTGACGACGACCTGACTAGTATGGTGCGAGGTTGATGGTGACGCGAAGGGTTTCGCGAATGGAGGAGGAGCTCGTCACTGTTGATGGCGTGATGGCGTTTGGGTGGCGCTTGCGAGATTTCCTGATTGCAATTCTCTGGTTTCGATTTTGTTGATGTTCAATGCGATTCTGATTGGTTGCAGAGCTTGCGAAGATGGTGATAATGGAGGACAAATCACAACGACTTGCAGTTCGAGTGCGGCAATGCTGTAGTGGCGAGGGTGATGGATGGTGGGGCTGCCATGGTTGTCAGATGAAGAAGCTTGCGTTTGACGAAGGACGAAAATGACAGAGGGCTTGCGGCGACCATGGAGGTTCACGGTGAAGGTTGAGGGGATGACTATCGGCGAGAATGGCGGTGACAGCGCATGGTAGCTAGGGTTTGGGAATTAGGGTTTCTGTTTGGAGAAGGGTTGAAGGAGATGCTGACGTGGTAGGGGTGATAAAAGTCCAGCGTGCCACATCAACCACGTACGAACGCCCTTAGACTTAATTTAACGGCACGGATCCAATTGTTACAATTTTCACAAAATTAGGATCCAATTAAAATACCGAAAAAGAACGGAACAAAATTGACATTCTACTCAAAAATAGGAGCTTCCGATATTATTAAACCTTATTAAACTAAGTTGTTGACATTAAATAATAAAACTTTCATTCGTGAATTTTTTTTCATTTTAAATCATTATGAATATTTTGTAGAAATGTTAAACTTTAAAATATTACAAATTTAATTGTATGAAATTGTTATGATTTAAAAAATGCATAAATGTTTTTTTAATGGAATTAAATAGCTAGAACAAACACTTACTCATTTAAATTATTTAATAGCTTTTTCAACTGACTTCCTGAAATTTTAAAACTTGCATACAGTTTTCATTTTTAATTTGATAATAGTTTCATTATTTTAAATAATAATCTTAGATCTCGATTTATATATCAAATAAGTATAAAGATAATGATATCTAAACAATATTTTTTTAACATTATTATTATTGATTGTAGAGTAATTTTTAGGTTTAATCCTTTTTTTTGTCCATAAATTAAGTTCTAATGTTCAGTTTAGTCCCGCTTTTAAAAATGTTAACCTTTAGTTCCTATGATATGAAAAATTTATCAAATCACTCCTATCCCTTACCAAATCACAAGTTTTTCATTAAGTGATTTGTTGTTCATAACACCTTCCGTTAACAAATCACAAAAAATATTGGATGCGTAGGTATGAAAACTTGTGATTTATTATTCATTAAGTGCTGTCATGAGGACTGATTTTGATACATTTTCATATTATAGGGACTAAAGGTTAATATTTTCAAAAGCGATGATTAAACTGAACATCAAAACTTAACTTAGGAGACAAAAAAGGATTTAAACTTAATTTTTATCAATTAACACGTGATTAATGTTTAAATATTATTAAAAAAATATTGTTTAAATATAATTATTCTGAGAATATTTTGAATATATAAATTTACTCGTAGTCTTAAATGTCGGTGGAAGATACTAATAATATATGTCTGTTCCCCAATCCGAGGTAATAATTATCACTTTCGTCGGGTACTTCTGCATGTGCAAAGTTTGTGGTTTTATTTTATTTTTATTAAAAAATTATTTTAATTCAACATAAAAGTTAAATGTATGGTTAGTTTAGTTTTGATTCAATATAAATTTCGAATTAAACTAAAACGATACTTTCTATGTTCAACTTTAACAGTTTGTGTTATCATAAATTTATTAAATATTTTCATAAAAATAATAAATTATATTAAAATAAAATATTTCAACTAAAAAATATGCCGTGAATTTTTTATAATTATTATTATATTTATATTTTAAAATAAAAATAAAAATTTATTATGTATTGAGAAATATGCACGTATATAATTACAACACAATAAAACAATAAAATAATATGCAAAGATATATGTAAGTTCTTACAGTGAATTAATTCTGAATATATATTATTACATTTAAATATAATATTAAAAGTCTCGTGACTAAAAATAAATTTAATTCAGTATATATATAAGTGAGTGTAAGGACCATCTATTAATGTATAGTACACATCATCGTATATAAGTCAATAAGTCAATGTAAACTTCATCGATTTGTACATTTAAAAAAAATAATTCACTTTTAGACGTGACATGGATGGACCTAATGGAATCTTTTAAAGAAGTAACAACAAACAGAGGTAATATTATTTTGACATTGATTGATTAGCTAGTTTTAGAGATATTTTGGCCATTTGAAAAAAAAAAAGTTTTTTTTTTTTATTTATAAAGAAAGAAAAATAATGAAAGATAAAATAATAGATATAAAATGCATATAAAAATTTGTTAGGTTTCAAAATAGTCCTACTCAACATGTACAATGGTCTTGTATTTCATTTATCAAAATTGGTTAAAAATATATTTTTTTAAAGTTGACCATACTTTACAAATAGACTTTTTAAATTTATTATTTTAAACATTTTAAGCTTACTTTTAAATAGATTTTTTAAACCTATTAATTAATAATAAACTTAATATTAAGTCTTTGCTCAGCCATATACTTAAATTATAACTATACTGATTAACTGATTTAAAATTAAAATCTGTTCTTAACCAACAAACTTAAATTTAAATATTCATCATAAACAAACACGTGTTATTCTTAAATCCACATATTTATTAACGAACGCTATTCTTGACTGTTTTCTATTTTATGTATGCACACATGTTAGAATGATATCTGTCGATTTGAATTATAACTTTCGTTGTTGTCTCAATTTTATATTTCTTTCGAGACTCTTCAAAATTATATATATTAAATTATATTTTACCTTCTACAATTTTATTTTAAACTTTTTATTTTTCCAAAATTTTCAATGCACTTTTCGATTAAATCTAAAATTTACATTTTATAAAAAATTTCTATGCGTTTAATTATATTTTCTTGTACTGGAGATTAATTATCAAACATATAATTTACACCAGAAATTCTTAAATTAGCGATGACTAATTATTTTATCATTAATAAAATAGAGTTTATTATGAATATTTATTGGATTATTTATTTACATATTTTAATCATTGGTAATTATTAATAACGTTTTCTATTATAAAGATTAAATTTACTGACAATTTTTATTGTTGGTAATTTTAATTAAACAGTATATAATTTTAATTTATGGAAATAGATAAGTTATGGAAATAGATAAGTTATGGAAATCCAAACGACTTTAAATAAAAAAGTTGTATTCCTGCACTAAAAAAATTATTTAGACTAAAATTAATAAAAAAAGTGAAAATGTAAGGAGAGTATACTACTCTATAATAAGTTCTATACTCCTTAAATCTTAATTTTTTTGATAATTTAATTAATTTAAATTATATCTACTTAATATAAATTAAAGAAAATATAATTTAAATAATATAATTTTAATAAATATTGTCTAAAATTAATTAATTGAAAAAATTAAAAAGTAAAATTAATTTAACTACAAACATAATTAATACTATCAAATATATATAATTTGCTATATTTAAAACATAAATTATTAATTAAAAGCATAAATTATTAGTTAATATAAATATTTTTTATATTTTTTTATTTTGTCAATTAATTAATTTTAGACAATATTTATAAAAATTATATTATTTAAATTATATTTTTATTAATTTTAAGTAATTAAATATATTTTAAATTAATTAAATTATTAAAAAAAGTTACCAAAATGTAAAGAACATACTACTTCGATTATAAAAATCATATACTCTCCTTAAATTTTTACTTTTTTAATAATTTTATTTTTTTATGTGTGTAATTTATAAAATTACTTTTTACTTTTAAAAAATGGAATTTAAAAAATAAAATAACGTGTTTAAAGGTGTCTGAATCGTCTATGTCCGTAATAAAAGAGAAAAAGATTGTCTAAATACGTAAATTCAAAATATGTTTTAGTTATGATGAAAAAACCACATTTTGATTATAAATAGAGGCTCTGGAGTCCAGTTGAGATGAAAGAAGAGAGAAGTTGTATCTAACAGTAATGGAGAAGAAAAGCATAGCAAATAAGGTGCACTGTTTGGTCTTAGCATATCCAGCTCCTGGCCACGTTAACCCCATGCATGACTTCTCCAAGATCTTGCAGGAACAAGGTGCGAAAGTGACCTTCGTCACCACCATTTCCTTCTTCAAAATGCACAACCTACCCACTTCTATTTCACTCCAAACCATCTCTGATGGGTTTGACAATGGAGGGTTGGATGAAGCAGGTAGCTTCAAAGCCTATTTTGAACGTTTCAGGCAAGTGGGGCCAAAGAGTCTGGCCGACCTTCTTCAGAAACTTCACAGATCAGGTGACCCTGTTCATTGTCTTATTTATGATTCACTCTTCTCTTGGTCTCTGGATGTTGCAAAGAGATTTCAGATTGCAGGGGCTTCTTTTCTCACTCAAAACATGTCTGTTAATACTATATACGACCATGTCCAGCATGGGAAGCTGCAAGTTCCCATCACACAAAGTCAGATTTCTCTTCCTTTCTTGCCCAAACTTCAACATAACGACATGCCCTCCTTCTTCTTCCCTACAGATGACACTTATCCAACTTTGCTTCATGCGTTAGTTGGTCAGTTTTCCAACATCCACGAAGCTGATTGGATTCTCTGCAATTCATTCTACCACATGGAAAAACAGGTAAACTGTCTCTCTCTGTCTCTGCCCCATGCATGTCTCTCTATCTGTTCTTCTTTCAAACTCTTTTTAATCTTCTTGACTAAAAGTACTACGATATTATTGCACCGTTGATAACTTTAATGCATGCATTTAACCAAAAATCAGAAACCAAAATAGATAAAAACAGACCACACAATCTTCTTCATCATTCAACTATTCCAACAACCTATTTTTCCTCATTCAATTTTCTTCAACAACTCTCATTTTTCATCATTCAATTAACCTATATAAACATTAGAAAAAATATCAATTGATAAAAAATAATTACATCAATTTTGATATGAATTTATATACTAAAAATTATTAATAAATAAACAAACTGAAATTAGAACGAGTTAGTTCAGGCTAAAAACGAAAACGGTTCCGTAATCTCTTTCTTTCTTTTGATATGTAGGTAATTGATTCGACGAAGAAGATCTTGTCCAATCTCAGGACCATTGGGCCATGCATAACATCCATGTTATTAAAGAAGACACTAGGAAACGATGAAGATGAGGGTGGTGCTACACAATTTAGCAACGAAGAATGCATGAAATGGTTAAATGGTAAACCAAAAGAGTCTGTTGTTTATGTTTCTTTTGGGTCTATGGCAGAACTGAAGGAAGAGCAAATAAAGGAAATAGCTTATGGTTTGAGGGACAGTGAAAGTTACTTTGTGTGGACGATGAGGGCCTCGGCAGAAAATAAGCTGCCAAAAGATTTTGAAAAGAGGTCAGAGAAGGGTTTAGTTGTAGGGTGGTGCTCCCAGGTAAAGGTATTAGGTCATGAGGCTATAGGCTGTTTTGTGACGCATTGTGGTTGGAACTCCACCTTAGAAGGCTTGAGTTTAGGAGTTCCAATGGTTGCAGTCCCATTTTGGTCTGAACAGTTCTCAAATGCTAAGCTAGTTCAAGACGTGTGGAAGATTGGAATCAGAGCTCAAGCTGATGACAAACAGATTGTGAGAAGAGAAGTGCTCAAACATTGCATACTGGAGATAATGAACACTGAGAGAGGCAAAGAGGTCAAAAGCAATGTCATGGAATTCAAGGCTTTGGCTGAACATGCTGTCAGTGAGGAAGGAACATCTCATAAAAACACTCTTGAATTTCTCAATAGCTTAGCTGCTTCAGCTCAGAAGCAGCATTGAAGGTCATTTTGAAGGAAATCACACCTTCAAAATTAAATAAAACAATATTAGTTTCTGTTTGTACGAGGTAGTTCTATAAGAAATTGAAATGTTTAAATATTTGAATGGTTTGTAATTCAATTCTTTTTTTTTCTTTTTGTTTGGACAGTACTGTAATTGAGTATTTTAATTTTTTTATTTATTAGATAAAATAACTAAATTCCTTTTCTAAGATAAAATTTTATTTAGAATATAGAATTTCAAAATTAAACTTTGCAGTCAAATATTATCGAAATTTTAACATTTAAATAATTTTTTTTTCAATGGAGAAAATGACTAGTTGTTATTTTAATTTTGTTTTTAAACAACTCATTTAACACCAAGATTAATAAACTGATTTTCTTAGTATTTTAGGTTGATAACACTATGAAGTCTCTGGTGTAGCTTGAGGGAGAGAATGTTGAGGAGTCCTTATAATATTGAATCTCTGCCATAAATTTTTTCAAAAGACCCATACTAGTAGATGAATACCTAAAGTTAAATTTAAAGAAAAATATTTTAAAAAATAATTGACTCTTAGTTTTTCAAAGAGTACATAACACGTTAAAAATATGTTCCAAAAACATATTTGAATAAGACCTGACAATGGATCCTTATTGGGATCTTTTCGAGAAGTAAGAACAGTGGTAATATTATTTTGACATTGATTGATTACCTTAGTGGAGCGAGTGATTGCAACATTGTTGAGGAGGGGAGAATTGGAATATGATTAGGGACTGAGAATCAGACAAAAATGGAGAGATAGAACCTGAATCTGAGTTTTGATGGGAGAAATGACATCAATGAGAATGACATACAGAAATGGGTAGTGAATAGAGCTGAGAAATTGAGGGAAGGGAAGAAAAAGAGCTGCATGGAGCTCTATGCAGTAAAAGATAGTTTTCATGGTGATACCATGGGGGTCTCTATTACCATGTTGAGAAATATAGCAGACTACAAATTATAGAGAAAGTAATGAGGATGAAAGAATGTATTATTGATACAAAATGATGCAGTACAAATTCAAACTGCTATACGAGAGACTAACTATTTCAACCAATCCAACATCTGTAATAACAACATCACGAGTATGATGTCCAAATTAAAAGTATGTACCCAATGTGAAAAAAATATGTCCTTAGTCCAATTAAAGGAGTACAAATTAGATTCAATGTCATGATATGGAAAAATTATGTTCTTATCCAAGTAAAGCCAATTTATTGTGCTAAGTCAGTGTGATGTCCACATTACAGGTTTCCAACATAGATTAAATATCTTAAGACTAATTGATCAGAAACAATATCTGGAAGTTATTTTCTTTCCCCACTGTTTCATATGTCAAATATGATTTGAGGCAAGATGATTTCCCAAGAGATTCTGATTATGCACATTTCTTTACTTCCAAATAATTTTGCCAGCAAAATATATGCCACTTCAAATAAATCCCCCCCCATCTCTCTTATCCATATCAGTATTCAGAAGCAAACTAACAGTTGATTACACTTAGTCGTTCTTAACACCAAAACGTACAAGAAGAATCTCCCCAAATTCCAAAATTAATAGCCAGACCAGTGTGTACTAATAAGGCCATTTCTCACCCTATATTAGTCAAATTCGTAGAATTTCCATTGCACACAAGATGTACTTCCACAGAAAAGGTCATACTATACCATGCCATCATTATGAAAGCAAAGCTAAGGTTTTGGGAACTTTTGTGTGTACTGGTGGAGCTTTGATGTTGATCCTTTACAAAGGAATGCCCTTAATCAAGCAAGAACAAGAGCGCATTGCAGACAAAGGCACAACAACAGCATCAGCTTCCAAGATAAAGAAATGGATAATAGGTTCACTGCTTCTGACTGCAGGATGTGGCTTGTGGTCTTCATGGTTTCTAATACAAGCAAGGATTAGCAGAAAGTATCCATGTCAATACTCTAGCACAGCCCTTTTGTCCTTTTTTGCTGCCATTCAATCAGCAATTTTAACTTTGCTTATTGACAGAAGTAAGACCAAATGGATTCTCAGAGGAAAATTAGAGATTCTCATTGTTGCATATTCTATAAGTATACATATCCTTTATCCAAAAAGTCAACATTTAGAAATGGTTGTGGAAGTTTCTTGTCATGTTACCATGATTTAAATACAATAGTAAGCCATTATTTCAATCCTTGAAAGTCCCAGTAAGATCTAAAATTGAAGAATTCATAAAATAAGTTTTTAGAAGTATATAACTGTCAATTACATTAGTTTTAGAGTTCAGTTTGATCCATTTTGAGGGACTAAACTAATAGTTTAGTTTCAAATTTGAATTTCAATTCACTCACTTTAAAATAAGATAAGACAAATCTATAATATATAAATAGATGCAAATTTCTATTTACAAATCGATTTTTGTAAGATTAGATTAAACTTAAAATTCTTGTTGTATAAGATTCAACAAACTAGCATCATTTATACAAAATTTTGCATTAAAAGTTAGCTGTGTGTAAAGGCAGGGACTGGTTGGATCAGGCTTGTGCTATGTGGCAATGTCATGGTGTGTGAAACAAAGGGGTCCAGTTTTCACTTCAGCATTCACCCCTCTTCTGCAGATGTTTGTGGCAGTGCTTGGTTTCTCTATAATACAAGAGGAAATTTATATGGAAAGGTTGGATTTGGTTGTTATCATTCTGTTTTCTTTTTCTTTTCTTTTTTTCACTTTTTTTTTTTTTACCGTGCATTGCCTCTGATGCATCCCTGCATACAATGAGCAGTGTTGCAGGATCAGTGTTGGTTATTTCTGGCACTTATATTTTACTTTGGGGTAAAAGTAAAGAGGAAGAACAAAATGCCATGAATGATAGTCAAGAAGATGAAGAATGTATGAACAATTTTGAGGACAATCCAAATGTAGCCTCTAAGCCAAGGCTTAAAGGGGAACAAGGATTATCTGAATTACAAGAGAAGCAGTTGGCCATTGAAGCTGATAAAATTCTCAAGACTTTCATGCAGGAGAGAATGTTAAGAAATTTAGCTTCAGTACCAATTTTATAAAAATGAACTTATAATTATACAGCAATAATTCATACTGACACTTATTAGGGATAACAAAAATGAACTTTATAAAAATCAGTAGAACAAGAAATTATCATCCAAGAGAAACAATGAAAAGAAATATTACCATCTCCTGAATGATAATGAGCCAACTCATGCGCTGTGGAAGCAATTCTTTCAAGAACCGCATTCATCTAAACAATGAAGAAATTTAATGAAGACAAACCACCATGAGATGATAACTGAGGCGAAAAGAAGTACAAATTTCTCACAAGAACAGTGAACAAAAACTCAAACTATCAATGGGGTTCACATATTTTTCAAGCTTACAAATGTTCATTATTGGAATTACAGTTTTCTAAAAGGTACACCGCTTGTTTAAAGAACTTTATCACATTTCAGACAACATTATCAATCATCAAACTTACATGGGGAACAAAATAATCCATAACAGAGAGCATGGAAATAATACATTACACATAGTGACTTGCCTGTAAGTTTCGGACAGAAAGGCTATCGTCAATATTAGAAAGGTGTCCTTTAACAGTAGAAGTTGCAGCAAGGCATGGTTGTCTTCCTTGTGTCTCTTCCTTCAAAATTCGGGCCCTTCTTCGGGAAAGTACAGCATACATAGGACCCAAATATTCAGTAGGTGTATTCAATTCACAGAAGTACATTGCTTCTACAAGCCGTGGCTTATTCTGAAGCATAGCTGCTCTACATGCATCTTTGACAGTTGCTATTACCTGCCCTGCAAAGATGCCATACTGCTCAGATTGCTGGGGCGTTTCAGATTCATCACCATGCCCTGAAAATGGAGATATGCGAGCCTCAACAACAAATGCCAAACCCCACATAGGTTCCTCGCACAAGGGTCCGGCTGAAGTGGCCAGTTGGAACCCAGATATTACACTACTCTCAAGATGTTCAGCATCCATGTACAAAGCTTGGTTTGCAGTTGAAGGCCTCTCGGCAACAGAGTCACTGGTACTAGAAGAAAAACTCTCTTTTAACAATTTTTCAAATATTTTTTATAATAAATTCAAATAGACTATTAAAATGATCATATGTTTTATTGTCAAAAAAATTGTTAAAAAAATTATTAAAATATTATTAAAATATTATTGTTCTGTTGTAAACATGTATATACACCATGAAATTGCTTATTTATTATTACTTGACACTACTTATTTAGATTTTCTCTCAATAAAATTGCCTATAATTTAACTAAAAGCATTGCAAAAATGTTGTGATCTTCAAGACAAAATTAAAGTACAATATTTCTCCACCATAGTGATAATTTGTTTTCATGTTGTAATAATAAGAATAGTGATGATTACGAAGGATTATTAATATATTAATTTAACCAAAACATTCCTACAGCAAAGTGTAACCGAAAGTGAAAAATATTTGTTACACATAAGTTTTTATATTCATTCTTACTTTTCACTTTATTCTTTTTTAAATTCAAAAGTTGTTTTTTTATGATATTTTACTTTTATATCAAATAAACATAAAATTATGTAATTTTATAATTAACATTTCACCGAAATAGATAAATGTGACTTTTGAATTTACGTATTTAGAAAAAAAGTTCTCTTACAAAAATAAACTAGTGGAAAACCTAAACGACTTTAAACGAAGAAATAGTTCTCATTTAGATTAATTAAATTATTAAAAAAATAAGATGTAAGGGGCTATATACTATACCTCTTTTATATCTTCACTTTTTTAATAATTTAACTTAATATCAATTAATAAAAATATAATCTAAATAATATAATTTTAATAAATATTGTCTAAAATTAATTAATTGACAAAATTACAAAACAAAATTAATTTAATTACAAATATAATTAATACCATCAAATATATATAATTCATTGTATTTAAAAACATAAATTAATAATTAAAAATGATTTATATTTTATAGTATTAATTAAAATAATTTTTAATTTGTTTTTAAATATAATAAATTATATATTTGATAGTATTAATCATGTTTGCAATTAAATTAATTTTATTTTTAAATTTTGTCAATCAATTTATTTTAGATAATATTTATTAAAATTATATTATATAAATTAATTTTTATTAATTTATATTAAGTAGATGTAATTTAAATTAATAAATTAGTAAAAAAATAAAGATATGTAATTTAAATTAGTTAAATTATTAAAAGATAAGGATGTAAGAGAATATACGACTTTAATTATAGAAGTTGTATATTTCCTTACATCTTCACTTTTTTTCGATAATTTAATTAATCTAAATTATTTTTTTATATGTTAAACTGAAGTTGTATTGGAAATGACTTCTTCTTTTCATTTAAAACTGTGTGGGTCTCACTACTTCTTGTCTGTTTCGATAAGAAATTTCTCTTTTGCAAGTAAATTCAAAATCACTGTTATCTATCTAAGTGAAAAAAATGGTTACGAAATTATTAATATATTAATTTAACCAAATCATTCCTACAAACAAAACGTGTAACGTAAGATGAAAAAGATATTTTTTCTAACATAAATTGACATTATGTTTTTTTTTTCTTAAAAAATATATAAATTTATTTTTAAAATATTTTATTCTGTATATCAAATAAATATAAAAATCTGTCATTTTAGTATATTACTTATTTAAAATAGGTGTAGCATAGATTAATGATTTTTCATTAGGATCCCGTTATTTTAACGTAACTTTTTTAACACATTTTTGACACACACGTGTCAAGCTGGCATTGGTTGTTTTTTTTTTTTAAATAAAAAAAATCAGTGAATGAAAATGAGTAGCGTTTGGAAAATTTGGCATTCCAAATATATCCTTTCCCTGTTAAACTCTGTTTTGTCTCTCATTTCGTTCTCTCTCTCATTTCGTCCTCTCTCTCATTTCGTTGTTCTCTGCGTTGTGGTTACCCCCTTGTGTGACATTTGATTTTTGGTTCTCCGTTGTCGGCGTTTGGTGGAAATGGAAAGTCCCGAACACCAGCTTCGTTGTAGAAAGGTAAATACGTTGTTGGGTTTTGGGTTTTTTGTTAGGGTAGTTGGGTTTTTGTGTTGTTCGACTTTTGNGTTTTTGGTTTGCGTTGTTAGGTTTTGGGTTTTTGATTTGTGGTCTTCTGTTGTGGATGTTGTGGTGAGGGTTTAGTGTTTATTTGTTTTGGGTTTTTGATTTGTGTTCGTCGTTGTTGATGTTGTGTTAATGGTAGTGTGTTTGTGTGTTTTGTGTAATTGTTTTGGGGTGTTGTGTTGTTTGTTTTATGTTTCTTTGTGGGTTTTTCGACCCCATTTAGTTTTGTTTGTAATATGGTTCTGCGTTTACATTTGATTTGTTTTGGTTGAGCAGTTGACGGTGCGCCACTATTTTTCAACCATGTATGTGTGCACGTTGAACGAACACTTGACAGATGATCAACGGTCACTTATTTCGAAGACTCCTTTTGGTTGGTTTTTACAATTGAGTGGTAAAGTCACAATGAATAGTCAAATTTTGCGAGAGTTAACGTTTAAATGGGTGGATTCGAGTTTCGGTTTTGTAATTGGAGATAAAGTTGTGAACATGAACGAAAACGAATTTTGTTATGGATTAGGGTTGAGTTCAGAGGGTGATGGTATAAACTTAAAGCATACAATGGGTAATAGTAATTGTTTTAAATACTTGGGTAAGGGAATCAAAGATTTGGGTAATAGTAATTGTTTTAAATTCCTATCATGTTTAAAATTGTTGACAACCTCTGTCGTTTGAGTAATTACTGTTGGGGTAGTTTAGTTTATCGTTATTTGGTGAAAAGTTTGAGCAAAGCTTCCGATTCAGTGAAGAAAGGCAAAGCTATAAGCGATGTTACTGTCAACAGTTGTGTTTACATGTTGCAGGTAATTGTTACTTATTGATTTGATAACTGAATGGTGAATTGAATATTTTAAATTTGTTTATGAATAATTNGTAACATTTANTTGTTGTTTAGGTATGGTTTTGTGAGCATTTTGTACCTGCAGAAGGTCAAGTTAAGAAGTCACCAAGGATCTTGCATTGGATGGATACAAATGTGGGAGGCAGCATTGTCAAACAGGTTTTCGAGATGGGNGTGGTATGTGATGTGTTCAATGAGTTGTGAATTATTTGATATATTAAAAATAGTTACCTAACATGTTATATGTTGTTTAATTTCAGTTCCATGTTGTTGATGATGTGGTTGGTTGTGCATCCAAGTCTAAGACATATGTGAAGGAAAAACAATCACATCCAAAAAGGAATGATGACCAAGTAGCGAAAAATAAAATACTTAAAAGAGAACGCAGACAAAGTATGTTGCGTAGTGCTGAGGAGCAAGAATGTTTGATTGAAGAACTTAAAATGAAGGTGGATGTGTTGGAGGCAGAGGTGGCTGAAGAGAAGGCGGGAAGAACAACTACAACGGGAACTAACGACCACGTTGATCATAGTAACAATGCATTTTTTCCCCCTGCTGTAATGTCTAACAACCAACCGGAGGGATTTTCGAAGATCGATCATGGTGGAATGTCGCCGAACACAGCGAATGGGAACATGAACACCGAACCACAAATGAAGACCTATGTGAGGATGGGAAGAAGAATGCGTCACAAGAGCCAAGCCCTGAGGACACCTTACACCGAAAATATAGGATGTAGAAAAAAGAAGTAGTGATTAATGTATGGTATTTTGAATACCACCAGAACTTCATGTTGTAGTTAACCTTATTTCTTGCAGTATGAAGTTGATCTATGTTTGGTTCCATGTATTTGTGTTATTGAAATTAAGTGGTTTATATTTTGATTTGGTGTACAGATGGAAATGTTTTGAGTTTATTTTGTTGCTTCCAAGTATAAAGTAATGTTTTTGATATAATGATATGGTGAAGACGTTTGTGGTCATTTGTCTGTTGTAAACGACTAGTTGAGTTGAAGTTTAATTTTGAACAACCTGTTACACATAAGGAAGCATGAATNAGATCATAAGGACANCAGTACTGAATTTCTGCCAAATATTTGTGTGAAAAACTGCATTGTAATCGATTACAATGCAGTGTAAACGATTACGCGAGCCTGCAGAGGTTTCTGCACATCCTGATCATCT
>NC_028354.1:16192423-16223911 GCF_000741045.1 Vigna radiata var. radiata | reverse complement strand
CATTGTAATCGATTACAATGCAGTGTAAACGATTACGCGAGCCTGCAGAGGTTTCTGCACATCCTGATCATCTGTAGGAGCCACCAAAAACAACAGAGGGGACCATGTGCTAAATGAAGAGTTATTTGACGGAAGTTGATATGTTTTACTTGTTTTTGGGATGTTATTGACTGAGTATTGCTTTGAAAATAATGTTTTTGGACCACCATGCATGTGGGGGATGGACACTTGTTCAGAACTTTGGGAAAATTAGAGATATGCAAATATTTGTGTTAAAAACTGCATTGTAATCGATTACAATGCAGTGTAAACGATTACGCGAGCCTGCAGAAGTTTCTGCACATCCTGACCATCTGTAGGAGCCACCAAAAATAACACAGGGGACCACGTGCTGAATGAAGAGTTATTTGACAGAAGTTGATTTGTTTTACTTGTTTTTGGGATGTTTTGTGTCTTTTTTAAGTGTTCTTTACGTAGGGAAATATTTCCTTAATTAAGAAGACATATTAATGAACACAATTACTCATTAAACACTAAAATTCGCAAACGAAGTACACATAATTTAAAGAGTACATTACTGATCAAAGACACAACAGTTGTGAATGAAAGCAAATACATCAAAAATGGAAATTATAACTAAGAAGTAAAATGATAAAATGGGGCTGGTGCAGACTGCTGTTGTCGGCTCTCAATGTTAGCAAGTCTCGAATCTAGGGCATCCAATCTTGAACCAACGTACGTCTGCAGTTGTTCAATGTGTTCTATGACATTGTTAAGTGTTGTGGAAGAAGTTGGTTGTTCATTATGTCGATCCCTTGGACGGTGATGCTGTTCATTGGGTGTGTTGTCTTTTGGAACCCAGACTCCCTCTTCATTCTGCACATAGCCAAAGGAGGTCACAGTTTCATATCCTATCCTTTGTTTGTCTTCGACTTGGACAGTTGGATCATCATGAACAGGGACATGAAAGTGTTCCATTAATATGGATATCCCAGCGACATACCATAACCTTTAATAATTCACAGTTAATCTCCAGAGCCTTACGAAGCCGCAAACACCAACGAAATGGTGTCATTGAAATTCGTTCTACATGCACTTCTCTCAGTAACCCATTCATACCAACAATTATTGATGAATCAACAGAGACTCGAACACGCCACTACACAACATTATCAACAAAAAATTTATTACTTACCAAAAAAAAAGAAAAACTATATATAAATGCGATATAGAATGAATTAGGGTTCATACAAACATATGAATAGTAACCAAAAAAATTTATTACTTACCTTTGGGTTCGGAGAGGCCATTGCAACTGCCCAAATTTCAGACAAACACATGAATGGTTTATTAGGGTTCATAAAAACACAAAAACGCATAAAACGACACGCACAAACCCAAAACACAAAAACCCTCCCCAACCCAAACCCAAAACACAAAAACCCTTCCCAACCCAAACAATGGGATATACTGCAAAAAACCAAACACACCCAAAACGCAAAACGCGAAACGACATATACTACTTACCAACAGAGAATGGATGAATACAAATCAAGAGGAATGAAGACGCGCAACTTTGATTTCGAATGGGTGCGAGAGGAATCAAGAGAGGAACCCAATGGCAGAGACAATGGGATAGACGCGCAACTTTGGTTTCGAAAAGTGAAGAAGATGAAAAATTAAACCGTCAATTCCAAATTTCATACAAACATTCTTCCAAAAATACCCTTCTACAAGTCTTTAAAAGCGTTTTTTTTAAAATGTCATGACATGCAATAAAATTTTGACACGTAAAGGTGTGTCAAAATTGTGTCAAGGGAGAGTGTCAAACAAACATTTTCCTTTTCATTATAAATAGAGGCTCTGGACTCTAGTTGAGAAGAAGGAAGAGAGAAGTTGTATCTAGCACAAAAATGGAGAAGAAAAGCATAGCGAATAAGGTGCACTGTCTGGTCTTAGCATATCCGGCTCAAGGCCACGTTAACCCCATGCATGACTTCTCCAAGCTCTTGCAGCAACAAGGTGCGAAAGTGACCTTCGTCACCACCCTTTACTTCAGCAAAAAGTTGCAGAACGTACCCACTTGTATTTCACTCCAAACCATTTCTGATGGGTTTGACAATGGGGGGTCGGATGAAGCAGGTAGCTTCAAAGCCTACGTTGAACGTTTCTGGCAAGTGGGGCCAAAGAGTCTGGCCGACCTTCTTCAGAAACTTCACAGATCAGGTGACCCTGTTCATTGTCTTATTTATGATGCACTCTTCCCTTGGTCTCTGGATGTTGCAAAGAGATTTCAGATTGCAGGGGTTTCTTTTCTCACTCAAAACATGTTTGTTAATACTATATACGACCATGTTCAGCATGGGAAGCTGCAAGTTCCCATCACACAAAATCAGATTTCTCTTCCTTTCTTGCCCAAACTTCAACATAACGACATGCCCTCCTTCTTCTTCCCTACAGATGACACTTATCCAACTTTGCTTCATGTGTTAGTTGGTCAGTTTTCCAACATCCACGAAGCTGATTGGATTCTCTGCAATTCATTCTACCACATGGAAAAACAGGTATACTGTCTCTGTCTCTGTCTCTGCATCATGCATGTCTCTCTATCTATTCTTTGTTTAAACTCTTTTTTATCTTTTTAACTAAAAATACTACAATACAAACATGATTCAAATGTTTTTAATATGAAATATAAATATGGAGAAGATGAAAACCCTAGTTGGTCTCGCGCATGATTGTGTCGCCAGCGCTGGTTGCAAGCGTGACGGCGACGGCGTGGAGTTTGCCGAACGCTGGTGCTGGTCCTGGATGAGTCGAGTTGACTCAAGCGGAAAATTCAGTCGAGTTAGCTTGCACTGAAAACACGGTCGAATCGACTAAAACTGAAATTAGAACGAGTTAGTTCAGGCTAAAAATGAAAAGGGTTCCGTAATCTCTTTCTTTCTTTTGATATGTAGGTAATTGATTCGACGAAGAAGATCTGGTCCAATCTCAGGACCATTGGGCCATGCATAACATCCATGTTATTAAAGAAGACACTAGGAAACGATGAAGATGAGGGTGGTGCTACACAATTTAACAACGAAGAATGCATGAAATGGTTAAATGGTAAGCCAAAAGAATCTGTTGTTTATGTTTCTTTTGGGTCTATGGCAGAACTGAAGGAAGAGCAAATAAAGGAAATAGCTTATGGTTTGAGGGACAGTGAAAGTTACTTTGTGTGGACGATGAGGGCCTCGGCAGAAAATAAGCTGCCAAAAGATTTTGAAAAGAGGTCAGAGAAGGGTTTAGTTGTAGGGTGGTGCTCCCAGGTAAAGGTATTAGGTCATGAGGCTATAGGCTGTTTTGTGACGCATTGTGGTTGGAACTCCACGTTAGAAGGCTTGAGTTTAGGAGTTCCAATGGTTGCAGTCCCATGTTGGTCTGAACAGTTCTCAAATGCTAAGCTAGTTCAAGACGTGTGGAAGATTGGAATCAGAGCTCAAGCTGATGACAAGCAGATTGTGAGAAGAGAAATGCTGAAACATTGCATACTGGAAATAATGAACTCTGAGAGAGGCAAAGAGGTCAAAAGCAATGTCATGGAATTCAAGGCTTTGGCTGAACATGCTGTCAGTGAGGAAGGAACATCTCATAAAAACACTCTTGAATTTCTCAATAGCTTAGCTGCTTCGACTCAGAAGCATCATTGAAGGTCGTTTTGAAGAAAATCACACCTTCAAAATTAAATAAAACAATTCTATTAATTTCTGTTTGTACGAGGTAATTCTATAAGAAATTTAAATGTTTAAATATTTGAATGGTTTGTAACTCAATTCTTTTTTTTTTCTTTTTGTTTGGACTATTTGTAAAATTTGTTCATCACTGTATTTGTTTCTCATCGTTCATACGCATGACTTGAAATGATCCTATTATAAATGTCTTCTTACACCATTCGTATGTGAGAAATTATGAAACAAAATTGATAATCATATTATATTTGTAACGACTTTTCCATGTTGTGAAATCACATACATGCTGTATGTATGATTGTTTGGCTAGTTGCAAATCAAATGATTAATTGTTAACTATATGGTTAAATGAATTATTATCCGTGTCGACTGAATTATCATCAAGATGAGACGGTTATGGAATTTGACCGATCAGTCAAATATCAAAATAATTAGTTTTAATGTTGAACAAGATAAATATGATTATTTCCAGTTAAATAGGAATTAGATTGTTGTTAATCAAAGTTTTACTCCAAAATTTATAAAAATAGATTATAAAGATAGATTTAAGATAATAAGATATGTAAGTTATTTACTGTACCATTAATATCTGAATTAGCAAACGTTAAATTGACTATATCATTAGAAAAATAACTACATAAAACTTAAAATGAAAAACAACTACTTTTTAAATATTGGAGATTAACCTCAACCATATTCCTGAATATACATACATTCATCAATATTACACAATGATAGAATAACTTTTAAATGTTTATTTATTTGTTTACTAAAAAATTTAGAAGATATCTTGATATAAAAGTTTTTATATTGATATGTTATCAACATATTTTCAAGATTACTTAATCTATTGAAACATTATATGGATAAATTTTTAATGTATTTTTAAAGTCATGATGCAAGTACGTTATATGAATTTAAATCTTCATTCGTGATACAGTCATTTTGATTTCTTTCCAATATATATTGGCAAAATTCCAAATCCAATGAATGAATCTTATTTTTTACTTTTTTTTTTAATTTAAGCTTATACGAATGGATGTGAATTATGTCAAGACAATTGTTTTAGATACATTCCATAATATTCACGAAAACAATCATTCTTATTATAAGATATTAAATTTATAAATGTCGTCAAATTGGTCACAATAAAGGTGACTTTCCGTTGAATGGAAGAGTTTTCATGCTTTTTTAACTAGTGAATAGTGTGTCTCCCCGTGAAAGTAGTCAGATTTTGGTGAAAAAGTCTCATACTAATTTTATTAGTGTGTCTCTTTCGTCAAATTACATTACGTGAACCAATGTATTTCTTTTATAAAATTAAATATGTTCTTATTTTTTGAATTTGAAAGCGAAATTGGAGGTTTAGTGAAGTTTTAATATATTTTGGCTTTTCAAATTTAAAAATAAATTAATACAGTTGTGTTAATTTAATTATATTAAATTTGTGTCAATATTTTATAGTAATATTTAAATTACTTAAATATTTGATATATTTATGTTTTAATGTTATTAAGTTGTGTAATATCTCATTGTAGTAGTATAAAACTACTAAAATAAAACTTATATAAATGAGAATTTATAAATAATTTGAGACTACTAGAACGAAAGATCGTATCCTTGACGGATCAAATACTATTTATCCAGTTGTTTTTCTCTCTCAACCAAACATTGAATCTCCTAAAAGTCATTCCTAAACTCACACCTATTAAGGTGATCATTGCAAAAGAGAAAACAATACACAACATACAACACAAAAGCAAGGATAAGCTATATACCAAAGATATCACATTTATAACATAACATACATAAATCATTTATATCACAAACATCTTAACATGCAAAGACCTTAGACTTGACTATCCGGATATACAATGAATGTCGAGCTAAAACATTTTCTACCCTTTGTGTGGTGGAACAATTGACAACCATCAAAGCTACCACACAAGGTTAGTCCTTCAACATGCCATTTACCAACTGAAGAAAGGCCTTTAGGCTAGGACCATAGTGGGTTATGCACTTGTGTGGTGGAACAACTGACAACCATCAAAGCTATCACACAAGGTTAGTCTGTACCGCATCTTAGGCCATACTGGAAGCACCTAGACTAAGATCTCATGTTACTTTCACCACATGACTCATCACTCTCTACTTGAGTATGGATGATCACTAGAGACCATCAGAACTGAGCTTTTTACATTCATACTTATAATACTTAAAACCATACCAAAGGAGTTCTTTCATGGAACTCATATTCACCACTTTGAACACCTTTGAAACCATGCACATATGTCACTTTATTATCACAATGAATACCAACATATATATATATATATATATATATATATATATATATATATATCATCTTTAATCATACATCAAATCCATACATAACTTCAAGAATAAACCATCATAGAATACTATAGATATTTCTACATCATCCTCAAAGTCAAAACATATCTTAAAGTTATCATAAAACAAAGAAAGAAATACTCAAAACAGGTTATGGACTAGTCGCTCAGCACACCAAACTCGTTGTGAGAAAACAAAAACAGTGAGTTCTACTCACTCACCTCTCCCTTAGCGCACCAAATTTGTTCGCTCAGTTAAAGCCCATTCGCTCAGCGTACCAAGTCTTTTAGCTCAGCTAAAGCTCATTCGCTCAACGAGACTGCATAATTTTTTAGCATCAAAACTGCAAAATTTGCACATCTCAACCACTCTTGACCACTTTTATGCACTCTTCCCAACTTTTAACACTCCCATATTGTATTATACGCCTAATTATACTCAACCAAGGGTGTCTAAACCCTTCTAACCTCAATTTAAACAAATATCCTCAAGATCTCATAAAAAAACTTACAAAAACTCAACTTAGAGACTCAAATTGAATTCTACCATTTGTGGTACAATTCCAAGCAAATTAAGAGTTCTAACAAGTCCCAAGTGATCTACCAAGACTCTCCAAAGTAATCATTTGCACTAGTTTCCTTCCTCAAATTGAGTTCTAAAACAAGTTGAACTCTACACAATCACCACCACTCAAACACAACTCATATTTTTACCATTCTAAATGCTTGAACATGGCTTAACCCAACTCATACTCAACCTCAATTGCATAAAAGTACTTCACCAACCATTTCTTAACATTTTCTTCTCAAGAACTCATTTTCTTACAATATTATCTTGTTTTAATTATTAATTTTTATTGATGAAAAATTAATTAAATTAAATAATTAAGCTAATAATTACGTCATTTCACTAAAATTAAACAGTAAAAAGTCAATTTGATGTAAAAAAAAATTAGTATTCAATAAAATAAAAAATAATAAAAATTTAATAAAAGAATTAATATTTATAAGATAATTGAAATTAATTGAGCTTAAATTTTGATATAAATATATACTTACATATCCATTATTATTATTATTAAATTAGAGAAGAAATATTGTGGAGCCTGAAAGGTGATCGATCTCATATTCCTTGTGTAAATCGGGTGGACCTCTTCCTTTCAAATTTATGGCACACATTGCACCATTCACCAGCTCTATTATTAAATTTTTTAATAAATATTTTCTTAATGAATCAAATAATTTATATATATATATATATATATATATATATATATATATATATATATATATATAAACATTTCATACATGTCTGATTAAAAAAAAAATCATCTAGTCACAAATGGTTTTGTATTAGTGTTGTCTGATTAACGTGAAATTATTTTTATTTTGTTATTTATATTTTTATTTTATTACAAACTACCACATATAATAATTTTGTTAATCAATAATTATCTTAAAATTTAAATTTAAACACTAATTTTTACTATCAAATATTTGTAATTAGTGTATGAATTACTGATTTAGAAGTTGAATTCATTAAATTAGAAATAATGTTTCCAAAACAACAACTACCAAAAACACTGTAATTGATACAAAAACAGAGGAGAGTAGAAGATCCGATTCATTCCTGTTCAAAGGGAAGTAAAAACAGCAAAAGACTACAAAAATACAATGGATTTGAATTCTTCTCCGTCCAACAACACAATTGCTGTGAATGGAACAATCCCGGTTGCTTCCACCTTCGCCGGCGCCACCGCGCCTTTGGAGAATCATCCACCGGCGAACGGTTCGGGGGACCGGAAACCTATTGCTCTGTGGCCGGGGATGTACCATTCTCCGGTGACCACGGCTCTGTGGGAGGCGCGGGGCCAGATTTTCGAGAGGCTTCTTGACCCTCCGAGGGACGCTCCTCCCCAGAGTGAATTGCTCACCAGAACCCCCTCGCAGAGCAGGACCAGCATCTTGTACAACTTCTCCTCTGATTTTGTGCTCAGAGAGCAATATAGGGATCCCTGGAATGAGGTCCGAATTGGGAAGTTGCTTGAAGATCTTGATGCCCTGGCTGGAACTATTTCTGTCAAGGTACAGTCTTAAAGTTTCAATTTTTCTTTGTGCTGTTGGGATATTAAAGTGGTTCATGGGGTTTTGTTATCTGGGTATTGTTTTTTAGTTATTTTCAGCTGTGTTTTCTGAATTTTTTAGGTTTTATGGAAATATTTTAACCCTCGTGTACACCCTAGAAAGCCTTTACACAGAGAAGTAGTCAATATTCATGGTTGAAATAAACTTATATCATCTATAATTGAAATTGAATGATAGTAAAAAACAAACTTTAGAGTCACATAGCGTTTTAATTAAATTCTTGTAAGAATCGGATATCTGGGTAATGTTTGTAATATGATTTGGTCATTGAGTGTGGTGTAAAGTGATAAAAATGGTAATGATAAGGCATAACTTTCTAAGTTCAAACTAGGTTGAACTTTGATGACTGGCGTTTGTGGTGAATGACTTGTTTGTTTTGTGATAGGTCAAATGTAGTTTGATGCTTGTTTTTGTTCTAGAAGACAGGAAGGTTCCCCATTTATACGTAGTTAGTAGACTTTGGGGCGTTGTCTAGTTTGCTTCTGTTATTTGGAGCAAAATATATTCATTGTAAATTGTAATGAAGATTTCATATGATGTACCTATTTTTTGACTGTGCTGTTTGATTTTTGATTGTGGAATAGCACTGTTCTGATGAAGCTAGCACAACAAGGCCACTTATAGTTGTCACTGCTTCTGTCGACAAGATTGTACTAAAGAAACCAATTAGTGTTAACGTTGATCTCAAAATAGTTGGTTCTGTTATATGGGTTGGGCACTCCTCAATAGAAATTCAACTGGAGGTTACTCAGTCCAATGAAGGTACATATCTTTGGGATCATGCAGCTATGGAAATAAAGCAATTGATGGTTAATTCATAACAGTGTACACCATGTTGCATAGACCTTAAATTTCTCTTCGTATCTTCCACATAACAATTATACCAACCTTCATGATAGAATCGCATTTTCATTCTTTTGAACTTCCTCCAATACTAGTTATTTTCTTTTATATTTCAACCAAACTTGCTCCATAACTTATGCATCGTCATAATATGTGCAGAGGGCAATGATTCAGACTCCGTAGCACTAACAGCCAACTTCATATTTGTTGCTCGAGACTCTAAAACTGGGAAAGCTGCTCCAGTGAATCGACTTTTGCCAGAAACAGCTCAAGAAAAAGTTCTTTTTGAACAAGCTGAAGCAAGAAGTAATCTGAGAAAAAGGAAAAGAGGAGGAGAAAAGAAAGAGTTTGAGAACGGGGAGAAAAATAGACTTAAAGCCCTTTTGGCTGAAGGAAGAATCTTTTGTGACATGCCAGCTTTGGCTGACAGGGACAGTATTCTTCTCAAGGATACCAGTCTTGAGAATGCTCTAATATGTCAGCCACAGCAGAGGAACATCCATGGTCGAATATTTGGAGGTTTCTTGATGCATCGTGCATTTGAATTGGCTTTCTCAACAGCATATGCCTTTGCTGGATTAGTTCCTTACTTTCTAGAAGTTGACCATGTTGATTTCTTGAGACCTGTGAGTATTTCATCCATCCTTTTACAAATATCAAAATTTGACTGTTAACATGATTCTGTTTTTAATACACAGTTGACACAGGCTGATATTTCTATAACAAATTTGAATCAACTACAGTTACTTAGAGAAAAATTGTTACAGGAGTTTCAAATTGTTTGAATTAACATCCAAAATCTAGATTCTAGAGTAATTATGTTGAGTTTGTGGAAGTGAGTGATGGGAAGGGAAGTATTATAGTTTTACAACAGTGTTTTTCGGGGTGAAATAGAACCTTTAATTTGTGATATTTTGAGTAGTTCTAGTATAGGACCTTACATCTGCTATACTATTTTCCGTGCATTCTACTCTTTGTGATAAAAGGAACCCTTGAACAGGTTGATGTAGGGGACTTTTTGCGTCTCAAATCTTGTGTTCTGTACACGGAGGTTCATGATCCAGATCAGCCACTTATCAATGTTGAAGTTGTTGCTCATGTTACACGGCCTGAGTTGCGTTCTAGTGAGGTTAGTCTCGACTAAAAATGTGCTCTATATAATGCACAATCATTGTTGCTTGCACTTTTTTTTCTTGCAACTTCAAAGCCATCAAAGATTGTAATCAGCATTCTCTGTTCTGTTCTTTTTATGTGATTACAGGTATCAAATACTTTCCATTTCACTTTCACAGTACGTCCAGAAGCAAAGGTGACAAAAAATGGATTTAAACTTAGAAATGTAGTGCCTGCAACGGAGGAGGAAGCACGCCGTATCTTAGAGCGCATAGATGCTGACAACTTGAATGAATTCTTCAGAACATAAGAAGAAAAGCAACAATTAACGAGTAAAGTATTCAAGTTATCCACCCTAGTTATGTGAGCAGAAATTCAAAAGATTATCTTTTATATAATAAGTTTTTCTGCCCCCATCTTAGAGGGCACACTAGTGTACCTTTTTTATGTCTAGCATCATGACTTGTTAGAAGGAAATTGGTGCTTAGACAGACAAGTATATGAATCTGAATTCAATAGGCTTCTGTTGTGCAAGTAGTATAAGGAAAACATAGTTAAGTTAATGAAAGAAATTGTAGAATGAGTTATGTACAATCAATGATGGCTATAGTCATTTGTTATGCATATGAAGCAAATTATATTATTACTATTTAGAAGTCTCATTCTATCTTCCACATAACATAACAGTTATACAAACCATCTTTGTGCTTGTTGCTCTGGTGGAGAGGAATGTCATTGCAATCAGGAAAGGAGTTGCAGTTGCAATCGTTCAACGACCTCCATAGTTATACAAAACTAATGAAGTTATACCTAATATAAACATAGCATTATATTATATAAATTAAGATGGTAAGAATATAGTTTTATCTATCGATATTGAATGCAATAAAAGACTTAATATCAAGTTATACTTAATATAAGCATAATATATAAATTAAAGTGTAAACATCAAACTTCATTTAAATAAATACATTGAAATAAAATATTTGGTGTAATACATCTTCTTAGTTATAACTGTCTTTATCTATAATAATATATACAGAAAATTATCTTATTTTACTTCTTAAATTATTATTTTTTATCTTACATAATATTTTTAATTACAATGAAAAACTGGTAATAAGAAACGTCAATGTAAAAAATAAATTAAAGAATCAAGAAAAAACTAAAATATAGTTGAAAGAATGCCCTACATGGATTAAAAAAAAAAGATAACTTCTCATATTCTACTTAGACTACAATGATTTAGGATTTTTATTTCATATAATCAAACCTTTTATTACAACATAATTTTAATATAATGTATAATAAATAATATATTTAATTATCTCATTTTTCATTGAATATAAATTTATATAAAATAGAAAATAATAATATATACTTTGATTTATAGATTTTTAAAATTAAGATGAAATGTATTTCGGCTGATGATACATCTTATACAGCTGAATCCTTTTACTCACAAGAAGAACATTCTAATTAACAGAGACCAAGACCATAATATAACTTTACTTTAAAGTTTTGTCGAAATTATAAGAAAAATACGTTACCCACTACATCATATCAAACATATCTTTCAAGATTTAAATGTATGAATCTTTATCACTAAACACCAAATTTGACAATAACTTCACTCCATTCACGCAAGCAGAAATGAGCTTTTTTCACGATAATAAGAATTACTGTTCATTGATTTTATATTTTAGCCTTTTCAGTTATCTTTTTATCTATTAATTTTAAACTTTGATATAATAAGATAACCACATTTAAAGAGAGAAAAAAGAATGCATGACAATATATATTAAGTTGAATAGATTTACATCTATAGATATGGATCTATATCAATTCAAAGAAATGTATATACAAAACACTTAAGTTCTAACTGAATTTTCTTTTTCTTGAAAATAAATTGAAAAGCTTTATACATGTTTACTACATATCCAGGCATTCTTGCCTCAGAAAAATCTTTTACTACATAAACTGAAGTCTATTACAAGGATATTTACAATTTAACAAGAAAAAATAAATTACAACAGTTTCGGCCAGATCCATAAAAAATCACCTGGTTCCAGGTTTTTAGGAGAAGATGCGCAGCCAAAAAGTACCTTTAGTAAGTGATGTAGCTAAGGTGATGGAGCCTCATCATCTGAAGAGGTATTGTCATTATTATTATTATTATTATTATATTGGTGGCTCTCATGTAATCCAGGAAGGGGTTGTGGAAGCATTGGGTTAACTGGCACAGGGAATTTATGAGCTGAACTAACCATGGTTCTCTCATTTATCATTCCAACTTCTTTGCAGACACGGTCTAGAACTGCTAGAAAGTCTCTTACAACCATGAAGAGCCTGAATGGATGAGCTTCTTCTTTTGACAAGTTCCCATGAAAATATTCTGTTATCTCCTTCACAAGGGAGGAAGCAACACTTTCTTGGGCTTGAATTTTTGGAATTTCCTCCTCAGCCATTCTGATGAATTTCTTCACTGATTCTGTAAAATTCTGACCGCTTTCATCTGACCCCATGGTTTGGTTTAACTGCACAACTTCTGCTATGTTTGCAATTCCTTTGGAAAGTTTTAACACATCACTGCTTAGAACTTCAGAATCCATAGTAGCAGCCTTCTTCACATTTGATAGCTCTGAACTCAGGCTTGATACAACTTGTAGACCAAGCCTCCTACACTTGACATCTTCGTTCAGAGTAGTAGAGCTTGGAGTTTGATTAGTGTCAAAGAGACGTGCACCTTCGGTTCGAATAATTTCTTGTACAACAAAATGCAATAGAGTGGTTTTTCCATCTGCACCTTTGACATCAGCCAGCTTGAGAAGAGTATCAAGTTTGAATGCCTCTGCATCCCCACGGTTGGTCCCCACGTTCATGCGGTTCCCAGTTTTAAGTACAGCCTCCAACAGCTTCAAGAACATTCTGGAATGTCGCAGCTCTTCACAGGCAGCCTGGAAAAACACCGATCAGATAAAATCATCCAATGTAAACTTTCTAAGAAGTATACAGGGAACATAACTGAATTCTTCTTGGCCTAAATAACGCAATAATAACAAATTGTAAACATATTTTACTGGAATTGACATTTCAAATGGGAGTTGTTAAAGTACACTCTATATGTGCATCAAATTCTAGGTTCCTACCAACAAAGACTCGTCGTAAGATACACCTGAAGAAATGAATAATCAGTGTGAGATTGATTACCTCTAGTGTTTGAAAGGATGTCCTGAGATAATCCACTTCAGACTCAAAACTGCCTATGAAAAGCATTGCCTCAATCCTTTTAAATGCGAAAGGTACATCAAGCACTGCCTTCAAAAATTTCTCAGCCAGACCAAGCTTGGATGGTGAGTCATCTTTATGTTCCCTCAACTTACGTTCTTCTTCCTTGCTTGGTGCCATTCTTAATAAGCTTTCGAGTAATTCTGTCCCAAGTGTATCAGTAGTACCTGTAGAGAGATGCATTGAATTAGGTGCATCATCAGTATACAAGTACATAACCGAAAGTGGTTATTAGAATTATGTTCAATTAAGCAAACTAATCCTTCTGTTGTCCATTTTTATCATTACAAATCCACTATTAGGAAAAGGCGGCTGGCAAATGCTCTTGATAATGAATTGACTACTGAAATTATTGTCTTCAAGGCTAATTTAATGGGTCCAATATATCAATCAATATCTATCGGCCTACCAAAAAACACTACAGAAAACTATGTCATAACTGAAGGAGGAATGAGAAAATATACCTTGTAAAAGTGCTTCACACACTTCTTCTATAGTGATGTTAAGCGCTTTCAGCAAGATACAAATATTTTGAGACTTTTTAGGATCGAGTACTCTTTCCTCCTGATTTGGCGGGTGAGAAATAGAGTTTGTAGTTGCATCCTTGGCCTTAGGGTTTGGTGTGTTCACTACAAACAACGTTTCAATCATTTTCTCATTCAATCTGCAGCCAACCCAATTCAATGTTACTCAATTCAAGAACACCAATTGCAACATAAACAACAATTATCAACCACTAAATGCCATCCACACAACCAGGTAAGAGAATTAAGAAATTTTAAAACGAAAAAGAATCTTGAAATCTTCACACCAAATTTGGGTAAAATAGCAAACTGAAATAAAAAAACTAGAAGGCTAAAAATGTAACAAACGTTAGAGTTGGAAGCTTACTTAAACGAACTGGACTTGATCTGATCCCACACCATTTCACGTTCAGAGCTTGTTCTCACTTTGTCCCAATGCAGGGGCTTCAGTTTTGGTTTACCAGTGTCTTCAATTTCCCTCAAACTCGCCGGCAACTCAACATTGGTTGCTTGGTTTTGCAACACAAAAGGCCTCGAAGGAGGCACCAATTCAGGTGGCCTTGACACCGGTTGACCAACCGGTGTTGACGGCCCTGGGGCTGGAACTCCCCACTGCTTCCTCTGCCGTGGCAACGGCGGTGGTGGTGGTGGCGGAGCAGTGCCTGGAATCTCCCAGTGTTTCCTCTGTGGCAAAGGTGGAGGACCTGGGAAGCTTCCAATTTCATCAAATGGTGTTGTTATTGGCATTGACAGTGCTGGAATGCTCCAGTGTTTTCTCTGCGCACCAAAAGAACTTGTTCCCAATTCACTGAAAGTTCCTCTTTCGGTTTCCGGCGATGAAAGCAAGGCGGGTGATAAAGGCACCGATGACAAGCCGGGTAACATTAGTCCGTCGGAAACACTCGACATTCTCGGAGACTGATCGAAAGTATGGTGACGTGTCACCTTCTCCGGCGAAGAGGGAAGAGAAAAAGCGGAAGACGAAGAAGCATCAGATAATCTCGGTGGTGGAGATGAAGGTAATGTATTTTCATTTTTCTCCAACGTTCCCTCATGCGATGATGATGGTGCTGCATGTGCATGTACACATGCACTTAACACATTGTTATCACGTTCAGCAAAAACCCTATCAGGTGTTGAGCACAGCGAAGAAGAAGAATGCACGTGCTGGTGGTTGTAATTTTCCGGTGATTTCGGCAGCGTGTTCCGATAACTCGAACTCGCCGGCGGCGGCATGTTCAGGATAGACCTTTCCGGCGACCCAGAAGAGGAAGAACACGAGCTAGAGGTCACGCTTCGGTCGACGGCGAACACTCGCCTGGAAACTGATCCGGTTCCGCCGGAGCCTCCCAACGACGAACCTCTCGGCGAGTAAAATTCGTCTTCGTCCTCCTCCGCTGTCGTGAAACCCGCCTCGTCGCGGGGTGGAGGCGGGGGCGGAACTGAAGCTTGTCGCGCGAGCGGCGGAAGTGGCCGGAGCTCCGGGGATTCCATTTTCCGGTCTCCGTCGCCAACGTCGGCGTCGTCGATCGTGTGAGAGTTCGCGACAGTGCCGAGGTAGAGAAACTCGGAGCTGGTGGAGGACGTGTGCCGGAGCTTGCGTGTTTCGACGGAAGTTTCGGCATTGCGGCGGAGCGGGAGGAGGTCAGTGTTGGAACGGAGAACTTTGGCTGCTGGGGAGGGGGGAGGGTTCCGTTGGCGGCGGTAACAGACGAAGGCAGAGATGGAGACGACGAGTGCGGCAGCGAGAACGGCGGCGAGAGCGACGGGAAGAAGTTTGTTGGAGGAGGAATTGGGTTTTGGGGAGTGAGGGAGAATGAGGGAGGAGATATTGGCAGGAAAGGAGGCAAAGGTGATCGGAGAAGGAGGAGGAGGAGAAGAAGGGTATAAGGGGAAAAATGGTGATTGTGTTGTTGTTGGGGTTGGTGTTGTGGTTGTAGTGGTTGTTGGTACTGGTGTGGAGGAAATGGTGGTTGTGGGGATGATGGATGATGAAGGGTATTTGGGTTTTTGTTTTGAGGTTGAAGGAGAAGGAGAAGGAGAAGGATGAGGAGGTGGTGGTTTTGGTGGTTCAGAAGGAGGAAGAGAGGTCAAAGGAATAAAGGGTTCATGGAGGACCCTTCTGTTGAACAACAATAGTTTTGAAGAAGACAATGCACATGACAAAAACAACAACAACAAGAAGATGAAGATGGAGGAGGAGGCTTGCATTCTGTGTGTTGTGGTTGTTGTGTGAAGTGAATGGTTGAGAGAGAGAAAGTGTGAGATATGTAGTAATGGCAGTGGGGGACTTTTGGTTCAGAGAAGAAAAGAAGAGTGTGTGAAAAGGTTGAATTTATGAAGAGATGAAAAGAGTGTTGCATACAGCTAAGATTCTCTTGGTGCTTCTTCTGTTTCACTACTTGAAGGTTTTGCATTTGCATATGCAACTTCTTCAAAGTGTGGTTGGATTGCCACTACAACACAACCCAATCATTGTTTCACCTTTCTCTTTGTCTTTCTTTTTTTCTATCTTTTTCTTTCATTTTCACCTTTTGACATTTTTGGTTAATTGGTACATGGGAACAGAGTGACAGGCCACGTTGATGAAGATTTTTGCAGGTATTTTTGGTATGCAACATTTAAAATTATCCCCACAATCTACTCAGTATCTCTTACTTTCAATATGAAGACAACCAAAAGCAGTTTTCTAATCTTGAGATTAGTAGCTTTTATAAATATTAGGTATGTACTTAATGCTACACTGGAAATTTAATATCTCTAAAATTTTATGATTAGATTTTACATTTTTAATCTAAAATAAATATGAATAGTTTAAGTCATCAGTTATGACCTAAAGGGTCATTTAAAAATAAAATAAGAAATACGATAATGGATAAAGTTTAAGGATGGTTCCATCATATTTAATGGTATTGTTTTCGTACGTGTAAATTAGTATCGTGAATTCAAGCGTTAGAAACTGTAGAAACATGTTGAATACGGAAACGATAATTGATGTTAGTTTTAAAATGGTTATTATAATGGTAATGCAGGGATTATATTAAGAAAGAGAAATGAAATGTGTGGGTTGCTCATATATCGAAAAACTTGGACTTTCGGTGTTTCTCTGACGCGGCGCATGAATTAAATAAATCTACGCTCCTTAAAAAGAATAGATGGAACAGTTTCTGGTTTGACAAAAAGACAAGGAAAAGAGCCAAAAGTATACAAACTTCCCTAAAGTCCGGGGAGACATGTTTCATTAACCATGATAAGGATAGTGCGGTGAAAACTTGTGATTTTAAAATAAGATAATGATACATAAAAGAACATTTTTTTTTTAGAATATTTGAATATTATCATACGTGTTATTATGTTATTATGTGATTGGTCCAAATGACACAATGACACATATGACGATGTTCAAATATTATCAAAAAAATATTGTCTAAAGTATATTTATCCTTTAAAATATCCATTTTTTTCACTATTTTTCATTACTGCTGAGCCAACTAAATGATTAATATTATAAAGTGGCAATTAAAAGTAGGAGTATTTTAATAGGAAGGTTGAAAGAAGGTCATAAAAAGGTAATATTAACATCTTTTAAGAAAGCTTTGGTCCCTTTATTTTTCCTTTAAACAATGAAAATCTAATCAAACAAAATGCGTGTGGATTATATATAGTGTTTTCTTTTTACATGTGGGGTAGCAGTAATCGTACCTCGTTCTTGTGTGAAGACCAATAACCTTGTGCTATGTTCATCCTTTTGCTTCAAGCTTTAAACACTGTCAAACGTTGGAAAAAAGATTACCTACCATTGAAAGTTGCCTCGTCCTATGAAGATAACGACATAGAGGAATGAATGTTGTAAAGCACAGAATATACAGAGTAAAATGTCTTTTCTCTTACTGGTAAAATCCATTTCTGTTTAATTATAATTAAGGATATCTTTCACAAATTTTAAATCAGTCCTTTTAAGGGGAAAAATGTGAAGAAAAATATATAAGCATCTTCATATATTAAAATTAAGTTGCACACAAGTTAGAAATGAAAGTTGAAAAACTACATAAAAAACTTATACGTAAGTTATTTTAACTCTAAAGTTTATTTTTTTTTCACTTATAGAATAAAATTATGGAAAAAATTCATTCAAACAATTACATGCAATCATTATTAGCCAATATAATTAAATACATAGCTATTGACTAAAAAAGAGAGGAGAATTCATATAATTAAATACATCGCATTAGTCCCATAAACCGTTTTCTATATATTAATATTTCTGCCATACAGACGTCAGTGCAACAAAACTACTGTGGCTTTGATGGAGTTGGAGATGATGGTGGCTTCAAATCCGGGTACTGCAAAAGAGAAAGAAAAAAATGATGAGAATTTTTTTATTTGTAAGACATAAAATGTAAGAGAACAGTAGAAAACACACTTCACAAGTATTGACGTTTACCGTGCCTCTGTTTCATGTTTTCAAATAATGCAAGCAAATATCTTAATAACAAATGTACTGACAAAGTTGGAATCACCATAGTCTATTCTCCAATGGACCTTTCCATCAGAAGTCACCTAAATCAAGTTCATTCTTAAATTTACATATCGACACCACCAACTGAGGTACAAAAAGTTCTGTGCATGTGATTATTTGAGATACAATTTCTATAAATATTCAACACTTGAATCTAATGTACGATTTCTCATTATTTAAAAGTATTGCATAACTGTTAACTAGATAGTCATAACTTCCGAAGCTTGAAAGTGGTTGTGAACTTGAATCGGAATAGAAAGAAAATTGAAGAACGGATCAAAAGCACGCAAATGATTCCTCTCTTTTTTTTATATCCAGTAAGGTTGCTATAATTGATATGATATCAAACCATCAGAATTACAGTTTTCTTTCCAACTATCATATGCTCAGAACTGGCTTGGAACTTTTTTATTCTCTTTGTAAATATCTAACACAATTTAGACGGTCGGGTAGGGTACTCTGAAATTTGAATTATGACCTTAAATGATAAATAAAGTTGCTGCCACTGCCACAATACCAGTGAGTTGTAGCATAACCTGGTGCAGTTTAAAGGTAAAAAGAACAGGTCAATAAATTACTCCATCATTACTACCAAAATCAGGGTGGTAAAAGCATGGCTGGAATCCCAGAGGAGTACGAAAAGGCCCATCAAGAGAATCACTTCCTAGGATTCTTTTAAATTCCTGGAAGGAGAGTATTCACTACTCGATTAGCCTGAAGACGCCAGGAGCAACTTCATCAATTCTGTGTCTTTTAAGTTTTATTCATATCTGTTTTGTTTTGATTTTTTTTTTTACAATCCTCAATAGCCGACGTGGTTTGGTTTAATATAAATAGAGGATATGCTAGTATTTGACAGAATGCCCAGGAGAAAAATTCTCATTATCATTGAAGAGAATAGAATGACACAAAGCGGAAGCAATACAGGGTTTATATACAGATCAAAGAATGGTAAAGCTAACTCTAACAGTGACAACTGAAAAACAAAACAAGATATCTGTAATATCTCTATCAGGATAAGACTCCCAAAGGTGGAAAAAGGTAAAATAGGTTTCTCAGTCATCATACTCATTAGCCATAAGAAAACTTGAGTACTCCAAAGCTAAAATTTTGGGATTGCATCACTTCCCCACTCGATTGATAGTGAAACTACTTCTTGACAGTATTTCAACACTGTATCAACATACCTCAACTGTGTTTTCCTACGATTAGTTGTCATGTTAATCAGTATAACAAAACAATAGACATAAAACACCAGTTGCACCATGCAGTGAGAATATAGCACAGAAGCTTAAACGATTGTTTGGGAAGAGAAATAGAGAGAGATGCATTGAAGTGGAACAACAACAGAGGTATTCTAAATTTTACAAACCTCTAAGATCTAAACTTTTTATAATAGATTTAAACCCTCGGATGTCCTCATATTTGTTAAACAATCTCAAATGAGTCATCTTGTTCAAAATGATCTTAATTGGATCCTAAATTTTATAAATTTGTAACAATTAAACACTTTCCGTTGAATGGTAAGAAACGGCATAAAATATTGATGATGTGGTGCACATTGACCTTGATCATTTTATTACGTAGAAATAAGATTTAAATTATAATCTTAAATCACGAAAAAAGGTTAAAAACTTCTTACTGTACAGATTTGAGATTTTGGAACTGCAAATTTAAAATTTCGAAAGACCATCTTCATCAGCCATCACAGCCAGAAGCCTCTCCAACTCGTCAATCTCACCCAAACTCAATTCCTCCCTACTGAAATTCTTAATTGCCACCACTGCTCAGATCCGGTGCTGCTGTGTGGTGCGGAAGTCCCTGTCCTCTCTCTCTGTAGTTATTTTTTCTTTTGCTCTGTGATGAATTGATTTGTCTATTCGGCAAATTTACTTGAATTTCCATGGATTTGTGAAATTTCTAGCTGAAGCTGATACAAAGGAATTGAATTATATGTAATAAGAAATTTACACTAGTTTGGAAGAGACAGGGTTTTTCCTCTTCAAAGACCTTGGATAAACTACTCTTAGCAACTATACGTCATGTCATGCTACTTGTTCTGTCTAATTCATGTAGCCTCATTGCATCCCTTGTTTCATTTGTGACATCAGTTTTAAGTTCTGTCTGTTGTTTCCTTTATGTATGGTTTTAAATGTTATTTGCAGAGTAGCCCATGTGGATTGAAGCTAGCCAACCTATTATCCCTGTCAAGAGTGTTTTCGGTTCTCGTGTGCTGAACTAATGCAGTATTTTCACCTCGGATTCTCTTGTGGATTTTTCCTTTTTAACAAAAATCAAGTATGAAAGGGCACACCAAAATGAATTCTTACATAACACAGTTGAATTTATCAGCTCATATTTAGATCACATTTTCTTTTTGCTTATTTTGATCTGTTTTTAGTTTATAAATTTCCAGGGAAGTAAAGGGCACACCAAAATGAAGGCATAGATTCCGGTTGGGGGATTTGGAACAAGGTTGAGGCCCTTAACACTCAGTTTCCTTAAGCCTCTTGTTGATTTTGCTAACAAACCTATGATTCTGCATCAGGTAAGGTTGCAAATTTAAGATTTTGCAGACTTCTTACTGTATAGATTTGAGATTTTGGAATTACAAATATGAAGATCATCCGACAGTTTAAACCTTTATAATACAACTAAAAGATGCTGAATACAAATCCTTAATACTATTTATACCTGGGCTACTTGCACACTACTAAACCTAGTCTAATCTTAAGGTCAACACCTCATTAAAATATTTCATTCTTGTCATTTTGCAACTAATTATTCAGATATCACGATAAATTCAAAACATAATAAACTGCAACAAATATGTATAACTAGATTAGTGAAGGAGTTGCTCCTGCACCCACCAATGGTGCATTTAAGCCAACCAGATAGATATGGAGACAAACACATCAAACCAAAGTGTTAAAATTTGTGAATAAATTTCCGAATAGAATGTAAACTATTGGCATAATTAATATGGCCTGAACATTTATCAGTGTGAACCCAAATACAATAAACTTTTGCTACAGTAATAATTTTATAAAATACACGAGCTGAATATCAGTGATGTGGAACAAATTTCAGAAGCATAACCCATCGATCAACATTAACTAATAGACAATTCCTACTTTAACTGTTAAACATACCCTTTTAGAACATGAAGACACATGATATGAGAGAGTTGAGGATAACATACATTGGGATAAGGAGAGGAGGACACTACAGCACCAGTTTTCACTTCTGGAGTAGACTCTACAGAGCTTTTCACATTACCATTGCCCATCTTTTGGTTTCCAACAGGGGAGATCTCTTGGGATAAGGAACTCTTATTGTTACTATCTTTTTGCTGGATGGCACCATTTCCATTTTTATTGGGTTCCTTTGAAGATTTTACCCTTTTCCTTATATGCACAGAAGGGGGCAAAAAGGAATCCTGTATAGCCTGCAACCATGAACACTCTTTTTCATTTACTTTGAACAGATTTTCTGCAACCAGATTTGTAAACTCCTTTTTCGGCGTCAAGTTTAACTGACAAACTGAATTACCGAAAAATTAATTTCTGAATCCACTACTTAGATCTTTCTAATACTCTATCTTTTGTAGATTTTTAGGTTTTTTGATAGAGACAATGAAGAAAACCAACTTAAATACAATTTAAAAGGTTTCCCTAATGTGAAGAAAAGATTTATAGAAGGTAGGCAGATGTTTGTTCTGCACTTTCTGCTCAACAAACGCAAGTGAAAGAGAAGATAATGGGCATACCATCCAACCTTGCTCGCCTCTAACCCCACCTTTGATTGCATAGGCCTCTTTGAAACCATTCTTAAAGAGTAACTCGGCAACTTTCATGGAATTATCATCAAAACTACCTTACACTCAAAAGAGAATCAGGTGAGGAATTTTTCAGACATGTATAGTATGCAGTTAAAGAAATTATATTATTCTCATTAACAATCAGATTCCTTTGTTCTTAGTCAGAGCCATATTGTCAACACAGATTTTTTATCCTAATCTTTAGTAAAATGTAAAATATGAAGAAAAAGACAACATAAGTGAAATGTACAGACAAAAGCTTTAATTAAAACAAATCAGCCAGTTGAAGTAAAGTGAAAAATGAAAAGTTGCAGATGGAAAAAAGATCTCCAGGCACTTTCCTAGCCAGATAACCATGGTTTGAATCGGTCCTCTATTCATTCCACAACAGTATGAGGTAGATAATAGCTATCAATCAAGTGCAAAGTGAACAGAAAATTCTCTCATTAAATGAAACCAAGTCAAGAGAATAATGGTAAGGAAACTGGATCGCTACCACTCCAAATTGTATGCCCACAACATCACATAGCACTATAATGTATCTTATTCAAATGGAAAAATTAAACATTTGTTAGACATTTATTATATCCCGATTTGGGGAAAGCAAAACATAATGATGTTAATTCATTCACAACCTTAATTGCCCTTTTCAGTTAAATGCAGTACATACTAACTTAAATCGTGTTCAATTACTTTCACTTAGCATATCTTAAGCAGAATGAACATTTATAGGAAAACACCAGAGCTATTCCAGTATATGTCAAATTAAACAATCCAGAATATACACTTTTGCTCTACACTTCAAAACGCAAACATCGATTTCTTTCCCCTTTACTGTGAAACAGAACTATTAACTAGTTTCCTTTTTCCACTTCAATTATGGTTTAGAATTCAACTTCGCAGAGAAAACAATGTTTTAAACCGCGTGTTCGAGATTTCAAATACCAAATTCTAAGATACTTGCAACATGCAATACTATTCTCTCTCTCATTCTCTATTTTTATTTACCTGTCCAAAACACAGAGAACGGTGTTCGACGCGTCCTTGAACCTCCCCAATACCTTCTTCACAAACTCATCTTCATTCCCACCATCAGTGAACTCAACCTGCACCACTTCCTTCTCAATAAATTTCAAATTCGGCGACCTCAGAAACCTCAAGCTCTTCTCATCCCTTATGTCCAACAGCTGCGAGTTCGGATCATCGCGGAGCCTCCTGAAGGCGTCAATCGCCGACACGAACTTGCACTTCTTGAAATACTCCTCCGCCAGCGGAATCGCCACCAGCCAGATGAAGGCGCACCCGCCTACGAAAAACGGGTACCGGTTGAAGAAGCCGTCGATGGAAACCAGAACCGACTCAATGTTGATTTTTCCGGCGTCTTCGGCGGCGACGTCAGCTATGCAGGGAAACTGAGTGAAAAGGTTGAAGAGGGTGAATGAGAAGAAGGGTTTTGCTAACGCTTTGGGAGAAGGTCTTTGGGGTGAAGAGAGTGAGATTGAAGAATATGATTGAAAAGGTTGAATTGTGAAGTGTTGAGGATTCTGGTTTGAGAAATGAGAGAAGGTTTTGAAGGTTTTGGGTTTGTGGGGTTTTGGGGATAATGGATAAGGAGAGAGAAGAAGAGAGAGGGAATCCATGAGAGGGTGCTTTTGCAGAGAGACACACAGAGATAGTGTGCTCTTCTCGAAGGTTTTCACTATATTCTCTTATCATCTTTATAATTTGTATTCAATTTTTACTCATAATGATGCACCGCAATCTATTAACTTAGTTTTAATACATATTTTTTGTCTCTCTTTCCTTTTCTAAGTTGGATTCAAAATCATTCCATTTTTTAAAAATTCTTTTAAGTTCGTATATTTCATTAAATATTGTTTAACACGACTATTTTACTAGACGTCCTTGAAATCACAATGGCAAGTAATTAACGTGACAAAACTTGTATAATTTGCTTACGTGATTTTTTAAAGTTATTTTAACGTGTAAATATTTAAGAAAAAAATAAAATAACGTAAAATAAGTTAAGTTTGGGTTTGGGTTAAAATAAATTACTTTTAAATAAGAGTGATTTTGCCATTTTTGGATTTAACGTTCTTGTGAAATTGGTGATGACGGTTGATTCTTTGAAGGTATAAGTGAAACATTATACATACGTGAGGTAAGTGGTCCTAATCTAAACCTAATTAGTTGATATTTTTGTTGTTTTATTTGGGGGTTAGGGTTTAATTTGAATTTGTGTTAAATATAGGTATTTTCTTTGATTGACGATGATTTTGAGGGTATAAATTTGTTTAAATATTTTTTTGTTGAATTTGGGACTATAAATTTGGGGATTAGGGTTTAATTGGATTTCGTGTTAAATATGCGTATTTTGTTCAATTGATGATGATTTTGGAGATATAAATTTGTTATTTAAATATTTTCCGTCGAATTTGGGAGTATAAATTTGGCGGTTAGGGTTTAATTTGATTTTGTTGTTTATCCTTTTCTGCTACTTCTGGACTAAAATTTCTAGATCACAAATTCTCCTCCTTTGTTTGACCATTTCATCATCTCTTTCCTCATTATTTTCTTCAGTACCATTTGAAAAAGTTACAGTACATGCCTCTTGAAGATCCATCCTGTTATGCACCAAATAAGCCACCAAATAAATCACCACACTTGCAACGAGGGATTATCCCACCTCCCCTCCAACCACCATCATTTACAATTTCTTTTCCACCCTGTTTTGGAACAAGAAGAAAGTGCCAGGTAATCATCCAACTAAAGAGCTCACTATATGATTTTAAAGATGTTAGCGAAAAGGACCATTTTAAACATTTTCTAACGAAATATAAGGTCTTAGTGAAATTTTTTTTAAATGTATGATCATTTTAAACCAAACTCCCAAAAAAAAGATCAAATGATATATTAAACCTATTAACTTAACAAATTTCCTAACTGCTGTAAAAGAAAAAAAAAAGTGACAGGGAAAAAATGATGTTGAAAATGTTCCTATTATTTTAATTTTGGAAAAGGTCATATTCTTTATCCACTTTTCACTAATTTGAGTTTTTGCTAAGTAAAAAAAAATTTTTTTGGCGAAACAACTTGGCAAGACTATGGTGAAACAATGAAAAATTTCAGTGACTTTGGTAATAGATTAAGTATGTCTGTTTTTCCCTTTTCCTTTTGTCCTTTCTCCTTTTCTATCTTTTTTTTTTTTTTTCATTTTTCATTTAGCTTTTCTCATTTCTTCTTTGGCATTTTGTGTTTTTTGTTTTCTTAATTATTCTTTGGATTATTGTAACATGAAAAGTATGGGTAACAACTTCATATGATTTTATAGAATGTTATTTTGTTTTGTAAATTTTCATGTGGTTGATGTTATTGGTGTTTCAATCGAATAATTTTATCATGTAATTGTCAAAGCAGCAGCTAATAAAAATGGAAAGGATTTGAAGCAGGAAAGAGCAACATACAATAACAAACGTAAATGAAGAAAAGAGAATGAGACGTAGAAGGGGTGTAGGATTTGTGAAATTTTTAAATAAGAGAGAAGAGAATTTTAGTCAGAGATTCCTATTATTCTCTGTCAAAGAAACTAAAAGTTAAACACAGATTTCTTCCTTCAAAATTGGAGGTGCAAGGCAAAAATGAAGAGGTGCAAGAAGAACGTTTCATAATTACATATTGCAAACCCTAAATTTCTAACTTTTCCATCAGTCACACTTGAGAAGGGGTTTATCCTAAAGTTGGAAACTATCCGAACAATTAGACCTACACTTATTTAAAAGAAAAAAAGTCTCTTTAATAATATTTTTTTATAATTTTTTACAATGTAATCTATGATTGATCCGTTTCAAATATTTTTTTAAACATACCAATAAAATGATGATATATATCCTATTATAAAAAAATTATTAAAAAAATTGTCAAAATATCGTAAAACGTTTTACATTTCTAATATTTTCTTCCATGATCGCCTTATGATTTTTATTTTCTCTTAAAAATTAAAAGAACAAATAAGAAATAATGTTTTTAGAACGACCCGGCAAATAAACTCTATCCACGCTTATTTTTTTAACCCGTCTTCATTTTCACGTTAAATCTTTACTGCATATTACATTTTCTTCATACGTTTGGTATAATACTTATAGTTATTCTCGTATTTATACTTCTTTTAAATTATTAAATTATATTTAATTTATTAAAAATATAAATCATTTTACTAAGCTAAGTTATTTTTACAATACATTTAATTGTTTTTATCCTTTTATATAATTATTTAATTTTATCTAATTATTTTTTAATATTTTTATTTTGTAAATTTCTTCATATTTGACATAGAAAAATAGATATATTTATACACTATATACTTAATAATATAATTTTTTTAGTTGCAACTTTTATTTAATCCTTATGTATTTATTTTTGTACAAAATCTCAAATAGGTCATCTTCTTGTTCGATGTCTCAATTGGCTCCTTATTTTATAAAAATTGCAACAATTAGACTCTTATAGTTAAATTAGACCTAATAACGTTAAACAAATGTTGAGGTGGCATGTTGATGTCAATGTTTTAATACGTTGCAAATTATTAGATATATATGTGAGTCTGATGTGGATTTTTGTGTTTTTAATATTATAAAAATGGGAAAAAGATAATTAAACAAATTTGTCTATAAGAATTAGGGATTTAAAATTACATAATTAAACGTCACAGTGGTGTAAGGAAAAGCAAAAAATATAAAAAAGAAAAGGAGAGAATGCACTTGAAAGAGGAGATGGAGTTGAGGAAGAGATCAATCCAAGAGATTTCGGTTGGAGTGGGCCTACAAGGGTTATCAGAGGGGAATCTGTAGGGAATGGTGCAAGCTTTGTAGTGGAAATTGTTAGTTATTTTAACGTGTTAATAAACAGTCCTATTTTATAGGATTGAGTGGGTCAAGTTAGTGGCTTAATGGTCGCCTAAATTAGTGGCATCAGTTTCCTGATTTCTTGTTCTGTTATTATTCTGTTTTGTTCAGAGTTTGTAAAGCTTATAAAAAGCTTCTTTCGTATGGCTGAATAATGTATGCAATCTTTTCACATATTCACTGTGCCATCTGTGATTATTAAAACTTAACAATTGGTATCAGAGCTCCGCAAGGGGCCTGATCCAAGGAGTGTAAAGAGAGCATCCAGATCTAGAGTGCAACTGTGATACAGTGAGTGTAAAGTCATGACTACTTCAGAGAAATATGTTCAACCAGCCATTCCCCAGTTTGATGGACATTATGATTTTTGGTCCATGACTATGGAAACTTTTCTACGTAGCAAAGAACTATGGTAGCTAGTGGAGAGTGGAATACCAACACTTAGTGCAACACCCACTGAGGCAGAAAGGCAGAGTGTCGCTGAGGCACAACTAAAGGATCTGAAGGTGAAGAATTTTTTGTTTCAAGCTATTGATCGAGAAATTCTCGAAACCATGTTAGACAAAAGCACGTCACAGAAAATCTGGAGATCAATGCAGCAAAAATATCAAGGATCAACGAGGGTCAAACGTGCTCAACTTCAAACACTTCGACGTGAGTTTGAACTACTGGCGATGAAGGACGGCGATAAGATTGACAGTTACCTTGGACGCACACTCACTGTTGTTAACAAAATGAAATCTAATGGTGAAGTAATGGATTCCAGCACAGTGGTTAGCAAGATACTCAGATCTTTAACCCCAAACTTCAACTATTTAGTATGTTAATCGAGGAGTCCAATGACTTGAATACTTTGAGTCTTGATGACCTTCATGGCAGCCTACTCGTTCATGAACAACGAATGCAGAATTTTCAACCAGAAGAACAAGTCTTGAAAGTTACACATTATGATAGAGCGGGAACAGGTCGTGGTCGTGGACGCAGTACCCGTGGGCGTGGAAGAGGCCGTGGAAGACAACCTTTCAACAAGGCACTCATTGAATGTTTTCAATGCCATGAGCTAGGTCATTTTCAGTATGAGTGCCCTAGTGTCGAGAAACAAACTCATTATACAATGTTTGAAGAAGCCGAAGCTGAGGATGAGATTTTGTTGGTCGCATATGAAGAGGTGACACATTCTGTTCAAATGGAGGATTGGTTTTTGGATTTTGGTTGCAGTAACCACATGACAGGAAATAAGCAATGATTCACAGAAATACATGAAGAAATACCCCATAAATTTGTCAAGCTCGGCAATGATACAAAAATGGAGGTTGCTGCAAAAGGAAGCATACGGGTACAAATCAATAATATTACCCACAATATTTCTGATGTTTATTATGTTCCAGAACTTAAAACCAATCTCTTAAGTTTGGGACAACTTCAAGAGAAAGGACTTACCATTCTGATTCAACATGGTGCATGCAAAATATTTCATCAAGACAAAGGATTGATCATTCACACTACCATGCAAAGGAACCGAATGTTCTGTTTGTCAGCTTCAACGTTTACTCAACATTCTCAGTGTTTCCAAGTGAAAGATATCTTAGAACAAGAAACGCAATTATGGCATAGACGATTTGGTCACCTCAATTTCAGAGGACTCAATACACTTGCGCAAAAGCAAATGGTAATCGGACTACCTTCTTTGAAAATTTCTACAGTTGTGTGCACTACATGTCTTGTTGGTAAACAACACCGTGATACCATACCCAAGTCAAGTTCTTGGCGCGCATCAACTAAATTACAATTAGTTCATGCTGATGTATGTGGACCGATCACACCAATTTCAAACAGCCGCAAACAGTACATATTATGTTTTGTTGATGATTATTCTCGTAAGACATGGGTTTATTTTTTGCATGAAAAATCTGAAACTTTTAATACGTTCAAGTGTTTCAAAGCCTGTGTTGAAAAAGAAGCTGGCACTCATATCACTTGTTTGAGAACTGACAGAGGAGGGGAATTCACATCCAAGGAGTTCTCTGATTTTTGCACTCATCACGGTATTTCTAGACAACTGACAGCTGCTTACACTCCTCAACAGAACGAAGTTGCCGAGCGCAAGAATCGCACCATTATGAATGCAGTACGATCTATGCTTCATGAAAAACAAGTTCCAAAGTCTTTTTGGCCTGAGGCAGTAAGATGGTGTCTTTTAGGAGTTGGTTTGTTATTATAATTGAGATTGTGATATGTTTGGTGATTTCAATGTTATTATTGTAATTGTTTATTTGTGAATGATATGTGGATATGTTCAGGATCTTGAAGAACTTTATTGTGTAATGAAGCCTTCATTGTCCTAGTAGGATCCTGTTCACACTTAATCGTTCATTGTTCACACTTAATCGTTCATTAGTTGAATTAATAAACAAAATGTGTTCAATTGTATAAAAATTACCTTCAACGTNAGCTGCATATCTCCCAAACCATTTGGCTTGCATTCTTTCAANAAGCATGCAACAAAGGGAAGGACCTTACNTGATTTAGCCTCTTTAAGGTTACTCATGTTCTCCATTTTTCCTTCTTTGACTAGTTCTGTAGTTGGGAAAAATCATTTCAACAACATATCAAACATTTATGATTGGATTACACATTATTATACACTTAATTAAAATGAAGTCATACCATGGTGTTGAATAAACATTTCTGCCCATTTCCAAGCATTACAGTTGAAATCTCTTTCAAATGTTGCATGAGCAACATCAGCAGCGAATTCTTGTGTGGATTTTGGGTTTCCTGTAATTGTCCTATTCAGTAAAGCAGCTTGAACATTACCTGCTGGTCCTGGTATAAGGGAGGCAGAACCATCACATTTTTTCAAAAAAGATTCAAGGACGTCGTCATCATAAACAAGGTCTTCCCATGCATCCATGTTTGTCCTTAAGCAATCTGCATCAAAAAATACAACCTCATGAAGACAGTAGTACCAAATAATTATTTGCAAAATTTTCCAACACTTACATATATGTTCAACTTGAGTTCATATCTATGATCATCTGGGCCGTATTTAAAGGGGTGAATATCGTTGTTATTCAATTATAATGTAGAAATTAAAAAAATTTGTAAATTATAATATAATATAAAATAATATTATAATTTTTATAATATTTTATTTATGAAAGAAAGTTATTTTCTTAATTTCTGTATAATATTTTCATTATTATTAGAAAGCAATGTTTTTCATAATACGATCATTAAGAGTGATTAGGTACAGTTAAGAATTGACCAAATCACTATAATTATAGTGCTTTTTCATGGAAGCAGATGGAGCAAGCTTCAAAACTAAGAATGCTCTTTGCTTCAGAAGTTAGTAAATAAATAAATATATAGAGTGCTTTTGAAGACACATAAAACAGGAAAAATTAACAAATATTTATATTGAATTATAAAAAATAAAACTATTTTGATGATCACGTGTCTGTCAATTAAGAAAATGAGTAGCAAAATAATATAATGAGAACAAAAAGTATTATATTCCTTATCCTGTCCTACCAAACTATATGCTAATTTCATCCACACTGTCACACCTAAAACGTGTTATATATGAAAAAAAAAAATCTAGTTTTATAAAAATATTTAGATTTTATGTTTTAAAAGAATAAAGGTTTAATACCTATTTTGATCCCTCCTTTGGGGGGTTTGTTCAAATTGGTCCCTCCTTTTTTAAAAAGTTCACTTAAGTCCTAAATTTCGCAAAAAGTGTTCAATTTGGTCCTTTTTGGTTACGGCGTTAAGTTTCTTAATGGCACAGATGTCAGGTGGATAGTTTGTGAGTACGTGTAACGTTCTGCTTTGCCACATGTTTAAAAAATAAAATAAATTGTGACGTGGAATATTGGAAATAGGTTTAAATTTGAAATTACATTAGAAATTGGAATTAGGGTTAAAAATTGGAATTAGGGTTAAATTAGATTGGGGTAAAAATTTCGAATACGATTGGGAAAATCAGAAATTGAGAAATTGAAGAGAACGGGTTCATACCATCGTCTTCGTCCATCAGCGCTGTAGGAGGTGGTTTGGTGAAGGTTCGTGATTCGTCAAGGTTCGTGTGTCGTTCGTCATCGTCATCGTTGAGGTAAGTTCTGTTACTTTCTCATTTGAATATTAAGATTTTGTGGTGTGGATGATTAAAATATGAATATGTTTGTGTTATTGAAAGTTAAAATATGATTATGTTTGTGTTATTGATGCTTAAAATATGATTGTGT
>NC_028354.1:16187915-16190118 GCF_000741045.1 Vigna radiata var. radiata | reverse complement strand
CATTCAAAACTCTAAACCCTAACCTTCTCACTGTCCAAAACTCTGGAGCAAATGACCACAAACCCTAACCATGGCTTTTAAACTTGGGAACAATAATCATCAATCACTGTAACAGGATCAATTACCCCTAAATCCTTCTCTAATCCAACCCTAAGTATAAACATTTCCACGTAATCATTATAAATTTTTTAAAAANAATTAACAATGCCAAATCAGCAGATGATAGCCACCTGGCAGCTGTGCCGTTAAGAAAGTTAACGTCGTTAGTAAAAAGGACCACTTTGAACCGTTTTTGCAAAATGTAGGACTTAAGTGAACTTTTGAAAAAAGGAGGGACCANTTTGAACAAACCCTCCCAAAGGAGGGACCAAAATAGGTATTAAACCAAGAATAAAATATATTTTAAATTGTTCTCTAATGATAAATTTTATGAGGAAAATTTTGAACCATTATTTTCAAATCAATTTTATTTTATTATTTATATAGAAAATAACAACAACTATAGTTTATAAAATTCACTCACTAAATTAGTAAGTGAATTTAATGTTGGGATAAAAAAAAAGTCTGACATTGAATAAAATAAGAGACAGATACACATAGATACCTCCATTAATAAGAAACATTTTGGAGTGGTACTAAAAACAAATTCGTGATGGTTTGGCTTAAAATAGATAATATCTTACCTGTGTGGATATATATGTATATCGAACCTAACTTGATTATAAGGTAATCATATTCATTCGTATATAATATTACGTCAAATTAAGATAATGGTAAACAAACTAGATTTATAAAATGAATATGGAATAATAAATAAATTTTATTGATAATTCCAAACATATTTATTTAAGTTGAAACAACTAAATTAATGTTTGAACAAAAAAATATGACAAGTTAAAATATTGAATATAATTATTATAAATGAATAAACAAGTAGCACTTAATAAATATGTTTTTAATTAGTTCATGGTTTTAAGTGATTTTAACCACAATCATGATTTAGATTCTTGTGATGTGGTAGGTATTTTATTGGGTGCAACAAAATTAAAATGTAGCTTATAATGTCTACATAAAGATAATACATGATCTGGTTTTCCAAACTTGAAACAAACATGTCTTTTAATATGTCAATCTTTAGTATAATAATTGTTCGCACTTAAAACATATGTTATGATGATTCACGTGTCTAGTAGAATTTTTCAAAGGAGATTGATTCAGTTGGGATCTTCGTTGGAGTATAAGATTTTTCCTAGTTGTGTCTCTTCTCATCTATTTATGAACAAAAATAAATTGGTTTGTTGATTTAACTATTTTTAAAATTTTCCACAAATTTACACTTTAAACATACGAAAATCAGAAATTTTTAACATCAATGCATGCATGCCCATCCGTCCCAAAAAAATAGTCATTCGTCTATACCCACACACGTCAACCTGCAAGGAATGGGAACCAAAAATATTAATGTACGATTATCAAATGAAGACCTCTAAAATTTTTAATAAACACAAATAAAATCTAGCCATTAAGTATATTCCGACAAAGAGGATGCCTGCCGTAAGCACGTGTAACTGAGGGAATACAGAACCTTATTTATATGCATTCCTACAACAACAGCCAGGTCAATATCTATACACGACGTAAATGGAAGTGGAAAAATGGTCTTGTGCAAGAAATAGGTAAACAGACTGCATACCAAATAAATCCAACGCAAGGCCAAAAACTACAAGACAAGAGGTTGGGATCGTCCAATATATGGTTCTCACTCGGTGGTCCTGCATCCAGCAACATGGAAACAACTGAGTAACTTACATGTTACAAGTAAAAACAGCTAAGAGATAATACAAGAGCAAGTATTACCTTAAAATGGACAATAATATGTCCGTAGTGCAACCCAACCAAGCAAGTAACAATAGCCATCACTGAACTATAATGCCACAAAATGGATACAAAATTAGGGACAATAAAGAATAGCAAACGTTCTTATGAACTAAATTTGTAGCAACCATTTTTATTAACTAAATTTCACATTCAAATATTGCTCACTTTTTCTATCTCTCTCTCCTCACTGAGACTGACATAATGAGTTGTTCACCTTAGGAGTCCTTCGGGATCAAAAGGGGCCTGACACCAAGCAGGAGCACCGGGAGGCAATGGTCCATAGTTGGGAGAATTAATGCTGCATTCCTATGGATAATGATAAAAG
>NC_028354.1:16179855-16182369 GCF_000741045.1 Vigna radiata var. radiata | reverse complement strand
GTGCTCTACAGAGGGAAGATCANAGACCATTTTCAGGTTGATTAATTATTATTCCCAATGTCCAATTCAGGTACGCTTCCGTTATATTATTATAGAAATATTGGGAACTGCTTTGATTGTAGAATTTAATGCATGTGGTTTATTGCTCTTTATTGTGAATCTCTGAATCATAAATTCTAACATATATTGGTCTCCTGTACAGATGTTGGATACCCACTAACGTTCTATCAATCATCCCAACTGCGTTCAGGCTGGTCCAGTGTCACCCCTTACTCCACATTTAACCTAACAAATCACATTTATTTCGTTTTATACCAATACCAGAAGCTAGATTCTTTCGAATAAACTTAAAGCAACACAAGACATCAATACTCACAGAAAATGTCTTTGGCTCTGAAGAAGGTTCTGTTTGAATTTGATACTCCCAATCAGGAACGTACAATCCATATAGCAAGCAAAGATATACGAAAGAAATTATAAAAGCCACTCAAACAGATTTGAGAAACAGAATAAACGGAAAAGCACGGACATGGTTGGAATAAAAAAACACGAGAAGTTTCACTAAATAAAATTGAGAAACAGGTTCAGTGGAGAAGCATCAACATTAACACCATATATAAAGGTACTTTCACCTTCCTAATCATTCTAATCATCTTTCTTTTGAACTCGGAGCAGGAGCGCCTGCAATTGAGATCGCCAAGGTAATGTTCTTCTTTAAGCTTTTTTATTTTTTAGATTTTTTAATTTTTTCTTTTTTTTTTTCAGATGAGTAATTTTACTTTAGAGCTTGCATACCGCGAAGCTTTTTTCGTTCATATACGAAGATTAGAAAGACTCGGTCAGATCATGACTACGAAGGTGCAGCAAAAGAACTGATCTTCCTCAAACGTTCATTAGACATTTTGAAAGGTATTCCCAGACGGGCGATACCAAATGAAGGACCAATCGGAGTTGACCATCAACCTGTAAATGGTGGTGCACATCAACATGCAAACGGGGATGGACACGGTGGGCCGCAAGGTGGTCCAGACAACGGTGGTGGTCTAGACACCAAGAACATTAGTTAAAGACCCATGAAGGGTGATACTTATTGAGGTTTTTTTACTTGTTTTCTGTCAATGTCATTTTCTCTGATATTAAAGATCATAAAGATGTACAAGGCACTGAAGTTTTCTGGGTTTTATTAACGCCCTTAATTTTTCTTTGAAATTAAAGATCATAAAGATCGATGCAAGCACTGAAGTTTTCTGGGTTTTACATCTTAGAGGATGCGCTGTCCTTTTTTAAAAGAAAGTATCCACTAATACAAAAATCATATTTTATGACGTACAAAAACAAACTATGACGTACATAATTTTGTACGTCATAAAATATTATTTTTGTACTAGTGATCGTAATATGAGTATCGTAATATGAAGTCTTAATTTTTCTTTGAAATTAAAGATCATAAAGATCGATGAGTGACATCAAAGATAATCTCTACTTTGTTCCTTCTTGACATCAAAGACCGTGTCCTCAGTAAGAAAACACTGAAGTTTTCTGGGTTTTACATCTTAGAGGATGCGCTGTCCTTTTTTAAATTCAACCGAATTTGGTCAATTTCATAAGTTTTAATTATGGTTGTCCCAAATTGTATAATGAACAAATTAGTGATGATAGAGAAAATCTGAGAGCAACCCTTTCTCTTAAGAACATTAAAATGCAATGTTCTCGTAAAGATGGGATGTGTTTTTTGCCAACATTCAAAGATTGATATCTTTTGAGGTAAGTCTCCAAACAAAATAATTTCCACATATAGCTAGGAATTAAATCCTTTATTTTTCATTGATAAGGACTAAACTGTATAATATTTTTCTCAACTTTATTGTTTGTTTTGGATGAATACTACAAGCAGTGCATTGATTATTCACTCTGCCTAAGTATAATTTCCATAATATGAGCGCACATTTTTCGAAATGATACAATGTTTGACATACTTCTTTAACACTCTCACCACGTACCAACCGATACATTACTTTAACCTTTCATATACCTAAAAAAAATGGAAACGATACTTTGATACTTTTAGATACAGTTTATGTAGCATTTCGCACTTCTGTTTCTACGTCCCTTCCTGAGATTTTTCTTTGCTTGTGGTGTGACTCCATTTTGTTGTTGTGGATTCATTGCTTTCATTACATTTCCTTGTCGTTTCATTGTTTCACGCTTGTTCCTTAGCTCGTGCTTATTATCCTTGTTAGTGAAGTCATTTCATTAGTTGCAAGTAAGATACGTATAAATTAATTTGGTTGTTGATAATATTTTTAATTTTTTTGTTATGGTTAGGTTAAATTAAGGTTAAAACCACTTTGGCGTCCCTGTTTTCGTTATGTTTTCCCAATTGGGTCCCCGTCTTTTAAAAACTCCCAATTAAGTCCCTTTAAGTGTTAATTTGAAACCAATTAACCCTTCCCGTTAAAAATCGTTAACGGTGTTAAACTATTGCAGATGTGTTGGCTGACGTGGTAGTGGTTT
>NC_028354.1:16086111-16178780 GCF_000741045.1 Vigna radiata var. radiata | reverse complement strand
TGGTCCTATCTTAGATGATAGGCTAGAAGCATTGACTGATGACGTAGGTGCCATGCAAATGGTCACTTTAGCTCACTTAAATGGACGAGTTCATATGTATGTAGTGCACAATGTGTCTGAGGCTGAAGTCATTCACATGATTGAGTTTAACGTTGATGAAGGAGGTGAGGATGTAGGTGGTGATGGTGAGAGGATAGCTGATGAGGGGATAGCTGATGAAAGGGTAGCTGATGAGGGGGTAGCTGAGGAGGAAGTGGTTGTCGGGCAGGCAGAGGAAGTTCATGGTGAGGCTGCTGTCTCACCAGATGGTCAAGGTGGGGATGTTGCTGGGGATGTTGTTGGTACTGAGGTTGATGAAGATTATGTTCAGATGGCAGAGGTTAATAGGGCAGAAGAAGTTGAAGTTGAACTTGAGTCTCCTGGTACTGAGGTTAATAGGGGAGAGGAAGTAGATGGTATTGAGGTGCAGCCTGATAGCGTTGAGGTTGATACGGTACAACCATGTGAAGTTGAAGTTGAGGCTGAGAGGATACAACCACAGGATGGTCAGATGGATGATGTAGAAGTTGGTGATTGGAGTTCAACACATGAAAGTGATGGTGAGATGGATAAGGAGGATGGGTTAGTAGACGTAGATATTGAGTGTGATATAAGTGAAAGCTGTAGTGATTTGGATGTTGAGGTTGAGCCATTTCTACCTGAGTCTGATTCTGATAAGGATGGAGATGAGATTAATGATAGTAGTTGGTTCAATGATGAATGGCAATCTGATGACTTAAGCTCACGTGACAATAGTGATGAAGACAGTGAAGTAGAAGGTTATGGACATTTTTCCACCTTTGTGCAGCCCAAAAATATGGTAGATTTTAAGTGGGAAGTAGGAACCTACTTCGTAGAGAAAGAAGACATCCTTGATGCAATCAAAACTTATGCAATGGAGAATGGGAGAAATTTGAAATTTGTGAAGAATGATAAAAGAAGAATAAGGGTTAGATGCTTGGGCTCAAAAGGAACATGCCCGTGGGTGGTATATTTTGGTTTCATGGGTGCAATAAAGTCATGGCAAGTAAGGACTGTGTTTGACACTCATACATGTACTAGAGAACACAAGATGAGACTATTCAATGCAAAATGGCTTAGTAGAAAACTAGAAAAAACAGTGAGAGAGAATCCTAATGTCAAGGGAGTTGATATTAGAGAAAAAAGTGTGTAGGAAATGGAATATAGCAATATCTAAGAACATGGCATATAGGGCCAAAACACATGCATCAGATGAAGTGGCAGGCTCCTTTACTAAGCAATATACTAGAATATATGATTATGCTCATGAGTTATTAGAAAGAAACCCTGGGTCTACAATCAAGGTCAAAGTTGAGCCATTTGATGGGAAAGTAATATTCCAAAGGTTTTACGCATGCCTAAAGGCTTGCAAAGATAGCTTTCTTTCATGTAGGCCAATCATTGGCCTTGATGGAGCCTTCTTGAAAGGTCAACATCATGGTGAGCTATTAACTGTTGTGGCCAGAGATGCAAACGACCAAATGTTGCCATTGGCGTATGCAATTGTTGAAGTTGAGAATAAAGACACCTGGAAATGGTTTCTGGAGCTCCTGATTGAAGACCTAGGTGGTAGAGATGTGTGTTCTGGACTTACAATAATGTCAGATCAACAAAAGGTCATTTCCATTAAACTTTTTCTATTTTATCTTACACAATTAAGTTGTTCATTTCACGAACCATTTTAATGCCTTTACAGGGTTTAAGATATGCTGCAGAAGATGTTATTCTTGGAGTTGCACAAAGATTTTGTGTAAGGCATTTATATGCCAACTTCAGGAAAAAATTTCCTGGAAAAAACTTGAAAAGGCTTATGTGGAGGGCAGCTACAGCAACTCATCCACAACAATGGGAGACTGAGATGAGAAAGATGAAAGCTGTTAACGTAGATGCTTTTAGACATCTCATGGGAATTGCTCCAAGGTTTGACAATCTTACTTAGTACTACTTTTCAGGTCATCTAACTTAACAATAGTTTTCCTCTTATGTAAGTTAACACTAGTTTTCTTTTAAGGTTTTGGTCAAGATCAAGGTTCACATCCACAACTCAAAGTGATACCTTAGTGAATAACATGTCAGAAGCTTTTAATAGCGTTCTGGTAAATACAAGGACAAAACCCATTATTTCATTGTTGGAGGACATCAGATTGTATATGATGAAGAGATGGGCCACTAATAGGTCACGGGTTACTTCTTTTAAGTCATCAATTTGTCCTAAAATTCAGAGTAGACTAAACAAGGAGGCACAACAAACAAAGTATTGGATTCCCAGGTATGCACAACTATTACATCTGTATATACTTGTTTATGTTTACCAAATAGATATAAATAATGTTTGTTTTTCTTAACGGCTGGTCTGCACACAAAATTTTTGAAATCAGACATGTGTCCCAAAGTGGGGACAACTATGTGGTGGATATAGATACATATACATGTTCTTGCAGGAAGTGGAGCATCAGTGGAATTCCTTGTGTGCATGCATTGACAGCAATGAGGTTTCTGAACCTAAATGCAGAGGACTATGTACCACTATGCTTCAAAAAGTCAACCTATGAAGAGATGTATTCCTCCATTATATACCCCATTAATGGAAAACATCTATGGGAGGTCACTGAATATCAAGATGTCTTGCCTCCACCAAAAAGACAAATGCCTGGTCGTCCTAAGAAGAAAAGGAGATTAGAGCAATGGGAGTTGAAGAAAAGTACCACNAAAATGTCAAAGGGGGGCTTACTCAAAAGATGTACCATGTGTAGGGAAGTGGGACACAATAAAAGAAATTGCCCTAACAGAAGCCAAGTGCAGGAAGAGGGACAACCTAGTACATTGCCTCAGGGTGAACCACATGGACCAGATACCCAGGGTGAACCACATGGAGCAGAAACCCATCCTTGAACTTGAATTTTGCCAGATTTTGTAATAGGNCAAATTTTGATGGTAGCACATGTAATAGGCCATATTTTGCTGTAACCAGTTTTACTTCATTATCAAATGTTTAAGTTTACCAGACTTTGTTGTTTTAGTGGTACTATATATGTAATAGGCCACTTGAATGATGAAAGATGTAATATGTCACTTGAATTTTGCTGGCTGTATGAACCTTGATTGGTTACCTTTTGCTATTTATATAAAAGTTACGAAATTCCAGTGCCAACTTTACTCATTCAGTTCTTTTTTCATATTGATATGTATCAGTAAAATATATCACTTAAATTACTGTTAATCTTCTTCAAACAGGTCGCAATATATAACTTTGATAATTGAATATATGGAAATGCTGCCAACACATGCTTTCCAAAATACCATTTTCATTAAAGATAACAACCATACATTAAACATCTGGTCCACTACATTAAACATCTGAAGCACTATATCTTCAGAGCACAAAACTACAATAACATAACAGACCACCTAACTAGGATAACATGACCACCATCACAGACCACCTAACTACAATAACATGACCAAATCCTGCAACTCATAACAAAACAAATCAATCCTAACTACATCAACATGACAACAACCTACAACTACATACATCATCAAGCCCTTCCCATCATCATTGCAATTAAAATCGTGTTCATTACAAATAGAACACTAACAACCACAACCAAATATTTCATCTCTCTTTGAAGACCCACCACAGCTTTCTCCACATCAGACATCTGCTTAACACCTTACTTTTCAAAAGTCTTCCCCAACCTCACGTCATTTGCTTCCAAAAGCTCACAGCTAATACTTTCTTCAACTCCCCAATCACTAAACCATCTGAAGAAGTTGCATCCATTTTCACTCCCCAACTTATACCTAGGGCAACCCCAGAACTGTTTCCCTCGATTCTTGGTGGTTCTTGCAGTCCTCAACACAATCTTCTCTCCACAATGGCAGATCAACGATGCATCTCCACGAGAGCTAACAGAATGCATATGCTTCCTTCCACAATCATTGCAAGTTGAAGAGGAACAAGAATGCGCCATGGACATCGTTGCGTCTTGTAGTTTGGAACTTCCCTCTTCAAGTGCAGCCCAAGCTTCAACTCAAAAGAACCCTAAATACCTCGATCTGGGTTCTCCACTTCAGAACTTAAGCTCAATCACGATTTCATGATTCTCCTAATTACTCAATTATAAATATAATTACAAATCTTAATGAATGGAAAAAATGACACGTTTCATTCAACAGTGCCAAATGTTGCAAATCAGTAGAACGTCTACCACGTCAGCCAACACATCTGCAATAGTTTAACACCGTTAACGAATTTTAACGGGAAGGGTTAATTGGTTTCAAATTAACACTTAATTGGGAGTTTTTAAAAGACGGGGACCCAATTGGGAAAACATAACGAAAACAGGGACGCCAAAGTGGTTTTAACCTTAAATTAAAGAAGTTTTATTTCTTTTAGGAGTTGGTTTGTTATTATAATTGAGATTGTGATATGTTTGGTGATTTCAATGTTATTATTGTAATTGTTTATTTGTGAATGATATGTGGATATGTTTAGGATCTTGAAGAACTTTATTGTATAATGAAGCCTTCATTGTCTCAGTAGGATCCTGTTCACACTTAATCGTTCATTGTTCACACTTAATTGTTCATTAGTTGAATTAATAAACAAAATGTGTTCAATTGTATAAAAATTACCTTTAACGTCAGCTGCATATCTCCCAAACCATTTGGCTTGCATTCTTTCAACAAGCATGCAACAAAGGGAAGGACCTTACATGATTTAGCCTTTTAAGGTTACTCATGTTCTCCATTTTTCCTTCTTTGACTAGTTCTGTAGTTGGGAAAAATCATTTCAACAACATATCAAACATTTATGATTGGATTACACATTATTATACACTTAATTAAAATGAAGTCATACCATGGTGTTGAATAAACATTTTAGTCGATGTGGGACTTCCAACAAATATATTGCTACAACATATTGTGCTTGTCAATGTATTTGGCTCAAACAAATCCTAGAGCATCTTGGAATAGAAAGAAAAGAAACTACTGAGATTCTCTGTGATAATAGTTCTACTATACAACTGTCCAAGAATCCTGTTTGCCATGGTAGGAGTAAACATATTGCAGTAAGGTTCCATTTTCTCAGAGATTTAGTTAATGATCAAGTTATTAAATTGAGGTACTGCAATACAGATGAGCAAGCAGCTGACATTATGACAAAAGCCTTGAAGCTTGATCAGTTTGGAAAACTCAGACGTATGCTTGGAATGCTGGCAGTGAATGAAATAAGCTAAAGCTTAAGGGAGGAATTGTTAGTTATTTTAATGTTAATAAACAGTCCTATTTTATAGGATTGAGTGGGTCAAGTTAGTGGTCGCCTAAATTAGTGGCATCAGTTTCCTGATTTCTTGTTCTGTTATTATTCTGTTGTGTTCTGAGTCTGTAAAGCATATAAAAAGCTTCTTTCGTATGGCTGAATAATGTATGCAATCTTTTCACATATTCACTGTGCCATCTATGATTATTAAAACTTAACAGAAATTGATTGGTGTCAACAACAATGTAAATTCCACAAGCTTTGATGCACTTTCCAGTTTTCATAGCAAGAAGGAATGAATGTGATTGCAAAATCAATAAATAGTGATAAGATCCGAGTTGCGTTGTGAATTCAATTCACCAACAAAAATTGTAGTGAGAGAGAGATGAGAGAGAAAGCATGATCGAGTGGCACTTCTCTCCTCACTTTCACTTTCCACACGAGTTGAAACTCTTAGCTTCTTTTCCTGTTCTGCTAAAAGAAATTAAAAAGGATTAAAAAAGAACACGATTTAGGGTTTAAAAGGGTTTTTTTTCAAATTGGGAATTTAGCTTCTTTTCCTTTTATGCTAAAAGAAATTAAAAAGGATTAAAAAAGAACACGATTTAGGGTTTAAAAGGGTTTTTTTTCGAATTGGGAATTTTTCTGGATTAGAGCTCCCATGTTTGATTTGCAGGTGATGAAATTGATTTGGGTTTTCTATGATTAGGTCTTGTAGTGTTTCATGGAGATTGACACGCCACGATGATGCTCACGATTTAGGTTGCGTTAATAGAGGCTTGTGTGGTGGCTATATATGCGAAGAAGATGGCAGCGACAACCTGAAAGTTTGGAAACGCAGGGAAGATGATGCACGAAGATGATGACAACGAGAACAATTTCTGAAATTAAATCTCAATTTGTATAAACCCTAAAATCAAACTTTCTTTTTTCCAATCCCTAATTCGAACAAAGTATGCAGTTTAATGTTTAATTCATTTTTACAATTTTTTTTTAAAAAAAAAGTTTAATGTCACAAAAATCCACGTAAGACTTACATATATATCTAACAATTTACCATATCATTAAAATACTGAGATCAACATGTCACCTCAACATTTTTTTAAGGTTTAAACCCTTTTTTGTCCCTAAGTTAAGTTCTGATGTTCAGTTTAATCCCCACTTTTAAAAATGTCAATCTTTAGTCTCTATGATATGAAAAATGTATCAAATCAATTCTCATGATTTGATACATTTTTCATATCATAGGGACTAAAAGTTGACATTTTTAAAAGCAGGGACTAAACTGAACATCAGAACTTAACTTATAGACCAAAAAAAAGTTTAAACCTTTTTTTTAACGTTGTTAGGCCCAATTTAAGGAGTCTAATTGTTGTAATCTTTACAAAATAAGAATCCAATTGAGACGTCGAATGAAAAGAAGATCTATTTGAGATTCTAGATGAAAATAAGAATCTAAGAAAACATTAAACCTTTATTTTATATAAAATATATATAGTTAATATTTGAAAAGAGTAAATAACCAATATAAATATAAATATAATTGTCGACCAACAAAGATGAGATATGAATTTCAAGAAAAGAAATGATAAAAGGAAACAAAAATGTTGAAATTGATCCCATAAGAGTGCTTTACACAGTTTTCATCGATTCATAAATAATACATACACTAACCTTGTCTAAGCTTAACAAAAATGAACTCGGAAAATTGCTTGGCCCAAAAACCAACATGCCAAATCTTGTTTATTATAAGTTCTACAGCTGACTCCCGGTTCAGATTCAATGAAAATTTCATCGCATATTACCCTCTCGCAAGACATCAATCATATTATACAATCTCTTCTCGTCCTTTGCTTCAATCTGCATACATCAAGTAACCCAATACAGAGAATGGTTAAAGAAAGAACAACTGTTGGTAGTTAAAATTGTTTTAACAGATGAATAGTCAGAAAAGACGGTTAAATCATCAAGGAAATATATAAGTACCTTCTTAGCAAGAAACAATACAGCATCCACAGTGCCTTCTGCATATATTGATCTACCACAAACATTATGTTGGAATTCAAAAGAAACCCTGCAACAATGTTTTAAAGGAACATAATATAAGATATATGTCAAAACATATAATAAAGGAAAATGAACATATGAATCCTTACGTGTCATCCGGTGATGTCAAATGATACATATGAAATGCATGACCAGACAAATGCTCCTCTGGGACTCCAACCATTTCAAGTTGTTGCCTGGGATCCCTGATCAGTTTTATCTAAAGATATTCACGAAAGTAAAGAAGAAAAAAAATCCAATAAGAATTTGTAGTTCCTATAATATGAAGACCACAATAGGCAACTTGTAGGCAATATAAAGTCACGCACGCTAGTCTAATCTTAACTGAGACTTCACGTAATAAGACAGCTTAGAAATGGAAATTCACTGACAAGTAGCAAGTGATTAGAAACTAGAAAAAATTCCCATTGAACTACACCGGTGATACCAAGATACATGTTAGTCTACTAAACTCAAACCACACAGAGACGCATACAGTTCAACCAGAAAGGAGTTTAGCTACAGTAAAGAAGGAACCATGCAATTTCACCTAACATACCTGATCCATATCAAAAGACACCCCCAGTTTGTTGAAGCAAGAAATTACAGCCTTCGCAGTTCCAGATGCATCAACTTTGCTTGCTTGATGGGACTCCAGTACCTACAATCTTTGACGATTGCATCAGATTTTAAACTTAGAATGTGATATACCAACTTTTGTTCAGAGATAAATCTGTTTGAATACTTTTGTATCATCAATACAGATTATTGTAACTTCAACTTTACTGTAACTCTCTTTCCAAATGCAGACAGCAGCACAGTACTCTCTAGAACAAGCATTACCGGTTCTACTAATTAGCAGTTTAAGCACCTAATTTAGTTGCAGCACAGTCATTTCAAGTTTCAATCATTTTAAAAACATTTTTATTTGTACAATATGACTATTTGAACCTCTTTTGGTGACGTTAGTGATTTAGTTTCACTCAAAACAGAATAGAAAGAGACAAGTGGAGGAAAACAATGAATGCCCCCTCCCCCCAAAATAATAATATTTTTGTACTTCCATGTTAGGCTGAACAGAGACAATTCAAACATGGTGAACAGGGGTATCTAAGTGTTCCGAACCAAGCCTTTCCAAACCCCAAAATGTCAATGCAAGTGTTACCTGTAAGGAATACCCTGAGAAGGCTCCAGGAAATTGCTCCGCCATAATTTCCATAGCTGCAAGAAAAGCAACAACCTAAAGGGAACAAATATAGCAACATAAGGATGACAAAATACATGACTGTTAAAGACATGGAACTTCTATATATATATATATACACACACACACACACCTGCTTTCCCATTTGCGGGGATATCACTGCATAATTCTTTGAGTCTTCAACAGTCTTATGCAACAAGTCCCGATCTCCACCGGTGGTTCCCATCACGAAGGGCACTCCAACCTTACAGTATAGCTCAGCATTGCCTGCATATGAGAATGTATTAAAAAATAGTTCCAATACTATTACAATCTTCGTAAAACATTCCCAATCATAGATCATAAAATCAAAAGATCAATTTTGTCTATATGATTAAAATCCGGTCACGTGTCTGGAATTTATATCCATAACGTACAATGGTCACCGAGATGCATGTGTATATGTATTTCGAGCTGTCAGGTGTGGATTTGTGCACCCAAAAAAAAAGGCTTCATTTTAAGATAAATCAGAAGAAAAATATAAAAGATATATGAACTTGAAACATTGTGTTTTCTTTGCTGAGAGTAAAATTTCATGATGTACTTCATAAATACTACAACAGCAATGCCTTGTCTCACCAAAGAAGTCAGTCACAAGAATCTCAAGACATGATTCAGCCCAGTAAAGACAGTATCTTCAGAGATAGTTTACATTATAAATAAATTAAAAAAAAAAAAAANAATTCTTTTTATTATTGGTAGGAGTGAGAGAAGTAAGTTACATGAAAAACAAAGTGGAAGTTAATGGTGTAGAGAAACAGAGAAGAGAGGAAAAAAACGAAGGAAAATAAGAGAGAAATAGTAGAAGGTACCACACCATTTTTTTAAATTATTTCCATTCTTTTTCTGTCCCACAAACAATCCACGTTAATTTTATCCATTTCACTCCAATTATAAATATGCTTCAAGATAAAATTACATACCATTAACCGCATTAGGTACAGTGTAGTCCACAACAATCAAATTTGGATATCTTTCAAGGGCAGATACAAGAGCACTCTCCCTGTCAGAAGGACCATGCACCAAAAACTCCTTTCCACCTATCTCAAAAGTCTGTCCAGACTCCTCTTCACACCCAAATGACACAGGAACAACATGCAGTCCAGCAGCTTCCCCTGCATTAATCACAGCCTTTCCCATTTTTCCAGTACATGCATTAACCTGAACAAAATTGAATTAAGTGCATGTAAGCTAATTCCACTGTGTTTTGCAACTAACCCCAGTTCACATAAACTTATTCCCATCCAATTACAATAGATAAAAAGAAAAAAATTAATCCGATTATTTTAAACGGGAGAATCAGTAACTTAATAAAGCAATGCAAATTGCAAAAGTCCTCATAGTGAATTACCATTATTGGAATACCCGTGTTTTGGGACGAAGGTGCAGACTTTACGAGAGAAGTTTCAACGGGCGTGGCTGACATTGACACTACAGCGAAAGAACGCGATCTCCTCTTTTGCGAAATAGGAACACTTGTTCTCGCACTTATGCTATTGGTGACGAATGCGAGAGGATTTTGGTGTCTTTGTAACACGTTGGGTGAGATTTTGAGAAAAGATGTTGCCATTGAAGACGAAGAGTGAGAACCTGAGCTCAATTTGAGGTTCTAGGGTTTTCACTTTTTGCTGCGCAGGTTGATTTACAGAGTTTTTCTCATTTGTCCACCATTGTTGAGGGAGGTGAATGATGAATGAAATAAAAACATCAAGAAGTTAAGAAGGCTTTTACTTCATGCAACCCCACACTTTCTTTGTAAACCTTCTTGAATTTTCAGAATGCCCATTTTATTAAAATAATTGTTGAATTATATGTTCTAGAAAGTTATTGGAATTTCGAAAACAATATTTTCAAAATAAGAATTTTGGAAAATATAAATTACATTTCAAAGTAAGTGTTTTTCAAATGTGATTTCAAAAATAAACCGGTTATAACATATAATGTTTCTAAATGATTTTTTTAAAATATTCTTATAGGAAATGTGTTTGAAAAAAAGATTTTCAGAATACATAAAATATGTTTTAGAAAAGGTTTTTCACTGTATTTTAATAATAATAATAATAATAATAATAGTACCAATAAAAATAATAATAATAATTTAATTTTTAATTATTTTTACAAAAAATAGGGAATGTCACGTCACTCCACTCAAATTACTTTTTTCTCCCTATGATTTTAACGTATTTATGAAGGTAAATGATGAAGGCTTTGTAGTTTAGTTTGGCTTAGAGAGAGGTTAAGAAGGTGAGAAATTATGAAAATGAAGCGTGGGAATCGATTAATCGATTTTAGAACGACAGAATTGATTCTCTCACAGTGAAACATTCTTCCAAAATACACAAGCAAATCGATTTCCCTCTCTTGTCACAACCAGAAAATCAATTCCCTTTATCAATTCACATTACACCGCCATAATCGATTCACCACAACATTAGTGCTTATTAGCTACGTTACATTTATTATAATTTAAATTTTGAATTACAAATTAATATAAATCGAGATTATTTTATTCGAATATACATTCTTAATTTTTATTTTTATATACAAAGTTACATTTTATCATACAAACATAATTTTATAATAATAACACTGATAATAAATCTGAATAATATTTGTAATTATAAAATATCTATAAATAATAAAATGAATAATGATTATTATTATTATAATATTACTACTACCAATAATAATAATAATAATAATAATATTAACATCAACTACTCACATCTCATTTAAATATAATCAATATTAATTATATTTTACTTTATCCATTTAAAAAATGTTTTATTGACCTTGATAGAAAGTGCAATATAAATTTTTTAGAAATTATCCATTGACCTTTATGGAAAGTCTGTATAAAAAAATAATCATGTAAATATTAATTGAGAAACAATTTTGAATAATATTTTAATCAAAAGAATACTAACCAAATTTAATTGAAAATAATTTATTGATATTAAGAAAAGAGATCATATTTCACATGAAAAACAAAAGAAAAGAACATTGTTAATATTAATGAAAATTAATAGCTACGAAGAGGAAGAATAACTAACTGACTTGTATCTGAATCATATAAACTACAAAGCACCTATTTGGATCTAGAAATTCCAGTCTTTCGACTCACCATTTAAACACAGATACATAAGTTCAATAATATGGAAACCCAGAAAAGAAAACCCCAAGATTAGAATGGGAGTAGCTTTGTTTTACAGAATAATAGAAGTAGTGGAAACCTGCTCTTATAAAACTTACAGAAAATTACCAAAACAAAATTCAACACCAGAAGTTTTCTACAATATACACTTTTCTGAACTTCTTTCCTGTACAAGATCTGTGTTCTGTACTTCTAGAAACTGTATTTGAGATTCGTGTATATCAAGGTTCTTTCTTCAAATTACCTAGGACTTCTTCCATGCATGCTCTGTAAGCTTCCATGCCTGGAACATGCTTTGCAATGTCCAAGCCGACAGTCATCCATTTCTTCCCTGCTTCAATCTGGCCCAACTTCACTGGCAGTGCTGCTCGGTTCCATGAAGTCATGGCAAGCCACTTTCCTTCTTCAATTGGATAATCATCTTCCTTTAAGCCAACCATTATTCTATAGGCTTGCCTGTACATGCCATAAACAAGATCATCATCAGTGTCACCCTTGTAAACGCTAGCCATGGATATAAGCTTGCGCATCACAAGAGCAACATTTTGATAATCTGGAACTGGCGATGCTAGGAAAGATGAGAGGCATTCATTCAGAGCAAAGGATGCTACTTCGTGATTCAACCGTGGTGCCTGTGAGGCAGAGAGACCGATTTGGAGGAGGTGGTAGGGTTTGCAAGCCTTTGAACTGGCAAAGTTTCTCACGTTGAGAAATTGCGACCCTGGGTCATTCAGCCTGCCTTGTATATCATAAGCACAGAAAGTGTATATGAAAAGAAGTTCAGGCTCAATAGTACTAATTTGCTCATTGTCAATTGAGTTCCTGGCCGAATTTGATTTTAGCATCTGCATCCACACAATATGGAAGCAAGAAAATGCTCAAGGGCATTGAAAACTAAAATATAACCTAAAAAAATTACTTTGATGGCACATTATGCATCATGTCAATCTAAAAGAGAAATCATCTAGCAAAATGAATGTGGTGCTACATTTTCATACCTGCCCTGCTCTATCTAACAAGTGTAAAGCTTGCTTGACTTCAGTTTCTGACATTGGAGTCTTCCTTTGAAACTCTAAAGCTATCATTGATGATACTGAAAGCACTAACGATTTGCAAACCATGACATTGCTGTCATCCGACCCCTCGATTAGTGCATAATAATCTGATGCCAGTTTTAAGAACTCAGCTGATAATTCATAATTCTTATCCTGCCCCGCTTTTGTACCGTAGTTCCATGAAGTCACAGCAAACCAATTCCGCTCCCGTCTGCCAACCTCCTCTTTCCCAAAGAAGAAATCGGGACCAATCTCTGATGCTCGAGTATAGGCATGTTTTAAGAATTTGACAACTTGCTGTTCGTTACCTGGTTCTTGAGAGAGGACTGTCAGCAAGGTGCGCACAACTGTTACTTCGGCAGTGGGCATGGACTTTCCCGACGCAAAGAAGTTTAGCATACTTGATAGAGAGGCAACAGCAACAGGTAGAGCATGACATGCAACAGCTTCATGCGCTGAAAGTGAGAGAAAATCGGGTTGAAAGTCGAGGCATGTTGTCATGCCTTCTATTTGATCAATAGCACCTTTGTGGTCATTCTTTTGGAGATAAATTTTGAACTGGGTTAAAACAAATAAATGTCAAGGTAAGTTCGCATGTCATTCCTGTTGCAAAAGTGTTTCTATCATCCTAATGAGATGCAAGTGGGGTTAGTTGCAACAAGCTTAAAGCATTACATGTTTGAAAAATAAATTTTAATTAAAATAGATCTCGAATTAAATAAATTATGCTAATTCAAACTTCACAGTAAAACAAGACAAGAAGTTAGTTAAGTTTTTTTAACTCAAATTCAATTTTATCAATTCATCCAATATTATTTTAGCTCATATTTTAAAATTTCTTTTTATTGTTTAAAATAAATCAATTATAAATTTGTGCGATCTATGATGTATGCATATGGATACGCAAGCACCAACACACGATTATTAATCGTATTTCAATGTGATTTTGGATAGCTAAACGTGAATTCAAGCATAGGATAGCCTTATAAATGTATGTGCTGCTTTATATACATGCGACACTGAAGCACCAACACATTCTCGGTTAGAAGAAAGTGTACCTTAAGAAAAGCAGAGACAACGTTAGGCTCAAGCTGCAGAGATAGAAAAACATCGATAATATTTCATATTGACTGAAAATTAATGCAACAAATTCAAAACTGTCAATAACAATACCTTTCCAGCCTCATTGATGTATTCTTGGGCACGATCTAGCTGCAGGAGACCAAGGTGGCAGAGACACAGAACTCTATAGCCCTTTGCTCGAAGTATTCTGTTCTCTGTATCATGTGCAATATATAGCATTGATTTTTCAAAGAGTTCCGCACTGGTCTCATAATCTTTTGAGTGAAAGTTATCGGCACCACTGTAGGTCACATTAAAATATGGAGATCAGTAGGTTCATTTGGAGAGAACTTCCTAGTTATTGCAAAACATTGCGGAACGCAAATCTGGATCAGGCAAACGGTAAATCCCTCAGCGTGTACATCTTATTATTTACCAAGGTAAAGTCAATAATAATCAAGCCATGAAATATCACATCTAAGAATCAAAGTATAACAACTTTCTTATGTTCCTATTTTGAGTTTGCTATAGGAACTCAACATTAAAGGCAATCTTGCTTGAAGTGCAATCAAGCATGAAACGGGGCCACCTCTTCCAACAAAAATTCAAACTGTAATTAACCACTATGTGAACAACTACTAATCTCCAATGCCATGGTGTCTATTATGTCCTTTAACATAAGATCAACCTCGAAAGCTATCGCACTTGGTTGGCAATTTGACCACCAACAATAACTTCTATTCCATTATATTCAACCACGCTCACTATATATTTTCTTGAGAATACATTTAAGAAGATAAAACAGAAAGACAGCACAACCAAACTGCTCTAAATTTGAAGTTTGCACACCCCACGGTGCCAAGTATTCAAAGCAGATTAGGAATGAAAGGTTCAAGAAGCTATACCAATTCCACAGAACAGCATGCATTGCCACCCTATCCTTAGCAGCATCCTGTCCTGCAAAGAGGGCCACCACCCTCTCATCAGACACAAGTTCGGCAACCACCTTAGCCCTCACTCTCCCCCCTTCCCCGCCACCACCCGCCACCCTATGCGCCACCCTCACCGCCGCCCCAGCACTAACATGACACCTTCCCAACAGCCCCAAGAACACCCCCTTCGCCGTCTCCGCCCCAGCTGTCCCCGCCGCCGCAAAATACGCCTCCACTGCCGAAACCCAAACTCCTTCCGGAATCCCTCTGTCAATCACCATACCCCGCAACTCCCTCTCCGCCTCACCATGCCTCCCCAACCCTAACCACGCCTTCATCGCCAACACCGAAAGACTCGGATGCTCGTCACCGCCATCAGCCGAGTCTCTCAAAACCTTCACACACTTTATCACGCTCTCGTATTCCTCTTTTTGCAAATGAATCGCAGCAATAAACCTAAGTGCCTTCCACCTTAACCCTCGGATCTCCACCTTCTCTTCCCGTGTTCGCGCTGTATCGAATCCCTTTTCGCAAGTCTCCAACGCCTCGTTCATCAGCTTCAGCGCCTCGCGACTCGCGTCCGCGCCGCTGTTCGACAGCACGCGTTTCCCGAACGCCATGAACTGCTTCGCGAGATCCGCATAGTGGTCGCACGAACCGAAGAGGAAGCTCTTGCTCCGGTTAAGCAGCGCCACCGACAAGCTTGGGTCCTGAACCTCCCACGCTGTTCGGGACCGTGCCAGGTTCAGATCCAGCAACAGTTTTCTCTCTCCAGCGTCGACGATTGAATTGATGTCAAGCTTCGAGACCAGATCAGTGGCGCGCTCGAAGCACTTCGCCGCGAGATCAAATTTCCGGAGATTGTGCCATATCAGACCGGTCTTGTGGTAGAACGACGCCGATTTTATTGCCGGAGAGGGAACGCCGGCGACTTCTCCGGCGATAGAGAGAAGGTCAGCGGCGATGTGTCGAAGTTCGGCTTGACTTTCGGTGGTGGAGGAGGATGAGGAGCGGATGGCGGTGGTGTTGGAAATGTCGACGCATGCGTTCCAGAGGCGGTAACTGAGCTTCCAGATCTGAAGCTTCAACGAATTCGGAAACGGAGCTAGTTGACTTAGCTGAGTCAGACATTGTCGGAGATCCGAGGTGGTAGTTTCCGGAGGTGGTTTATGGGCGGTGAGCGTTTCGAGTTGCTTGACGATTGCTTCGATATGGGAGAGGCTACGGTTGTTAGCCTCCGTCTCTCGCTGAGGTGGACGGAGCTCCGGCGAGGATATCTCTGCAATTCTCATTTTTTTTTTTGGCGGGCAAATTTGAAAGGCTGGTTTTTCAGTTTTGTCTTTCGTTGTTTTCTTTTTTCGTGAAATTTAATTTCATTTTTAAATTGTACTGGATAGGCAACATTTTTTATCTAAGAATATCAATGGACGGTAACTTTATTAAAATATATTTTTTAAATTATTTTTAACTAATCATAATATAGAAAAACTTAATACATACAGTAATAGCATGTAGAAACTAAAATGTTACTTTTTACAAATAATGAAAACATTTATTTTCAAGGATGGAGTTTTTAGAGATTTCAGTTTTACTTTGCATTTTAAATCAAACAATCACTTGAGTGCTGAAACCAAATTTCAATAAATTGTATATGGCTATTATATATATATATATATATATATATATATATATATATATATATATATATATATATATATATATATATATATATTGTTTAATTTTGAAAAATAATGAATGAAATAGACAGAGTATGCTTAATTTAATTTATTGTCTTAATGTGTATTGATAGGATGTTATGTTTTACTAAAAAAATGTTGTTACAATGTTTAAATAATACAACATAATCTAAAAATACAAAATTGATTTATGCTATTTATTATTTTATTAAGATAATGGATTATTTATTATTGACCATTTTATCAAATTATAAGATAATCAATTATGTTTATCAATAATTAGGGAACTATATCACATTGGTTGAAAACATAGCTTAGTAAAATTGATTGTGATTAATTCAATGTAGTTTGTATGTATAATTCATTTAACATACACATATAATAGATTATTCCATATGTTGTATGATTAAGATAGAAGACTCATTTATAAGCTGAGATTATCAAATCAGAGCACTACAAATCATCAACATATAAGAAATTTTAAAAAATGCACACAAGGTAGAATATTTTTAATTCATCATATTGTCTTATCTGTTGACTCAACATTTAAAAAGATATTAGAACAAAATTTTGATTAGATTTTTCCTTAAATGTCTTGGTGCGTCTTACGTGACCCGATCATATTCTATTGCTATTTTATAATTAAGCTTAAATAGTATTTTTTTTTTCAGTTTTTTTTTATGTAGTTTTAATTTTCTTTTTAATTTTTCAATTTTCATTAATTTAGTTTTTTTTCTTATAATGCATAATGTATTTTATTTTTTATTTTCATATTTTGATTCAATTTTTTTAAATAAAGTTAATTTGTTTATTTTTAAATTAAAACTAAATTTAATTTTTGTATAAATTTTATATTGATATTTTTATTAAAATCCGCATTTTTATTAAATATTTTTTAAATCATTTTTAAACCAAATATAATTATATTATTATAATATAATTATTAGATTTACGTTTTTTTCTATTTGTAACAAAAAAATATTAGAATTGGTTTAAATAAGGTTTGACTTAGTTAAAAATATGGGTAGAATATAAAAATAATGAAAAAGAAATCTTTTAATTTTAAAATAACTATCTAACATATGATTGGTTTAAAAGCAAATATAAAAATATTCAATAAAAATGTTAATATTAATAAAAATATTAATATAGTATTTATATAGTAATTAAATCTAGTCTTAATTTAAGATACGCAAAAATTTATCTTAAAAAAATAATTAAATTGTTTCTTTTAGTCTAATTATGACATCTTCTATACCCTTTAATCCTATTTAGATCGTTTTGAGCCATTTTTGGAGAATGTTTGATTATTATCCAAACTTGTGATGAGGTAAACATAGGCAATGACATATTCAATTCAACTTGCCGTTTACGAAATGTCTTTTTGTTTCTCTTAAAAGAGTGATTAGTGGGCAAGAACCTACGATGACAATCAAACCAACAACTTTTCCAACCATAACTTAATAAGAACCTTAGTGTGCTTCATGCAATGCAGACAAGCTAATCTACTATGCGTGCTCCAACTGGATAACATGTCATATGCAAGGAAGTCATTAATAGTCCACGTCAAAGTTTCCCTTATAAGGAAATTTTGTGTTCTTGAAACATCATACGTCCAAATACCACTTAACTTCTTTAAATCATCAATCAAAGGCTATAAATAAACATCAATCACTGACTTAAGATTAGATGGACCTGATATTAGACATGTTAAAAATATGTAAGACTTTGTCATACACATCTAAGGTGGAATATTGAATGGAGTGACAATCATGGGGCGACAAGAATATGGTAATGAGGACGCCTTAATGTATGGATTAAATTCATCCGAACATAGACCAAGTCGCACATTCTGGGATCACTTACAAATGGTGAATGTTTTCGATTGAAGTACTTCCAAGCTTCCCCATCAAAATGATGACCTAACATTCATTGAGTTTTGTTACAATCATGTCATATCATGTGTTTTGTTGTTTGTATCGAAGCAAACATTCTTTGTAATCTTGGAATTATCTGCAAGTTGAATATGAACTTCAATGGAATTGTTTTTTTTTTGCCTTTGACCTGCATGCATTGTGTAATACTAAGGTTGCCCACAAAATTTGCATTCAAGCAAGGATACATCATTTTTGCCATTGTCATGAAATAACATACAGTCATTCACACAATAATCAATCTTCTTGGCTTTCAATCCCAACTTAGAAACACATATCTTTGCTTCATAATAATTTTTTGGCAATGAATTATTTTGTGGTGTTAGATCTAAAACGATTCCTGAAATGAAATTCAATGCTTGATTGAGAACGTTCTAATAAGATTTACAAGCCATAAGTTAGTGCACATAGTCAATTTTGAATCTGTTGACCCTTCAAATGCAAACTCATGCTTTTGTCAATAAATTGTAAAACCTATGAGTGTCTTCGACTAAGAGCGTTATTTTCCATCTCTTGCATATACATAATTTGTATCATCTTAGATGTTTGTACAAAAGTGTTCGAACCTGACGACTGCCTATTTTCATGAGTAGTTGAGGTGGATAAAATTTTTTCACCATAAAGTGTCTAAATCTTGTAATTTGGCATATAACCTTTTTGGTATAAGCGAACTTTGACCAATTCATATTTTGAAATTCTTGTACATTTGCACTTGATGCATAAGCATCCAATCCTTTTATCAAAAGCATAATATTTATATTGTCGAGCCATCTGGACAAACTCTTCAATTCCTTCGACAAAATGCTAGTGCCTAACTTGAAAATTTGTTGTTTAACTTGAAAACCTGTTGTCTACATGATAGGTTCAGGTACTTTAATTAGTTAAACCAATATGTTTCCTATTTCACTAGTTTTAAGTAGGCAAAGTAACTTTTAATTACCTATTCTTCCGTTGGTTGCTTACATAGTAACCAATGAATAAAAATTGAAAACAACCAAAATCTAAAAAGTGCATGCTAAAGTTCCTAAAACTAACAAACTTCAAAACCTAACTAAATGGTAGGAACTTGAAAATGAGAATTAAAACTAAATTTCCATGTATAAGCATGAATCTAACATGGAAATAATCATGAAATAGTGAATCAAACTTGTGTCTTCGTCATATATATATAGTGTTTCCACACACACAAAACAACACATATGAAAGAGGCAAAAAACTCAAGCAAATTGAATGGCCATATAGTTTAAATGGACAACACGTATATTTTAAATGGATAGCTTAAATTCATTCAAATATGACAGTCAATAGGCACAAGGTTAGAAACATCACCAGCCCCCTAACTGCATACTAAAATGGCCTTAAGTTGTACATTTTAGACCTAAAGACACCTTTCTAATCTGAACAAATTTTGCACTACAATATAAGCCTAAACTGCTACCATATTTAATAATTTCATTAAAGTTAAATTGGATCTTCAAACTGCATAAATAAGCCTTGAAAATTATCACTAGAAAGGACCATAAATACTGTTACTTTGGCCAGACCAAACACTCCAACCCAAGGGCTAAATACTTACCCTTTGATTGTCCTTTTAGTACTACTGTAAATACGCACACTTACAAACTTTTTTGCCTTGGTTCCTTATGTCTCAAACAACACATAAATTATTATTGTTAACATTATGACCAAAACCAAATCAACAAAATGCAACACTTTTCCTTGTACATAAGCAAAGGATTCACAAGAACCAATATATGGACGACTCATCCCAAAACACGAAGACAACCACAAGGTTGGTAAGCACATGGTTCTACTTGGGAAGAAGCCGAGAGATACAGTGGGAACATGGATAATTAAACAATTTTTTAATAAAAAAAGCATATTAAAATCATTTAACACAACCAAACACAATCATGAAATGCAATCCAAAGGATAGGGTTACGAGATAACCCATTTGCAAAATGGAAGAATGAGAGACTTACCAAATGCAAAACCACAACAATCAACGAGGGAGGATGACGTGCCGAAGGTGGCTCTATGAAGGAGATTTTGTTACGAATGAGGGAAGAAGGCTCTACGAATAAGGGAAGGACGCACTCAAGCTAGTTGTGTGAAGGAGGCTAAGTGATTGGGTGAGAGAACAAGGCTCTCAATGAAGGAACGAGACTCTACAAGGAAATGGATAAAAAGGAAACTAATAGGCTGTGAGGAAGTCGAAATAGTGAATGGAGAAGAGGGAAACTAGGAGGCTGCGACGGAGTCTAAAGAAAAAAGAGAAGAGTGTAGGAAATTGGGAGGCTTTTAATGAAGCCGAGAAAAGGGAAAGTGATTTCGCAAATTCATAATCAATTTCACATAAGTCTTTGCAAATATACGTTATCACTAGTAATTAAACTATTAGAATTTGTTGATAAATCTATCAATAACGAATAATTACTGACAAACATATTTGTTGGTAACTTAATTGATAAATTTTATCAATAAATCTGTCAATGATTATTAATTATCAATAGATTTACGTTCGTCAGTAAATATTCATGCGATATATTCAATTATTTTTATAGTTAAATCAATTTTAAAAAAATAAAAAAAATACGAGAGTACAAATAATTTTATTTTTTTTTCACATAAAATTTAAAAATTTTCAACTCTTTTAAAATTTAAGAATTTCAAAATTACCTACTTTGTCATATAATATTTATTTTTTATGTAAAAATAAATTATCTTATTTAAATCATATTTCCAAATACATATTTTTTTAGGTTAAAACCATTTTGGCGTCCCTATTTTTGTAAGGTATTCCCAATTTGGTCCCCTTCTTTTAAACCTTCCCAACTGAGTCTTTATAAGTGTTAATTTGAAACAAATTATCCCTGCTGTTAAAAATTGTTAACGGTGTTAAAATTGTGCAGTGAGTAGATGACGTGTTAAAATTCTCCTTTTGAAGTGTTAAAATTGTGCAGAGGAGAATTTGAACACCTCTGAACAATTTTAACACCTCAAAAAGAGAATTTTAACCATGTTATCTATCCACTTATGCACAATTTTAACACAGTTAACAATTTTTAACTGCAAGGACTAATTTGTTTGAAATTAGCACTTATAAGGATTCAATTTGGAATGTTTAAAAGAAAGAGACCAAATTGAAAATACTTTAAAAAAATAAAGACGCGGTTTTAACCTATTTTTTTAGCGTGATGAAAACTAATCCAATATACAAAATTTAGAAGTGATTAAAAAACTATTTTGTTTTATATATCTAAATATATATATTTTTTTAGAACCAACTATCTAGCGCCATCTACCACATTTAGATACCACTTGATGTTAAATTGTATTGAAATAAATTATTTAAATATTATTATATTACTTATTATATATTAATATATAATAAAATTATTTATTATGATCCAATAATGCAAGAAGAATAAGACTGAATAAATATATAAATAGAAAAATATACTGTAAAATTACAAATTTAAAATTTGGTTTTAAATTGAATTTTATTTTATTTCATATTAAAATCAAACATATATAATTTTATGTTTGATTTATTTAGACAACTTTTTATTTTAAAATTAAAAAAAAGTTACATATACGTTATCTATTATCTTATTAGAAAGAAAGTAGAGGATGAATATTTAAAATTTTTCATTTTTAATATAATTTAACTTATAAAAGTATATGATAATGAGTTATAATTGTGTCACGTCTATCAAATATCAGGTTTTTATAGCGGATTATAGGAGAACATATCTATCTACTGTTGTTTAAGTTATGATAATATATTATTTTAGCTAAAAGAAATATATTTTTTTCTTTTCTGTTTTTCTTATATATATTTTTATATGAAATAAATTATTCCGCCTAGTTTTTAACATAAATGAACTAAAGTATTTTTTAAATGATTTTTTAGGCTGAATATTTGAAAACAAGACGAAAACAGTGATTTTTCCTAGTTTTTCAAATATTCATTCTATTTTCCTCTTGAATTGTTGTAGTTTAAATGTGTCTGAAGTCAAATTAATCAACCCAAAAGAGAGTGGTAGAGGGTATTTTGGGTACTAAAAAGTGTATAAACCTAATTCTCTGGTTTCTTCTTCCCCCTCATTCCCTTCGTAGCCAAACAGCGGTGTCACTTCATCACCTGAGCTGGGTGGCGCGTGGAGCACAATCGTCAATGGAAGGCTTGAAGGTATCGAACGCGAATTTAACTGTATACATTCACCCTTCAAAGAGCAACCAGGTTTCCCAAGCCGTTCTCCGCGAACTCAGCTCCTTGCTTTTCACGTACGCTTCCAAACCCTAACAAAACGTCACAATCCTTGTCGTCGTTTTGTCTTTAACTTCTCCTATTTCAGTTTCAGCGAAATTGTCGACGGCGTCGTTTTGGCCTACGATGTCAACTCGCTTGACACGTGCGCTAAGATCCTCTCCGGCGTTCACCCTTACTTCGGCGTCAAACTCAAGGTCAATTTTTTGCTCTTTTCTCCCAAGCCAAACACGCTTTTAGGTATTTTTTTTTTTCTTTTCCACCATTTTTTTAATTAATTTATTTATTTAAGTTTAAGGAATAAAGTAATGAAAAATCAATGCGTCGCGTTAACTGGTAGGATTTGTTTTGTTGGTTTCAGAAGGGAAGGTGGTTAAGCTTACGGAGGATTCCATTCAGGTTGTTGTGCTTGGCTTTTCCGCTGCAGTTATAGCAGAGAAAGACATCAGGGAAGAGTTTGTGTGGAAAATGGTGAGTCTGGTTTGGTTCTTGGTTTCAACTTGTTTGAGTGATTAATTATCTAATCAGTCTTGCTGATATGGTTTGTGTTGTTCGGATATTGTAGATTAATGAAGGATTATTTAGTGTTTATGATATGGTTTAGCGATTAATCAATTAGAGGTGTGTTGATATGGTTTAGCGATCAATTAAATGTGTTTGGGTGCATGTTAATTCAATGTTTAATTATCCATCTAGTTTCCGTACTCACACTGCCTTTATTATTTAGTCTCTCTTTACGCACAAAAGCTACTCGCAGTAGTCTCTGCTTGCACATTTTTTAATTCATTGTAGTCTTTACACACATATTTTGTCCATATGGTTGTGGATGACAGGGACCGAAACAAGTAGTTTTAGGTTTCGGGACTAAAACTTAAAGATTGCAGTGGTACAGGAACATACTACGCAATTAAAGTTTTATTCAACATTGATGTGAATCAAGTGAAGCTAGAATAACTACCTTTTTGTGTGTTTCGTTCAAATTTGACGTGGGACTATTGGAATGTGTAATTTTGAAAATTGAATCCGGACATTCTTTATTGTGGCAATGATGAATTTATTAGTTCCATTTGTTTTAGTGATTAATCAGTGGTGCTGATACGGTTTATGTTATTCCTCTTCCTCTTTTGTAGAAAAAAGGGCATGAGGTGTATGCAAGCAGGTCTAACAAGCGACATGTGATAAAGGTCGGGACCATGATACGGTTTTTAGTCAAGAGGTGACATACTGTTAATTTGCTTCAGTTAAGACTAATTCTGTAGGATATATATTCTTTGGAATTGAGTGTGACTTCAAATCTTAGTGAACATTTGTATCAATAAATAGTATTACCTATCCTAGTTGATACAACGAAGACATGTCAAACTGTACCGGAATGTGTCTGTCGCTTGGTTGGGGTTTACTGCAATGAAGAAACACCATATTTGCAGACTTATATAGGCAGTAATTAGGCAATAGTCATAAGTTTGCACGACTGTTTATAATTGTATGATTAGCTGTATCTGAATTTATCAGAAACTCCACAGTTTTGACATATTCATTGTATGAGATTATGTATTTTGGTTTTTGCTTTTGTTGAATGGATTAAAGTGGGCACTGATAGCATCTTATGCATATGCAGTGGGTATCATATAATTGTTCCATTTTAAGTCTTTGCTATTGTTTTTAGGAACATGTATTCCGTGTTTGGTTGTTTCTACAGTAGTGCAGATAATAGGAGTACTGTGAAGATTTTTGTTCACAGTAATGAAATTTGTTATAGACCAGATACTGATAACCTCCCGATGATGAAATTTGTATGAATTGATGGCAATAGCTGTGAGTTGAACATTTCATCACATGATAAATTTCAATGATTTATCCTTTTGCAGTTTTGATGAAGAAATACTTCATGTTTATGGATCTCTAATTCCCGATCACACAGGCAGCATTCATTGGTTGGACAAGAACTTAGAAGTTGTTTCCCATGCTGACAGGTTTTTCTTTTATTATGTATTTGTCCAGTCAAAACAATACTTTTGAAAGTATATACTTTCATAGCTGTCTTAAAAATACACAGGAGTGAAAAGAAGAAAAGAATTCAGCCAGAACGAGTAATGCTTGAACAAGATGCTGTGGATGGGGAACTGTCAACCTTGGACTTTGTTGAAAAGAGAACAAGTGCAAAAAGGCAAAAACACTTGGAGGAATCTTGAATGTAGAATTGTAATCTTATTTTGAGTGCATTTTATCCACAGGTAAATTTTCGTTTTTTAATAGTGGATTATATATTAAGTGTCTAATGCCAAGAAATTTTATGTGGGATATCAAAGTGAGTCAATTTAGTTTACATGGGTGACTTCTCCACAGGTGAGCTAAAGATGGGTTTGCTCAGCCCTACTCACTTACGTGGGTTGACTAACTGAATTTAAAAGAATATAAAAATGATGTTTTTTTATTAATTGTCTTCTATGTATATATGTCTGTCTATAATAACATTGAATATTTAAATATATAACCAATATTAAGAGTTCTAATACTTTCAAATTGTAATTATTTTTTATCATGAAAACAGGTCAACCCACTTGTAACCAGGCTCAAACCTGTTTGACTCATGTTAAATGAGGCGAGTTAATTTTGATCCATAATTTAAAACTCTTCAATTTTCCAACTCAACGTGGTTCAAACCCATGGTGAGCTTGGTTAACTCACTGATTGCAATTCATTCTGACACCTTTAGTTTTATGGTTTATGTTCTGATGAACGTGTTCCTGCATTAAGTTTTGTCCTATATAATTTTTGATTTTGTAGTACGGCTATACTTAAAAGTAGGGAGCCATGTTATGTTGAACAAATGCCAGACTCCAGTGTGCTCATTATGACACATTACACTTCTCACCTCCTTTGGAAAGCTGCCCATTCTTTTAACGTCTGAAATAGCAAACATCCTGGAAGATAACGAAACCGAAGCTAAAATTTATATTTGATCTCAGCAAATTATAAGGCTGTAGTGAAACCATTGAAGTTGCGAGCATCCGGCTCCAACCAACTGTACCCAAGGGCAGCAAACATCTTTACTTTTACCAAAGCCTTTAATTTTTCCTAGAAAAATGTCATTTACTGTGTTTTTTTTTTTTCCATGGAGATTTTTTTTTTTAAAAAAATGACTTCAAACTTATAAAGCTAACATGTTTGAATCAATTTAAAGCTTACATACAAAATTCCAGTCGTCTAATGCAAAAAAAAATAGTTTGCATATCTTTATCAACTCAGTTTGAATAAGAGATCGGTATTGATGAGTCACTTTCAAATTTTTGCTATATCCACTAACCTTTTCTCAGTTATATATCTCTTCTCTTTATACTTAAATACATGAAAGTAAACAGATCAAGGGAAGATATCGTGCAGGGATGACATATTGCATTTCCCTACTTTGGAAGTGTATAAAGTGAAAAGTAAAGGGAAAATCAAATATTGAATTCCTTAAATGAACTTGAAAATTTGTCGTAGGGCAGGATGCAACAATTTTCCTTTAAATATTATATTTTTATTGTTTCAGATTGTGTATGTTTTTATTTATGTTCTCTTGAGGCCTAAAGGAGATCATTTGTCATTTTATTGGAAATGTAAACTATGTTTCTCCGTATGTCTGCTTTAATGTTGTAACATTGAATATTTTTTTAGCCTTAGTAAAATAACTGAATGTTAAATATAATTTATGCCACACGAGGATGTTGCGTGCAGTCCTTAGCTATTCTCTACTTTGTTCATTTTAGAACACCTCTTTGTTGTTCCATTTGCATTGACCTATTGAAACATTGGTTTGTGGAGTCTCTTAGCTCAGTATTTTTTACGTTAAGGTTGGCTGCATATGAATCATAGCTTGGGAACAACGTTTTATAATTTTGTATAAATATCTAAATTCAAATTTTCACACAATAGATGACTTTAGATTTCCCGTGTTTATGTTTGTGCAACTTTATCAAATATCTATTTTCTTCCCAGGATGATGACTATACTCAGGTGATTGGCATTGCACAATAGCTAAATTTATGAATGCAAGTTTTTGGACTTATCATCTGATGTGAAATGTGTTTCATTCTTTTTTTCAGGACTGGTAACGCAAATTGACGTCTTAATTACATTGGGAGGCTTCAGCAGTTAGACTTCTGAAAGGATTCCCGAAGTTTCCTTGGAAATAGGTGCACTTGTTTCATTTAGGTCATAATTTTTTAAGATTATGATGATAATTTACTATATGATTAAGAAGTCAAAGGAAGTTTTGCAGTATATTTCTATTGGTAACATAGCTTGTTGAATCCCATAGGAAGTGGGACCTATCCATGTATATCACCGAGTCCCGTAATTAGATAGGATGGCATGAATTGTGTGGGAAGAAAGGTTGACTATTTTTCATGGTTTGATCACATCGATATTATATGCTGAAATTATCCTAAGCTTTTTTTCTATTGGTTTGTAAATTACCATGTTCTCTACTAGCACAAATTCTTCATAGTCTTTTACTTCTACTGCAAATATGATTGCTAATTGTTTTTTAAACCAACAAATTATAATTGGTCAGATGTGGAGGAGGGAACTCTGAAATGGATGAGTATTTTAAAACAGGATTTATGAGAAAGTTTATGGTCCCTAGTCCTCAATCAACGACTTTCTTTTTCTTTTCCTATTTTTATTTTTGCGTGTCCAAGCAATGTTCCCTTCCACCTACTAAGAACTTTCAATTTTCTGGTTTCTACTCCTTTATCATCTGCCGTGTGAAATGAAAATTAAATATACTAAGAACAATTATTTGAGTGAGCATTACCTTTGAGAAGTTTTCTCCAATGAATCTGTTAACAATATGAGTATTATAAAACTGATTTCATGTACAATAATATTAATGGGGATACATAATTTTTAAATGAGTAGTACTATTATCAATTCCGTATCTTTGAACTGTGTTCTTTATTGAAATGAAAACCAGCCTGCAGCTACGTAGATTTGACTGATTATTTGGTCATGTAACTATTTTTAAATAATGTTGATTTAAAAAAGTTGTTAAATTAGGACTATAATAATCTATGAAGTTGGATTTGACGGCTAAAAACGTGTCTGTGGAATTCCTGTTATGTTTTCTATTTGATTTGTAAAATAATCATGTCTAGATGTCTTAATGTCTTCGTCCTTATTGGGCTAACCAACTTTTACGTTTCTTCTTGCACTTTCATATTTCATATAAAAACAATTTTCATTTTTCTTAAATAGTGTAATCTGAAAGATAATATATATATATATATATATATATATATATTGAAAATTATTTGGTTTTCATTCTGCATAATCTAAAAACTAATTTTAGCTATTAGAGTGTATAATTTGTTAATTTTTATTTTCAGATTATAACTTTTAAAAAAGTAAAGTTGATTTTTTTAGGTAATGACAAACACCCAATTTTTTATTCAATATCTGTCCAACATAAACATAATAATATTTTTATTTTAAAATATAAAATAATTTTGAATAAATGAACTTTAAAAAAAGGGTTAAATATATTTTTAGTCTCTATATTTTGAGGTGATTTTGGTTTTAATCCATCTTTTAAACTAAGGTACAATTTAGTCCTTCAACTTTAGAAAACTCTAGTTTTAGTTCTTTTTACCAAATTTTTTTAACTTTATTTGCTGTTTCAAACAAGTTTTATTATAGTATTTAGATTGTTTACACTATTTGACACATTTTTGATTCAATGTTAACTGAAAAAGGTGTTTGAAACAACAAATAAAGTTAAAAAAATTTAGTAAAAAAGACTAAAACTAGTGTTTTTTAAAATTGAAGGACTAAATTGTACCTTAGTTTGAAAGAGGGACTAAAACCAAAATCGTCCCAAAGTATAAGAACTAAAAAATATTTAACACTTAAAAAAAAATATATTAGGTGTAAAATAGAGGAAAAATATTTAAAAGGTGTACATGAAACTTGTTTGATCGTGTCTAAATGCATGTGGTTATGAGGAATAATGTCAAAAACCAACACAATAAGTAGTTGGAGAAGTCAAATAATTTTCGAGTAAGTTAAGATTATCGGTTTGAAAATTGGGATGGTGCCTCATAGTTCTATGATGCCCTTTTTCCTTTCTATGGATAAACTTAATTAAAACATTTATTAAATACTTTTCCTACATTTATTAAAATTTATAAGACTAATAATTGTTATAAATGTAATTGGGTTTCGGAAAAATTCTTCTAAACAAACTCAAACTAAAAACCCTAAATTGTGATTGTCGAACTCCTGATCCCACATGTCTCTATCAGTGATAATTTAACATTATCTAAAATAATGCTCTTAACTTCCAATCAGAGATAGATATGACATCATCAATCTTTACAAAAAGTGACAAAAATAAAAACTTTATCTCAGAAAAAAGTTGTTGTCAAATCAAAATTAACGCAAATATATAAAATATGAATATATCTTTACATTACATTCAAATTCATACATCAAAACATACAAATTTTTCTTGCCTATAAAACACCAAAAAGTTATAATTATTAAAAGAGCATAACTTACCTCAATAATAACTTATTATCTTTCCAAAAGAGGATTTTTTATTTTGGAAGAAAAGAAATTATGAACAAAAATATATCTTAACTCACTAGTTCCAAATGTAAATATTTTGTCACTCCCTAATGTAAAAGATAATGATATTTAGACAATATTTTTTTTGACAATATTTAAACATTGATTACGTATCAATCTGTAATTTTTGACCAATCACAGATTGACACGTAATCAATGTTCAAATGTTATCAAAAAAATGTTGTCTAAATATTATCATCCGATGTAAAATTGATATTTTAAATTCTACAATTTAAATATATTTTTTTTCAGTATTCCTTATCGAAAATTATTTTTTTGGTTCACAAAATTAAAAATAATTATTTTATGTTTTCCAATTAAAAATAATTATTTTTTTAAAGTTGACATTGTTAAAATTATGTTGGCAAACTAACACTGTTGTAAGGGACTAAAGATATATTAGTTTTAAAATTTAAGTGAGTGAAACAAATTTTGACTTAAATTTGAAGATTAGAAATATATTTTAGTAATTAAATTAAAAAATTACGTCATTATTTTATGATTAACATAGATAAAATATATCGTGTTAGTCATCATTATGACACTAACAATATTAAGGAACTAAAAGTAGTATTTCTGAACGTGAAGAACTAAACATAATTTTTAATTTTGTGAATAAAAAGAAAAAAAGAATGATTGATGTTCTGTGTTGTCAAAAAATGTTTCTATGTATTATTACCCTTTTAAAAGACTTATAATAATTTGCCTATACGTAACATATAAGATTTTAATGTCAATAAAAAATATAATTAAAATATCCTCAAAATATATTTTAACAATACAAAATATCGTTTCTTATTCACTTTTATATATTATTTAGCTAATAATTCTTTTACATTTATAATTTAATGAGTTAGTTTGACAGTTAAGCTATTAAATAATTTTTCAGTAGTAAAAAATAAAGAAAAAAAAAGTTATTTAATCCTTTCGAAAATAGCTTCTGAATATAAGGTTTTAAAAACTCGCTTATAAGCCAAATTTGGTATTCTAGTTTGATACGTCTCTCCAACACTTTTTAAAATGATATAAGGTTCCTTAAAGTTTTTGAGAAAAAAGTAAAAGAAAATTTTGAATTCCACTTTTTTTTCTTTTGCTTTTAATTAATTATTTCGTACCTAACTTTACGTCTAGTTTTTGCGTAAACAAAACTTCGTATTTAATTTTAATTACTCATGCAATATCTAATTCATTGGTGTCACAAAAATAATAAGAATTAAATAAAAAATAATTTTAAAAATTAAAATTAAAAAAAAAATTAAGAAAACCAATACCATTACTAAATTTTCTTGAAGGTATTAGTTAAGGAATTAAGAGTTATTATTTTTTCCAAGTGCTTAAAAATATTTAAAATATTTTTATAAGAAAATAAGTCCAGAATGAGAAGAAATAAAATTAAAATTTGAATCCTAATACACGTCAGTTGTTATCATACATATTTATTGCTAGAATAAATACTCTCTCACCGAAATATTACAATAAAAAAAATTAATCTAAATATAAAAACTTTAATTTTATTTTTTGAATTATAATAACTAAATATAATCGAATACACATTTCAATTTTAATAATTATTACCTCCTGTATTTATTAAAGAGGTAATTTAACTTTTATTCTTTATTTTGTAAATTTAAGATAATACTATTTTCTTCAAGATTAATTGTATATTTCATATTAATATTACTTTTTGATAATTATTAAAAAACCCTTAATACATATTTAATTAATGTAATAATCAATAAAATTCAAATTTTTCGTCCTAAAAATGTAATCTTGTTTAAAAACAAAATATAAATACTTATCACGCCTGTTTACCTTATCATTAAAATAAAAAATTAATTTTATTATATTTATATATTCACACTCTCTTTCATTCTATTTTAGCCTTATGTTTCATATATATATATATATATATATATATATATATATATATATATATATATATATATATATATACACACACACCATGCATAACATTTATATACTTTTTCCCCTATTTTTTATTAGGTAAAATTGGAAAAAAAATCATAAAGTTTTGTGACTGAATAATTTTTTGGCCTTCATTCTGAGGAAAAAGCGAAATAGTCAAAGAAAGAAACTCGTTAAGTCTTCGTCTTCATCAATAGTCTACACCTCTCTGAACTTGTCCAAAAAAAAAAAAACTTAGCGTGTTATTCGTTTGACTCTTTTGTGTTCTCATCACAGTTCTTGAAACGCATTCTCACTCTCTTCTTTCCCATCATCACTATATACCGATTCTCTCTCTCTCTCTCTCTCTCTCTCTATACATAATTTTTGGTCAAGTCTTTCTTTTGTTCTGTTCCATGTGCCTTGCCCTTTCCTTTGGGCAAAGTGATTATTCCCTGCTATTTCTGGCTTGACTTGCTCAATATCCCAGGTGGGTATTTCAGTGCTCCTGGGCAAAATTCACGTGATTTCTGAATCTGGGTTCCTTCTATTTATGTTTGTGTTTATTTGTGTCAAAAGGGATTTTTTAAAAATGTATTTTTTACGTAAGTTCACTGGGTTTTGGCGAAGACTCTGAATTTTTGTTCTTAAAGGGGGGTGGGGAATTGATGCCCTTTTTTCCTCTTTTTTTCTATTCATGGGTTGGTTGATTTGGTCGGTGTGAATTGTGGACTCTCAATTGAGTTGATGGTGTTTGTGTTATTGTTTTTCAGGGCGTGTATGTGCACTTGTGAGGATTCAAGTGCTATGGAGTGTATAAATTTTATGCTACAGCTTGATTAGTTACCAATTTTGGTGAATTTGTCTCAATACCTTGTTCTTGGATTTTTGGTAAAGATGGTTGAGGGTAGCCAAGTTTTCAGTTCTCATGTTATTGTTAGTTTCTTTCTGCTGGTTTTCTGTGGCATGGTTTGTGGGACTGATAGTGATATATCCTGCTTGAAAAGTGTAAAGGAAGCACTTCAGGACCCTTTCAAGTATTTGCAATCCTGGGATTTCAGCAACAAAACAGAAGGGAGTATATGCAAGTTCACTGGGGTTGAGTGTTGGCACCCTGATGAGAACAGGGTCTTGAATCTGAAACTGTCGAACATGGGACTCAAGGGTGAGTTTCCACGCGGCATTAAAAATTGCTCAAGCATGACAGGATTAGACTTTTCACTTAACAGACTCTCTAACACCATTCCAGCAGATATATCCACACTTCTTACATATGCGACATCCATTGATCTATCCTCAAATGACTTTACAGGGGAAATACCTGCTTCCCTCTCAAACTGTACCTATCTCAATACTCTCAGACTTGATCAAAACCAACTCTCTGGTCAAATTCCTTCAAACTTGAGCCAGCTCCCGCGGCTTAAGGCTTTTAGTGTTTCCAATAATCTTTTGACAGGGCCGGTTCCAGCCTTTAAAGCAGGTGTGGCTGATGCAGGAAGTTATGCAAATAATTCTGGCCTGTGTGGTGGTCCCTTGGATGCTTGCCATGCCAACTCTGCAAAGAGTAACACTGCTGTTATAGCTGGAGCAGCTGTTGGTGGTGTGACAGTTGCAGCATTAGGTTTGGGCATTGGAATGTTCTTCTACGTGCGCCGTATTTCTTATAGGAAGAAGGAAGAGGACCCTGAAGGAAACAAGTGGGCAAGAAGTCTAAAGGGAACCAAAACAATAAAGGTAAGCTATATCAATATTATACATGGAGCTGAAAACTCCTTTTATTTCTAGGATTGATCCGTGTTTTAGAAGATTGCTTAGTTATGGAAAGTTTATCACGCATGATAATTTCTTTTTGTATATTTTCATTTAAATTTATGCAGCCAAAGCTAATGTGATTTGAACTCTTGCGTATTATGTGTAACTGTGCTGAATTTGTACACCAGGTTTCTATGTTTGAGAAGGAAATTTCAAAAATGAACTTGAATGATCTCATGAAGGCAACTAATAACTTCAGTAATAGCAATATTATTGGGACTGGAAGATCAGGAACTGTTTACAAAGCTGTCCTTCCTGATGGCACATCACTCATGGTTAAGAGATTGCAGGAATCTCAACACTCAGAGAAAGAATTTATGTCTGAGATGGCTATACTAGGGACTGTCAAACATCGTAACCTGGTTCCTCTTTTAGGTTTTTGTCTGGCTAAAAGGGAGAGGCTTTTGGTCTATAAAAATATGCCAAATGGTACCCTCCATGATCAACTTCATCCTGAGGCAGGCGCGTGCACCATGGATTGGGCTGTAAGGCTCAAAATTGCAATTGGCGCAGCCAAAGGGTTGGCATGGCTTCATCATAGCTGCAATCCCCGTATTCTCCATCGAAACATAAGCTCTAAGTGCATCTTGTTGGATGCTGATTTTGAGCCCAAAATTTCTGATTTTGGTCTTGCTAGATTGATGAACCCAATTGATACACATTTGAGTACTTTTGTGAATGGGGAGTTTGGGGATTTGGGTTATGTTGCTCCTGAATATACAAAAACTTTGGTGGCTACTCCTAAAGGGGATATTTATAGCTTTGGGACCGTGCTTCTTGAGCTGGTGACAGGTGAAAGACCTACTCATGTGGCTAAAGCTCCGGAAACTTTCAAGGGAAATTTGGTTGAATGGATTTCACAGCAATCTAGCAATGCAAAACTCCATGCTGTCATTGATGAATCATTACTTGGGAATGGAGTAGACCAGGAAGTTTTCCAATTTCTGAAGGTTGCATGCAATTGTGTTTCAGAAATGCCAAAGGAGAGGCCTACCATGTTTGAAGTATACCAGCTTCTAAGAGCCATTGGCTTGAATTATAATTTCACTGTTGAGGATGAGATAATGCTGCCTGTAGACTCTGGTGACGCTGAGAACTTAGAAGAACTTATTGTAGCTCGAGAGGGACATAACTGAAAAGGTATGTGTATGTGAGATATAACTAGGCTATGCAATCAATTTTATTATGTAAGTATCTCTTTCCTTGTGCCCCTAAAATAAATGTTAGTGTTATATATATATATAGGTTTTATGGTCTAGATCCACTAGTGTGCTATCAATGTTGAAACATCAATTTAATATCATCAATTGCTATAATCCTTATTTTGCTCAATTTCCTTGTTCTTCCCCTCATGTTGGCATATTTTCTTTCCCCTTGAGTATTTTATTGAGTTCAATCTATTGAGTTGTGAGTTACTGTCACTATTAGCTATGCCCTCATCTGGATTAAGCATCCAAACCATAAGAGGGTCATCATGCTAAATTTGGTTTTAGATTGCATTATGTGTGCATAGTTGATCAAGTATGCATTTAATACCCTTTCTGTTTGTTCCACAATCCCATGTGCATGAGTGGATTTTCGTGTAGGACGTGGGCCAATAGGTACATTCTTGGTCACATTATGTTTTGGCCCGTTGAAGCATGGATGCATAGATACTACAATGCTTGGAAATGTAAAGAATTAAATGTGTGTGGAATCATTTATTATATTGAGGTAAAGCCAGAAGAAAAAAATGCTGTATGTTTGAGACTAAAAATTCTATCCAGCTTTGTTAAGCATATGGGAGTGTTTGGAAGAAAAAAACTTAGATTTGAGCTTGTGAAAATGCTTTATAACATAACTTTCTTAAGTTTTTTTAATTTGTTTCATCAAGCTTAAAGGCATAACTTATCAAAATAAGCCTTTTTTTAGCTTATTGTACTGAGTTTCATGGTTAAATTCATGGCGAAAGGTCTCATGATGAGAGCTTATTGATGAGCAATTAATTAAGCTGTTTAAACAGCTTATTTTGACGAGTTTCAACAAAACAATTTATTGAAATAGATGAAAAAGTTTGTTGGAGTTCTAACACAGTTTCACTAGTCCAAATAAATTCTTGTACTTTCCTCCTTATCCTATCAAAAAGCATTAGTTAAATTTTGATAAAAAAGAACACACAAACACATAAAAGAAGGCCTTAAAAGCAACTAAATTTTGAATTGGCCATCATGGAAATAAAACAAAGAAATAATCTTTATCAAGAATTTGCAGATATTGCAGTGAGAAGAAAGAAAAAAGAGTATACAGGTTCATTTCTGTCAGGTATCTAACCAAACTTCTCTTGCTTTCTTCCGAGCAATTTCCCCCATAACTTTAAAAATCTCCCGTAAGAAAATTCACTGTGTTATGGTTAATTTTTGCTGCATTCTACAAGCCAAATCTCAATCATATCTTGTACACTCCCCACCATTGCTTAAAGCTATCGCAAAAGTCTTCAAAACAACAGTGAATTCATTGTGGATAAACATACACTTTGTATAAAAAGTATCCTTGCAACAAAGTTAATCACATTTGCAAATAATACGTGTCAGTGCAAAGATTATCTCATCTGCACACACTTAGAAGAAATTTCTAATTTCAACAGATTCTTCAAACCATTCTATGTGTGTAGGGATTCAAATTAATTGCACCAATTTGAGCCTAAAGGGCATGTGTGGATTTCATCAATGTTTGCTTTTGAAAAGAAGGCTAACTAACCACTACGCTTTTCTTTGAAATAAGAACAATAAATTATAGTAACATTTTAAAAGGCCAATCATAACATGCAATTAAAAAAAGAAATCAAAATGAATGTTGGTCTTGATTTCACACCATTTTCCTCGACCAAACAAAGCATATAAGTCCAGATGCTTCAATTGTTATGTTTTATTTGCTTCAACTTTCACTATAAAAATGTTTGCTAAGGTTGAATATTTACATACCTATTTCAGACGAGAAAAAGACACATTAGAGCCAAAAAAAAAAAAAAAAAAGCACTTATGCGCATGACAACGACCTGAAAATTGGGTGCAAGCAACTATTACTTGACTTTCATTAAAATCCTTCAAGTTTAACATATGTTCAAGGAATATGACCAGTACCCTTAATTATCTGCATTATTAAAAGCTTATTAAAAGCTTAATTGGGTGCTTAATGACTAATTCTACTTTTGGTGGGTCCTCACAACCAATAATAAACATAATGCTCAATGAACAAGGTGGCTTAAATGATACATGAATAAGTAACTTGTGAGGAATATCCATCAAAAAGGTGGTGTTTTCACGGATTAAAAAAATCAATTAAAAATGTTTATAGGGTTAGACTAGTTATCTACAAAATGCTTTAATATAAATGAATTATCTTCTGTTCAATGTAAAATATTCAATTCATAACAAGAATTGAATCTGCTGAAAAAAAAATATAACCAATTTTAAAGATAATATTTTATCTTTTAAATACAAAACATCATAAACTTCACTCATGAGATATTTAGAACAAAAAGTTGAAGAATGATCATAATATGTTATATCACATAAAATAATTTAAACCTAAAAAACGGAATTAAAATAGACTTTCGAAGTTCTTCCTAGTAAAAGCTTTTAAAGAAAAGAAAATTGAATAAAAATTAAGAAAATACTAAAATTATTCTAGTATTATAAAGTATGAAAGAAAAAGGTAATGTATGAAATCCAATGAAAGGAATAAGAACGTTTCATTATTTGTGCATAAACAATTAGAAATAAAAGAAAAAAAAAAAAAGAATAGAAAATAAGTCTAATTAAAAAATCTTAAAAATCAGCAATTCATTTCATAAATAACTCCTTTACCTATGTTTAATCTTCTCCATAAATTTTGTAATACCACTCCATTAATAGTGAAACCACTTCTTAGAATCTATTTACTCATAAACTCTTTTTATACATTGTTTTTTCTGTGACAAATCACTCTATATAGATCCACAGTTTTCATTTTTTATAAAACAAATCATTTTAATTGATCCATAAAGATATTATATCATATCTAGCTCATTCTTAATCATTTTTAATTTAAATCAAATCAATTAACCCTTAAAACATTGATTTCCATTAATTGTTTATAATATTAATTAAACTCATTCTAAAATATTTTCTCTCGGATGACGAAAAACTGACGTAATAACAATCATCAAATGATATTTTTAAAAATTTGCCGAATAATTTTTAATAAAACTATTTATTTGGGTCATTCAATGGAGAGTGCAGAAGAAGATATACAAGTAAGGGAAACAAAAACCAACGTTATTTTGAGTGACCCCGCAATCATAGCCATTCAATTCGCCAATAAAATTGGACCAAAACCTCAATTTAACATAAATAAAAAGCATTTCATACTAATACACAATAATTTGTAAACATTAATAATTTAAATTATAATTATTTTTAAATAAATATGGTTAAGAAGCAAATTTAAGCTTTATCTCAATCGATATTACATTAAATTAGTTTTATATCTAATGAGTGAAAAACTTCCAACACTGAGATATATACATCTCCAACATAAAACTAGACATCTCAAACATAAAACTAGACATTAATAAATGATTCAATAGAAACTCTAGATGAAACAATATGCACACATATATCTTTAGAATATACTCTAACATGTGATACTATATTGAATGTAGTAAAAATAATATATAAGAATAATTTCTCTTATTCTTCAATCACATTATCCACATTAACTCGATTAAAAAATTTTATGTATCCTTATTTAAAATTTTTAGTTCTCTTCTCAATTTTATAATTAAACTTTCTTTCTCTCAAACTCACGGCGGATGAATTTAGAAAAAAAAAGTTTAATTAAGAGAACTAAGATTCTCAAATGAGAGAAACACAGAAAACTTCTTAGTCAAGTTAATGCCGATGATGTAATCCGAAGATAAGAGAAATTATTCCCATATATTATTTTTCACAATATTACATATATAATTATGTAAAAATTAATTTTAATTTTAAAAATAAGTTAATTGATTACCTGAAGTCAAACTTTGATAAGCTGAGGAACAGCCCGACAAACAAGACCCTTTTGACACCTTCACCAACCACAAACCATAATATACCTTTTAAGTAATTATAATAAAGCCAATAAATATAATCCTTTCATGCAAACTTAATTTTTAATATTAATATGGTATAATACATATGCTTATATAATATAAACATTTTCACATTGACCGATTAGAAAAATACAGCTTAATTCAACCCCGTGACAGAGTTGGGTGACCATTGAGTCACTTCCAGCATAGTATCTGAATGTTCTAACCATTCCCCTCCAAATCCAAAACATCTATTATTCATCTTAGCAAGAACTATGCAGATAAAAACAATGTGATTATTAGTTAGAGACTAAAAGACACAGGTAACATGTACTATCACGTTATCTTACAAAAATCACCTAACAAAATAATTAAAACGTAAATGAACAAAATAATTTAAAATAAGAACTCAATTAAAAATCCTCACATTTAAATAAAGTCCTTAAGACTTAACCTAAATTAAATTCACCCATCAACCAACTCCATAAAATGACTAGAAGACATGTACCAAATAAACTAATGGCTCCATAAAACGACTAGAAGACATGTTCAGCTAAATCCAACTGACCGATTTCATCATTCAAACTAAACAATAAAATCCACGAATTGTTCGGCTCAAATTTATCCAGGGCTAACTGACAATGGAACAAAATCTCTCACCATACCACTCCAGCTCAAGATTGGGCCAACACTCTCCTTTAGCATATCATGACCAAGATCATTGTAGTTAAAGTATGCATTTCATTCAGCTAAGCAAACTACAGAAATTATACGACTTGAAAAACACTTGTGCAACAAAGGTAGACCAAATTGTCCTTCTAGCAAATTAAATATCAGCAACAATGTTTCAACTTTCAACTGTTAAATTAATTGGGTATTAACCCATATATTGCAAATTCTTAAAAGGCAATGCAAAATGAACAAAATAGCATTGCAAACAAATCAAGTCTACTTTATTTGCTGATACAGTACTTCCTGCACCACATAATTAAATGTCTGAAAATTTAAATCTCCGGAACTTCGAATGAACAATGCGTAACTGTATGTATGAAAGTTTAATCCTTATGCAGTGGATTCTTTAAGATAAGCAATAAGATCCGCACGATCCTGAGGTTTCTTAAGACCAGGAAACACCATCTTTGTCCCTGGAATATACTGCATAAGGGGATAAATGAAAGCACAAATCAGTAACATGGTGGTGGAAACAAGTTCTCAATGTCACCCTGCATTGCAATATTATTATCATAAAATTTAATAGCACAATACCCTGACTACATAAGAAAACCATCTCAAGATGAAAATAATATATTAAGTGACATAAAAAGATTCACAAACAGGTTACATAAGCAAATCTAACATTTGTATAATCAATGATTAATTAATTAATTAACCTATCGTCTCTGTAGATTAGAAAAATTTATTTTCAATGTCACCTTACAACATTACCAACTTAACAGCACAATGCCCTTAAAGAAAAAAATTTATACATCAATACGAAGGTAAGTAGCATGAAGTGGTAACTATGTAGGTTAGTGAAGTACATTTGAAATCAAAATATTAATTTACGCTGTACCTTTTTGGGATTGAGCAAGTAATCATACAAGGTCTTTTCCTCCCATATCACAGCCATGTTTTTGTTAGCGGTAGAATAGGAATATCCAGCGGTAGTGCCAGATTGCCTTCCAAACAAACCATTCAGATTGGGTCCTAAAACGATCAACAAGAGTAAATATTTTTATTTTCAGAATATTGCATAATGACATTATTCATGGAGAGGAGACAATTAACAGAAGACTAAAGAATTAACTGCGGAATGCGATCAGATAAGTGGAAGCGTAATTGGACTAATATACTAATCACATGGGGGCAAAAGATGTAACGTAAAAATTATTGACCAAGTGTCAAGGAAAAGCAAGAAAGAAATTTATCATAAAGTTTATTTTAACATCACAAAATGTTATTTCACTAAATATTAAACAATAAAAGTAATAGAACAATAAATGGCAACAATAACAATATTATCGCACTAGGTTCAGTTACAAACCAAATTCTTAGAGACACCATGAGATCCCTTTTAAATTGTTACTTATCATTCACTGTGCTTCTAGGTCTTCCCTACCGTTTCTCAAAAATAAATGTGTGTAAACGATATACCCTATGACAAAATAAAAGTAAAACCGAATAATTCCGATAAGAAAGGAACATTAGATCAGGGAAATCTTCTGTATAGAATATTCAAAGTATATGATTTCTTATCGGTTATAAAAAGGTTTCACCCACAACGCACACAAATTAAACTCTTATTGCATTCCCAATAATTTCTAACATAACCAATTTATTCGCCTTTTGCTTCTCTCCAGTCAAATCTCTAACAAACAAACCACCTAATTAGAAAAATAAAAATAATTGACACTGGTTGATAGATCAGACTTCAAAAAAACAATTTCAAGTTTCCAAAAACCAATCACACATCAAAATAACCTTCAGATTTAACAACGAATTTCTAACACATAGGGCTATGTACGGATTGAAGTCAATAGAGTATTTTTCAAATTCCAACCACAAAACGAAGTTGCTCTGAGAGTAAAAGTATTTTCAAACTCTTACAACCGAAAGCCAAACATACAATAGAATGTTTGAGTCAATATCAATACAGAGGAACTCTGAAACCTAAACAATGAAAAATAAAATCCAAAACCTGAGAGCATGGAGCGTTGAGGGCGAAGCAAAAAGTGATGAAAAAGTAACAGTGGAGCGATAGATCTGAGTGCTAATTAGGACAAAAAGGGAAGAAGCGAATATACCTTGTTTGTGACCGGCACCTTTATCGACGGTGTGACACTGAGCGCACTTAGTCTTGAAGATCTTCTCGCCGCTCTTGGAGTTTCCGGGAGGAGCTTCATCGAACGACGCCATGGATCTCTGCGTGCCGAAGCTTCCAGAAAGAAAACGTCAAATGAAATGCAAATGAAACGAAATGAAGCTGAAATGAGACGATAGCACCACACGCCACACCACAAGGCGGTCACATAAAATCTTTTTAAAACTCCTAACGTTGGAAACAACCTGGCACTTGCCACATAACCCCTTTCTCGAATGTAAGAGTAGCTTGGTGAAAACTAAATTAAATAAATCATTAAGTTTTTAAATTTCTTAATTAATGCTTTTTTAAAATTAGTTTTATATTATTAAATGAGATTTTTGTTTTTTTATGTCGGTTATCAAAATGAAATCCGTTAGGTCAAAACGAATATACCCAATGCATCTTAAACATGCTAAAAATCAGGTTGGGCTGGGCCATTTTTAAATTAAATTGCATAAAATCGAATAGGCTGTTGCTTTCTACACCCCTATTATTTTGGATTTTATTTTCCAAAATGTATTAAATAATTTCCTGAGAAATTTTTCTGATCCACTCTTTCGAAAGATACTCTCACCCATTTCTATTCTGGAAAAAGCTTCCCAAAAGCTTTGATGGGGTGCAAGAAGAAAATTAATAGGGTATGCGAAGTAACCTGGGCCGGATTTGTCCACTGCATACAGAAAATTCAAACACAAATATAATATCAACTCATATTGCATTGACATATATGCCCTTTAGCTATTCCCAAGTTAAATAAATATAATGTAAAAAAAACATGAAATTCATAATAATCTACAAAATATTCAATAAATTTCTCATAATAGTTTATTAAAATATAAAAAAATACATAAATTAACCTAGTATAACTTATTATTTTACTCATCTAGTTGACACTTATAGGCAGAATCATATAAACAATCCAATTAACATTTAAAGGTTAGTTGACTTATCAAGTTCATTCTATTTTTCAAATGAGAACAATACTAAAAATTTCTAAAATACTATAATTATGTTTTTTTTTTTAATTTTCATTTATAACTTGGACTTGGTAAGCTTAGTTTGTGTTTTGTTTTGTCATTTCCACAAAATCAAAAACAAACTCTCATACATTTCAAAGTTGTAAGGAAACTTTCATACATTGAACCTCCTTTCTCCAAACACACTTTTATGTATCTGTCTAAACTTTTGTTTTCCCATAAATATATAAAATATAGGCTATAGTAATATCCTAGAATGTTATATTTCAATTCATTGCACCTATATTTGATTACCAAAACACATTTTAAGAACTTTTTAATGATGCAATTTTATTCAGTTTATCTTTGGATTTGGTTTCCCAAAGAATTTGCTTATCCTAGATAAGTTAATTGTTATGTAGTTTTTTTTTTTTTTTAAGTTTTTAGGATTTTAAAAATAAATTTGCAAACATAGATAGACGTGACATAAGTTAGGGATCTAGATTCCTTTGGAAAAAATATAGATAAGTCATCTTTTACGATGATCCCTAATTTTTTTTTCTTTTAATTTCAAATATAACCAATTTATTCTCTTTAGTATACTTGAAAATGACTTAGTATTGTATTTTAAAAAAAAAAATTAACCCTGTATATGAAAATAGTCATATGTCTGTTTAAAGGTAAGTTTTTAAATTTCAAAATACTATAGTAGCAGAAGATAAATGTTATTGTCATATATATAAGCAAAAATTTTACTTAAAATATTTATAACAAAAGCTTGATTTTTTATAATATGTACAGCCTTCTATATATAAGCCTTCTTTGAACGAGTTTCTTTTGTAAGTATTTCTATGATAAAAAAATTAAGAACAAAATTAAAATTAATTTCTCTATAAAATAAAATAAATCCTGAATTTAATTTGTAAAGTTTTCTTTTGTGGGTTTTCTACTTTAATATTTTAAATTTATTTATAAATTAGTTAACTTACAAAAGATTGTTTCAAAAAATTCTTTATATTTTTCTCTTTTCCAAAAGTAATTATATATAAGTTTTCTTATACCAAAAATTATTAAACAGGGTATTTCGGTTGTAGGGTCGAGTCACTTCTGACACTTTTATGATTTCTCTTTATGCGTTGTTTGGTCTCACTCCTTGGTCTTTTTCTTCACTCTTTTGTCTGGAGATGTATCTGGTAAAGGTTCTCCAATGTCTAAGTTAGTAGATTGTCCATATGGTATTGTAGATCAATAATAGATGCACAGTAAATGTGAACCACCTACTTTTTACCTTTGATCTGTATTTATAATTTGTCATAAGTCTGGAATTAACGATTTCTTAATCATGATCCAATCATAATTGAATGCCTTTAATCGTTATTTATCTTAATCTTTGTAAAAAGTCATAATTATGGTCATAGGTCCGTCATCCGTCCACCCACCCTAATCACACTTTTTATTGCTATTTTTCAGTCTTCCAAGTCGTTCGACCTACTAGTAAGAAGACAATGTTGCGGTCATCGGCTCAAACGATACAGTGTGACTGATTGCATTGATATTATTAGATTCTTTTTAATATAACTGAAATTTGTGTTTATAACAATGCAGTAAGAAATTGTTAAAGTTTTACTTAAAATGACTAATATATATAACTAAAATATTCATTTGTCTTAAAATTTTAAATTAAAAATAATATTATATCTTTTTATTTAGATCTATTTAAATATAATTAAACCACTTGTACCACAAAATTACATTTAATGAGATCTTCTTCGATTGATGACATGTTCCACTCCAAGGAACCTCATTAATTGTTTCAAACAAATTACTATGTATTATAATTTCTTTAAGTACGATGTTTCTTATGAGAAGACAAGACAACTATTATCTCAGTATTTGTTTGCAGAAAGTCACCATATAATACAAGGCTAAAACAATAAGGGTTTGAAGGTTACATCTATTCCTTCTTTTTTATTTGATTATGGCATAAATAGTTTCTTCATTAGAAACTAAGTTTTACATCAATTACTAAAAAGTTATATGTTACCCTTCCAAAGCTTTGAGCCACTGCTCCCAACATTCCCATTTGTTTGTGCTGAACCCACCAACCCCTTTGTTTATCTTAATCTAAGTTATCTTATAATTGATAACAACACATTGGTAATGGGCATGGGGTTTAATAAAGGGAAGATTATTTTTTTCTTAAACTTCATATTTTAGATATGTATTCAAAATTTTGGAAAAAATTATGCAATGTTATAAGAGTTTTGTAAGGTGATAAATTTGTGAGAGTTTACATATAATTGTAATTTGATAATAATATATGATGTCGTTAGTGGCGGATAAAAAATTTAGGAGTGCTACATTAGATTTTTTTATATAAGTTATTTTTTCTAATTAAAGAAAAAAGTTTTTGTTTCATTTACCCAAAATAAGCACCTATGATAATAGAATTAAAAAATATATGATTATCATTCACTTCATATCATAAAATAACTAAAAAATTATCATTATCAAAGATTATCTAACATGAAATAAACTAAAGTAGTTGAAATTTTGAAGATAAGTTATAGATTTATCTTCTCCTAAATCTAAAATAGCATACTAATATAGGTGAAGTTACTTGTATTATGTAGAATGATTTCCATCTTAAAAAATTGTACAATACAAGTCAAGGAAAAAATTATTTTATTTTAGCTTAATCTTAAGTAAGTAAGAAAATTAGAATCTATTATATGAGAGTGATTATCAAGTATTAAGTGTGTAAAACTCCAGAAAATGACGTTATTCTAAAAATAACGTGACTCAATTATTTTAATATTAGATGGTTTTAATATAAATAGTTTAATTACGAACGAGTTTCATTATTTTAAAACACATCATCTCTCTAGAAACTACTTTTCTAGAGTTCTTTGACTTTTTTCTAAAGATTTTGACTCTCTGTCCATCTGTTGAAGATCAGAGACTGTCTGAGTAATTCTCGCGGCGAGATCTTTAAGTATAGTCAACCAGTTTCTGCAAAATAGCAAGTTGACTTCTCCTCTTTTCTTTAGTCTTTTTTTCTCTTCCTTTGCATGCACACCACCTATGGTTGCATGTGTTATATGAGTTTCCTGTGTGACTCTCTGATAATCAGTTCTAACAGCCTACCCTAATTATGATTTTGTTGTTCGTAGGTGTAGATAATGTATTTTGATCTATTGGAACTGTGTGAGGTTCTATAAAGTCGTTTAATAGATAAGGGAAGCTAATTACCATTTTTCATATTGATAATGTATAAATCAACTAAATTGCATGTTTGATTTGGATTAGAATTGCTGAATTGATTTGCTTATTAGTATTTACCCTGTCAGTCGAGCTTAACTCTCACACAGTTGATCCCAAAATTGAAGAAAAAGTCGACAATGAAATCGATGACGACGACAAATCATCAACATACTTTCGACCATCCCTCCCTACAGATTCCACATACAATGATAAATCAATAGTCAACATTATTGTTGAAAAGATAATGAAGAGTTAGATGATCGGTTGGCAGAGAAAAGATAAAGGCAAAGGTGCAAATGATAGGCGAGACTTGTATTTATAGCTAAAATAGACTTTTCGTCAGCCATTCTTAACTGTTGGATCAAGTCATATCCAACGACTCACAACATTAGACTTTACAAATTTTGATTGGTGCAAGGCTCAAAGTGGCACACATGTTTCCCTCAATGGTAATAATTCAAAATTTTGAAAATCGTTAGCAGTTAACCGAACAATCCAAAGGCTAACCAGACGAGCGACTAGGGCCGATGTTACTTCAAAAAAGATTGAATGACAAAAGCCTCATCCTATTACAAACCCCTTTGCCTGTGATAACAAACTCGTGAGTGGGGGGCCTATGTATCGTATGACCATTCGGTCAAGCACAGACTGGACGATCAACCATTAGTCGGATCCCTTCCCAAACCATTACTATTAATATACAGCCATAGAGGTGGACCAAATGGTCAACTAACAAGAAGATTAACTCTAATGCTGGATAACTTAAGATAAAGTGTTATTACCATTAATTGGACCGCAATTAGGCCGTTGATAATCAAAGACTCACTTCAAAATCTATAAATATAAGTTTGAGGTAATGAGATAAGGGGGTACTACGACATTAAAATCTCAATTGTCTCTCGTTGAACTAACTTTGACATTAAAACATTTTCTACAGATATCCTCCGAATGATACAAAATGAACATATACAAGAGATTTGGAACAAATTATAACATTTGAACTCTTTAAACAGTTAACTGAACATTGAACGTTAATCTCGACCTTACATTCGAAATACCAATAATAACTCTTATTACACAGTGATTTGTTAAAAAGAAAATTTTAGTCGTAGTTAAATTCTATTTTTCAGCGTAATTAGAAAATGAATAAAAATCTATCCTATAATTAAATATTAATAACTATTTTGAAAAAAGAAACTTCAGACTCAAATTTATAAAATGTAATACAAAATAATTTGCTAAAAGATAAATAGTCAAATTAAAGCTTATAAATAAAATAAATAATAAAAAATATAAGTTAGTCCAAAATTTGCTATTGACATTGAAATGGGAAAAACATAGATTAAATGATAGACAATATTTATGGAATTCCATTTTATTTCAATTTTTTTTCTTAATTTATTCTTTGGTACTTATAAAACTCTTGAAGTTATAATTCACATTTGGTCTATCTACCACCCCAGCAACTATACCATTTCAGTAACTTGGTTGTGCTGAAATCCTTAATTAGCCTCTCTTATCCTAATAATGGAGGATTCATGGCATAGCTTGGTTTCTCAATGGGTAAACACACTCATTAATTATTATATTATGTTTATTGTATTAGGGTACACTTGAAGCTAATTCTTTTCTCATGACATGATAGTTGTATGAACTAATTTATGAACACATTAGCATGGTTCATTTTTCTACATACATGATTCACATTTTCTTTTTTCATTCGGTAATGATAGGAAATGGATGATTTCTTCAACCAAAGCCACATGGTCCATTGCAATGAAGATGAGTCTCTGAAAGACATTATTGTTTTCTCTCCCGAAAGCAATATTCCATCTTCTTCCTCCCTCCAAAGTAACTTCAACTCCAAAACTTCATCATTTTCTGCTGCCCATGTTTTCTGTTTTGATAACCCTAATTCTGAAGCACATCAGAACCACCCTTCCAAAAGCACCACACAGAGCCAAAACGCGATCTCTAGAGCAGACAGACAACATCACATATTGGCTGAGAGAAAAAGGAGAGAAGAATTGACGAATAACATCGTAGAACTTTCCGCCATCATTCCTGGGTTAAAGAAGGTATGTAGAACATCGTAGAACATCGAGTAATAAAATTTAGGAACACGACATTTTAGTTTATAATATTTCTAAAGATAGATGCGTGATTTCTTGACATACATAAATTTTTTATATTTATTTAATATTATTTTCTTCTTTCTTAAGAAAAATATAAAACTTTATTTTTTATGATTTTTTACTTTTTATACCATGTGTCAAATGTAAAAATGTTACATAATATACTCAACAACATTATTGTTGACTTTTTTACTCGTTTGATTACTAACTATTTTGTTTTCATTCACGTGATAGGAATGGTTATATATACGTCGCTTTCTCCTGAAAATATAATATACCAAAAATAGCTTTCGATTAGTTTCTGGAGTCAGATTTTTACACTGATAATTTATACTCATTAAAGTCCAGTTTTTCAAGGTCTAAATTTAAAAAAAATAAAAATAAAAAATCAGAGTAATATTTATCCAAATGGGCCCTGTTATCATCAAGAAAATAGTAAATTATTTAAAACATAAGTCTACACAAAGTAAGTAAATGAGGGAATTCTCAATCATTTTCAACGTGATAAAAAACTTTGAGACACTGTATTGAAAATACTTTTACATACAGAAGATAAAATAATCATAGTGTAAATTTCTATATTTATTTTTTAAAAAATAATATCAAACAAATATAAAAAATTTAAATATGTCTTATAATATTTTTCTAAAAAAAATTATTGACGCGTTCTGGTAACACCGTGTTTGTGTAATCATACATACATAGCCGACAAGAACGTAAGTATTTTTGAGTGATTCATGAATTAAACATGTTTTCAGAGAGACAAGGGCAGTGTGGTACGTGAAGCTGTGGATTATGTGAAACGACTTAAAGAACGAGTGAAAGAGCTAGAAAATCAAAAGAAAGACAATATGAATTCAATAGGAAGCCTCACCAAGAAACCAACACTCTCCATAAGTGTGGAAGAAGAACTTCCCGAAATGAAGATTTCCGTTTCAGACAGGGAAGTGCTTATAGGAATTTTTTGTCACAATCCAAACAACACTTTAGTCAAAGTGTTGTCGTTGCTCGATAATCTTCATCTTTCTACCACGTGTTCTAGTGTGTTGCCATTTGGAACATCAACATTTAAGGTCACCATTATTGCTAAGGTACAAAACATTTAATTTTTCATAGCAACACTGTCTTGTTCAGACTCTAAGTTCCCACTGTTCGCGGACCTTATCCCTGTCTTGTATAAAAAGACTTAATACCGTTTTTCATCCTTAGTTTGGGAGGGTTTGTTCAATATGGTCCTATCTTTTTTTTTTTTCCATAACAATTGATCTCATCTTTTAAAAAAATTGTTCAATTGAGTTCTTTTTGTTCATAGTAGTTCCATATTCAAGTTCAAATTGTTTATTATAGTTCTTATTGTGTACGATGATGACATGATTTTTAACATAACATGATGTCAGGACTGTTAAAATAACATTTGGATAGGTAAATCCATGAAAGAACTTATTTTCGTCGTAACCAACACCGTTAGAAAATCGACGTAGTAACCAAAAAGAAGTCAATTGAACAGTTTTTTCAAAAAATGAGATCAATTATTAATAAAAAAAAATAAGATCATATTCAACAAAACCTCCCAAACTAAGAACCAAAAGCGATATTAAGCCTATAAAACAAATAACATTTAAGACATATATCTTCCCGACAGATTGAGATGGGAACACGTTTAAGAGTTGTTACAATCTTCTTCTTTTTTCTATATGATAATCTTTACCGAAAAAAAACTATAAATGTTAAAATTAAAATTTTTTTATTATAAATTTTAACATATTTTAATCTTCAAACTTAATTTATAAATTTATTTAACAGTGTTAATTTTTATATTAAATAATATTTCAAATTGATTTATAAATTAAAATATATGATTTTAAATTTAATTTTACGTTTATTTTAAGGATTAAAAAAATATTTAATTATAAAAATAAGTATTTATAACAAAAAAAATAGAATTATGATTTATATTTTTGTTATTTGTATTTCAGATGAATGACGAATATAGCATGACGATTGATGACCTAATAAAAGCAGTTGGAGGATGCTTATTGAATTTGAAGTCACAGAAGGTGTTAAAGTGAATAAAAAAGTGGTCCTCCTGCTTGTTAGGAATTGGAAGCTTTTGAAATGCAGTGCCAAGTTTGTACTTTGATTTTCTCTTCTCCTATATGTAGTTTTTATTAGATCTTTCAAAATTTGTGGAATGTTTAAGATTGAAAAATTAAAGAATATGAAACTTTAATTAATTTAAATATTTATAATTCTAATAATTATAAGAAGGAAGAAAACTTAGCTACATAAATAAGAGTGATTACATTGTTGTAGAAGCTTGTTCCACTCACCAGAAGAACACTTCACAAATCAACACAAACTTTTTTTCTATCAAGTCAATTAGACTTGATTTGGATAAATATCCAAAAGTTTGTAAGATTTTAATGTCAGAATTAAGTGTATCATTGATGGTCACAAAAGCTTAATGGAAGAGAAGCTTAATAGGAGATTGACTTCACCGAACATCCCTTTTTCTTCTTTCCTTTTTCAAATGTTTAGAAAATATTTTTACTTTTAAAATTTATGAAAACATTAATTTCTGGTATTTTGTTTATAATTTATGTAACATCTCATAATTTTAATAATATTAACATCATTGTAACATTTTTCTTTCCTTTTCAAATGTTTATATTAATAAAGAAGAATAATATTATGTGTTCAATTTCTAATTACTATTTAATTATAAAAATAACAAGTGATATTTTTGTAAATAAAAGTTTTATTAAGAAGTCAGATTTAAATTTGTCCAACATTGATTAGTTATAAAACGTTGGATATTATGAAATTAAACGTCCTATTAGGTAAATTTTGCAAAAATGTTTTGTGTGAAGGTAAAAATATACTTATGTATGACGTCAAATGTCCTAAAATTAGATGTTAAAAGGTTACAAGACTTTAATGCCCTAGTTTTAGACGTCAAAAGGTTATACAAATTTCGGAGAGAAGTTGAAAATTCATTCACTTTATCTTAGCACGAGACCCTCTTCTATGCTCAAACTTTTCTTGAACGAAGCTTGACGACTAGAACATGTAGTCTTTCTTTCATTTTATACAAATACATGTTGACTAACTACTTTAGGTATGATTTTCGTTTGTTTTGACCAATTATTTTCGTGTTCTTCTCCTTTATAGGCGCGTTCGACTTTCTCTCTCACTGGTGGTAACACTTTATTCCGAATAACCCACCTTTTTGAATGTTAGCTTTCGTTTTCAATTTTGTTTTCGTTTTCGTTTTCAAGAATTTGTTTGTTGTTCTTGTTTGTTGCTTATAGTTCATAGTTCATGTTGTATAAAATACAAAAATTTAGACTACATTTGTTGTTTTTATGCTTTTTAGGTCTCGTAGAATAATAAAAATGGATCACATTTAATTAAAAAAAAGTTTATTAACGTCACACAATGACAAAATTCAACGTTTATTGACAACAGACAATGATAATATCCGACTTCGGCCTCAAATTCAATGTTAAAGGCTGCGAAACATCGACGTTATACACCATTTTTGTATTTCTTGTTTATAATTTATGTAATGTCTCAAATTTTCAATAATATTAACATTATTATAAAACTCATCATATACTTAATAAATTAAAATAGTTAAACAATATATATATATATATATATATATATATATCTAAATATAATTATAATAGCAAAATATATACAAGAAAAAGAAATCTAAAAAATTCTTTCACACTTAAGAACTAAAGTATAATCAAAAGTTTTTCAAAAGTGTATATAGAAATTTTTCAAAAGTATATATATATATATATATATATATATATATATATATATATAATTAGTTAAAATGAAATTCTAATCTAAGTCTTTATTTCATCTCCTAAAGCTTGATTCAAAGCGAGTTCCTCATCTGTTCACATTATAAAGACGATCATTACAAACAAAAGAACAAACAAACACAAAATATAAAGAAAATGATAAGTTAATGTTATCAAAGAATACACATATAATAATATACAATCATTTACAAACATCAAATTATAATTCAATAACTAACAATTTTATAAACATTCAACTATTTATAATCTAGATTGATCATCCATATACATGTATTGATATCGAACTATAGGAGTGTTGCACCTAGAGGTGGTGCAACAACAACTCATGCACATCAATTACCATATTCTAAGATTAATTCGTCAAAAATCTATGGTCAATAAATGACCGTCAGGCTAAAGACCTTCTACTACTCTCCATGACATAATTATCATTCTCTTCTTGAGATTAGAAGTGATTCAGAACGTCAGAATAACCCCTAATAACTAGCACCCTATATCAATACATACAATATACACAACCATATTGAGAATTTTTTCTTGAAATCCTTATAGTACCATATACAATTTCACACTCACAAATATTCCATATCAACTTTAAATCAAACTTATACATACAACACCCATTTAAACTTCATTAAATTTCCAATATAAACAATGTAAATATCCATACAACACATCTTAAATAAAAATATATCAAATAGTGTAAAAAAACATTATAAAGCTACCAACACAGAAATCCTTAATGAGAAAGATCACTCGCCCAACGAATTACTGGAAAAGCCACATTCAGACCTACAAGGAAAAGTATTGCTCAGCGCCCCAATCCATCGCTTAATGCCCAGAAGTCAAAGAGCTCATTGATTTCATGGTGCTTAACGCCCTAATCTTTCGCTCAGCGCCCATAAGTCAGAGAGCTCATTGACTTTGTGGCGTCTAACGCCCTAGGATGACACTCAACGTTATACCAGAAGATGCAAAACTATGCTACTTGATCTAAATGCACTAAATACCTTTTCCATATGATCAAACTAGTATTCTTGGTACAATAACTGATTTGAAAATAGGTTTATAACTCAGAAGAAATTTCATTTTGCTCACTTGTTCAAGAATTTAGTCCATCTAATCAAACCAACTTCCCCAAAATACAACTAAACATATTTCATATATTATACACCAAATTTTTGAGAACCAAGTGGCTAAACAAGTCTTAAATGACTCAAAAATAGACTCCAAATCCCAAGTTCCTTCCTAAACACATTCTTTTAGAATTTCACCTATCAAATCCCAAATTAGATTGTAAACTAACCCAAGACTCTCCTTTTTCACTACTTCAAAATTAACAAACAATTTCTAACCAAGTATAATCTCAAACACAACAACTTAAGTGGTCAAAACAAATAACATTCAATACAAGTTCACAATAATACTTTTTTAATTTCAAATAACGTGCATTTACATCAATATCAAGTAAGTCACACCACCACATCATGGGTTTTTTAACAAGTTACATATCCTAACTTCATAACTCAATCAATTGTCCTAATTAAAGCACATCAGTTCAAATTTAACGAATCTTCTTAAGCCTTATAAATAAACATAAGAGATAAAAAAACTACTTTAGCAGCTCAAAGAACTCAATTTGCACCTGCATACCACAAAATCATGATTAGGGTACATGGTTAGAACCACTGATTAACATAGAACATACTAGAAGGCTAGGAAGGCGCATGCGACAAAATAGACTCACATGCATGGAGGAAATGTACAACTCAAGAAAAGAGTAAAAACTAACTTACTCTGTTTTGAAAAAACTGATCAGATAGAATGGAAGACTTTATTGTCATGATCACATAAACACTTCCTGATTTTTCAAGATATAATTCGAGGATTAGAACTTGAAGAGAAAAAGAAAAAAATACTTAAAAAACAATATAAGTTACTACAAAAATAATTATTAATGTTGATTAGAAAAAGAAAATCAATTTAAAAATGTACTTTTTTTATGATTATTCATATATAATATATGTGAAAAACTCCTCTTAAATTAGATTTAAAAATTTTAATTTATCAATAGAATTTCATTATTATAGACGAATATGTAATTCAATTTTTTTTTCTTGTAGTGAACATATTAATTCTGGTCAAGTCTAATGAGGTTGAATCATATTATGCATTTTCTTAATGACTTTTAGCAAAAGTTTCCTTTTACTTTTGTTGTCTTACGTTTGAACTTTCTTTCGCAGCTTAAAAGGTGATAAGATTCAAGAACAGACTCTTTTCATATAAAAAAAAAAAGTATGGTGAAGAGGATATTCCACTTTTTAACGAACTCATTTTTTTTGTTATTTCTCCCTTTACTTGATAAAAATCCTTGCTTTTTATGTCACATAATTAACCGATACAATTTTTTGCCATTTATATTTACATAAATCTTAGAATAATGTAATTTAACAAAAATAATTGACATAAAATATTTATTTTGCACCAGTAATTTTGCATTTGCAACTAACAGCTTTAAATTCAACGCACCACTTGTTAAATTTTTAGTCAACCAAACATATATATATATATGGTATACAGTCCGAGAAGATTTTTGATGCACTAGCACGGATCATAAACTCACTTGCTGCATGTCATACACATCCAACAGATATTCTCTCAGATTCTTCACTAACTCATCCATGTTCATTCTGCATTCCTCATCCATCTGCATATAATAACACAACATTCGAGATCATGCATTTGCATGATTAATATAAGATAATGATATTTAAATAATATTTTTTTTACAACATTTAAATATTATTTACGTATCATTCTATAATTGGTCCATTATGATTAGTATTATTGACTGTGAAATAACCAATCAGAGAACAACACGATGTTCAAATGTCTTAAAAAAATATTATCATTAAACATAAGGGTGCATGAAAGGTGTTTGATATATGTACCTGAGCAATGATGTGGATTATAAGAGTACAAGTGCCAAATGGTAATACACTGCTACTGGTTGGAGAAAGATGCAGCTTTTCAAGAAAGGCCAGTATGTTGCAGACTATGTCCTTTTGCTTCTCACAATGGATTCCAATCAGTATTTCCTCATCTAGGACTCTTGCTTCAACCTCAAACAGTGATTCTTTGTTGCTTTCACTGCTATTGCTCAAGTTTTTCTTTTCGGAAACTTCACATTTTCTTACCAATGTTGATGAATGATGTACTACTCTTTTCTCACTGTTTTTATTTTCCAACTCTTTCACTCTCTCTTGAAGTTGTCTTGTGTAATTCACTGCTTCACGGAGTACGTAAGCCTTGTCCATCTGTAAAGTTACACACCAAATCTTACCGTTAATACAAACTAACAATTTTTATTAGATATTATATTATATTATATTATATTTTTTTACAAAAACAACAATAATGCATTTCGGATTTTAATTATAATATATAGTATTACATAGTGGACCATGAAATCTTTCTTTAAATATTTTCTTCCTGTGTGATGATAAGTTTACTCGTGTCATCTTTTGAATAAAATAATATTTCCCACGTGTATTGATAATAATAGTTAAAGTGGATCCCCAACTGCCCTATTATGCCCAATAATTAGTGTAAATTATAAATGAATAATTGCAAAATTAAAATTAAAAAGACATTGACAAAATAACGTTGGGACAACCTGTTGAAAAGGTATTCCATACCTAATATTAGCATGAGCGAAAAGCACGACAATTATTTGGAAAGAACAATAAAAAAACCTTTTTATTTTGTTTTATTAATCCAAAAGTTAATTGATAGTACATGATTATCCTTTTAATATTAGATAGTAACACATGTGAGTTTATGTACGTGTTAATATTAATTTTTCCATTCAAAAGGACGTGTTGAAGATATAAAAGAATATATCAAACTATTTCATCACATATTTTATCAATTTATATTACTTCAATAAAGCTAGTTTAATTCCTGCAGAAAGAATAAAAATTATCTTACTATTTTCTTATTAATATAACAACTAGACTTTGTATCAAATGAGTTGACTCGAAAAGTAACACAACAAAATAGGTCAATCACACACACTCTCTATATATATATACTCTCTATCTATATCTCTCTCTCTCTCTCTCTCTCTCTCTCTCTCTATATATATATATATATATATATATATATATATATATATATAAATCAAAGAAAATGCATGATGAAACTAAGTTAATTTCTTAAAAAGGATTAAAAGAAGATATTTCTAACCAACACTGGTTGGCAAAAAAAAAAAAAACAGAATTATTTATTAAAAAATGCATATAAAAATCCATAAACATATTTTTAATATGCATTTCAATGAAAGAAAATCATTTTGAATTTTTATATAATACTGAATGTTGAAGATATAGAACTGACCCTCTTGAGTCCAGGAATGGTGGCTGAAAGTGCTATGATGCTCCCTGTGAGTTCCTGTCTCCTTTTCCTCTCAGCAATGATGTGATGCTGTGTCTCACGAGACCTTCTAACCCTCTTTCTTGGCTGAGCCATGGCCGGTTCAAACTGAGATCCATCTTTCACCATAGCACCACCCCTTTTACTGCAAGATCCCTTCAGTGATGAACCAAGCTTTGCAGAAGGCTTAGCTTTTGCGATTGGCTCAGCAGTTGAAGTATCAAAAGAGAGAAGGTATGCTGATGATGATGATGGTGGTGATGTTTTCAAGGACTTGATGGAGTTGGAACTGTAGCTTTTCTGCAGAGTTTCACCAATTGCCTCATCAAATGACACACTGCTGTTGCTGGGACTGTTATTCTCTCCTTCAGGTGACAAATTCTGTGGCTCCTCAAGGATCTCTCTCAGGAACTGTTCCTCATCAAATGCATCATAGTCTTCCATTTCCTGCGACAACTATGAACAAAAAGTTCTGACTTTTTCCCTGGTTTGTTCATGGATATATAGCAGAATGCATACTGAAAAACCCAGAAATTGAAACTAAATGTAGTTGAAGGAGGCTTTACCAGATCGGAAATCCAGTTCTCCAATGAATCCTCCATGTTTTATGGATCTGAGAACTCCTTTTGTGTGAACCTCTGTGTTTCTGTGAAGCTGAGATAGCAGCACTTGCAACTTCTGTATCAGATTGCTGTGACTGTGTTGGAACAAGGTTCAGCTTTTATATATACTAATTCTATTATAAGATGATTTTTTATTTTTTATTTTTTATTTTTTATTTTTATTTTTCTCACACCTTTCATGCGATTATTATGTATTGAGAAATTAATACTCGTTCCAAGCATACTCCAGTTGACTACAAACAAGTTGTGTATTTTATTATATTATTTAGATGGTTTTTTATGACAGGTGGTGTAAAACAAATCCATTGAGTCAAAAATGTAATATTTTATAAAAGATTTATTCTTAAAATAAAAAATTCCTATTTTAGTAATTATATTAAATTTTTAAGTTGTAAAACTTTAAAATGGTAATACAATTTTATAAAAGTGTGAATCAAACATTATTATGAAACAATTTATATGTGCTGATTTATGTAGAGGTAATGTGACGTCATATAAAATAAATCCTTGTAAATTTCTCTCAGTAGTAAAATTATTTATTGGTTTTATAGGTGACTATAATGCAAATATTTTATTATCTTTATACAGTATCTTGCATTAGTCATCATTAACATACGTAACTATTTTTATCATTCTCATAATCAGAATTGCAAAACCTAATAAAATTAAGAAGTCATTTCAAACTCATCTTTTTTTACCAGAATCGCGAAACTCAGTTTGTGTAGTCATGGAGATCACCATAACAAGAAACCACAAATCCATCATCCACCTTCACCCAAACCACTGAAACACAATAATCCAAGTCGTGAAGCTCGAACCCAACCTCTAAAAAACCCGATTCGTGCATCCTAGTTCAATCTTTGAATAGTACTGCTGTGAAATCATGCCTCCAAATTGTAATTCGCCACAACCATCTTCTCACCGCAACAGAACTCCTAAATCGCGCAACCATGTAACCCTAGGACATGAGTTCTCCATCATGCATCTCCGTAGCATAACCACCATCATCAATCTTCCTACATACGCAATCCAGAATTGTGCAACCATCTTCTCCAAGAAACCCTCACATCTTCTCCTTTTGCAACCAGAAGCCATACAAAACATAGAATACCCTTCATCTTGTACATCAGACATGCAAAAAAACCCAAGCTACAGAACCAGAAAATCCTCAATCTACATCATGAGTTGTAGCGTCGTGAGCATTCACACTGATCAATAACGAGCCAAATTGTACTACCATCATGAGTTACCTGCACAAAAACCATATTCAAACCACCAAATGAAACCCATAAACCTAAATTGAAACTCTACCTAGACACGAAAGTCACATGCAACAATGCCTCCATCTTCCCTTACAAATTCTATAATAATTTGTCACTTCATTTAAAACATCATCATGTCATGTCAATATCTATTTAATGTTGTTGGCCTAATTTAACAATAAAGATTTAATTGAAACAATTTTATAAAAAATAAAGAACTCAATTGAAACGAAAAAAATTAAAAATTTATTTGAGATTAAAAAAAAATTGTAAATCATCAAACCTTATGTTTATTATAGTTTTGGTTTGGTTTCATGTTTTTTTTTTTTTTAATTTCTTTGTTGTCTCATTTCTATGAAATATTGATATGGTGAAATACGATTTACGGAGATTAAACTATATACAATAAAATTTTATTGAATGTTTAGTATGGTTTTATATATAAAAAAATTATTATATTCTTTTATGTATTTTAACTTTTTTTTTTGGCTATTGCAATCTAATAACTTTAAATGTTACTTTATTATTTTTATTTATTTTCAATCAAATCTCTTTAAAAGTTATTTTTTTATTTATTTTCATCCCATGTATTTAATAAAGAAAACATTATAGTAATAATGAAAATTACATGAAATTTCACGTGTCAAACATTTCAATAATTTTTCTTTTCATTTTTAAATCAATGACGCCTCACTTATTATATATTTTCTTTTTAAATATTGTCCACTATTTTCTCATAATCACGATGATGATATTTTTATATAGTCTGACATCATTATAATAAAACACAATTAATATAAAATTTATAAAATACTTTTCATTATTTTTCAATTAAATTAGTCATTGTGCCTCTTTTGTCTTTTTCTCACTTTATTATTGCACTATGTTATATAGATTTTAGGTATGGACAATCTAGTATATGAGCTAATCAGTGATGAGAATACATTATTAATCGCCAAAAATGAAACTTGTTGGATCCAAGACTCAGACCACTATGACAATTATTGTGTGCAAAGTGCCAAAAAGTAGCTTATTTAATTTCTCATCGGAAATGAGTGAAGCTTTATTTTATTTTACTTTTAACTAAGTTTGTTAAAGTTCTAGCATGATTGTGAAATATATATATATATATATATATATATATATATATATATATATATATATATATATATTCACTATTACAAAACCCATACTTATATATAAGAAAAACATCATAAATGATAAAAAAAAATAGCGTTAGTCATTTAGAAATAATAAAATTCAATTATTTTAATATAAATAGTGTGTTATAAACTAATTTTATTATTTTAAAATACATTGTTTTTGTAGAAATTATTTTTTTAAAGTTTTTTCACTTTTTTCTAAAAGTTTTAGATTTCTGTTTATTTGGTTGAATATTATAGATCTTCTGAGATTCTTACGGTGAGATTTTCAAGTTTAATAGATCAATTTTTTAATAAAGTAAATTGGTTTTTCTCTTCTTTCTTTGGTCACTTTCGTATTCCTTTCATGTTAGCTCTTTTTGTCTTTCATGTAGTGTTTTATTATTTTATAAGACCATCTGAGAATAATGGTTTCTGATGATCGATTTTATAAAATTAGTGAACAAGGCCTATGATCCAAAAGATCCAAAATATCTGCTAGAAAAGTGATTTTTTTTTAATGAATTAAAATGTTGGCAACAACACTTACGAGACTTGGGGGACAGTAACAACTTCTAAATCAAAATATTTTGCAATATTATATTTAAAACTTATAACAATCCTCCACATATTGCAAAATATATAAAACGAAAGAGAAAAGAATTTATTTTGGGTTTCACAAGATGTAATGCATCAAAATTGGTATAACAAGCTATATGAACCAGTCTTAGATCAAGAAACTTAACACACAGTGTAGTTGGTATAGTAAGCTATATGAACCAAAGACACTTCAGTGTGTTAGAGGTTTATCAATCACATTACACCCCCCACGATCCTTGCTGTTATTGTTGTGATGCGCTTACTAGGTCATGCGCGTGCCCGGTATTCATGAGTGCTCTAGAGGTCATGCCAAGATCTCATGTAAACGGCCCCACTTGACACTCATATAGGTGATTAGTGTATGCTGCAAATCATACACCACCCATAAGGAATATAAAGATCAATAAAAACTTTTATTAATTACAAAGTTTAATCTCTCAATAATATAGTCTTTGGCACTTTCACACACACCATAGGAATGGACATATTTGATTTAAAATCAAATTAGTGCTATTAGAACTAACAAGTGACTTGTTTTTACCCATATGAACCTTATCCATGGGATCTCCAATCACAAAGGTTGGGTTACCATCACTTGTTTGTTTCAGTGGTTTAAGTCACATTCCCCTCGATGTTTCTAAGATCCTATTTCTTCCTAAAGGTTTTGTCAGACTCACATAGTCAATGGAAATAGTTCCATTCTTTAGCAGTTGCTTCACCAAATTGTATATGTCTCAATTGTATATGTCTATTCTTTCCATTGTAATTCTTCTTTTTAGCTATAGCTATTGTCGATTGGCAATCACAGTGTATTGACACTAATGGGGTTGGTTTCATTTCTAGTGGAATGTTTGCTAAGAAGTTTTTCAACCACCCAGCCTCACTACCAACCAGTGACAATCTCATATTCCATTGTTGATATTACAATAATTGTTTGTTTGGTTGATCTCCATGTAATCGCACTACCCTCAAGTGTGAGTACATAACCACTGATGGATTTTGTCTCATCTGAATAAGAGGTCCAATTAACATCATTGTACCCTTCAAATACAGTGGAAAATCCACTATATTCAATGGCATAATTCATTGAACCTCTTAAGTATGTCATAAGCCTAGAAAATGCATCCCAATGTTCTTGATTTGGACATTGAGTGTACCTACTCAGTCTACCTACTGCATAAGAAATATTAGGTAAAAAAACTCATCAAGTGCAGTAAGCTCCCAATTATCTGGGCATACTAAGGCTGAGATAATGATTCTCCTTTATTTTTCATTAATTTAGAGTTAGTATCATAAGGGGTACTCACGGGTTTGAAATCATAATACCCAAACTTCTTAAGAAGTTTCTCAATGTATTTTTCTTGGAATAATCATATACTATATCCCTTCCTTATGATTTTAATACCTAAAATTACATTGGTTTCATCCATGTCTTTCATTGCAAAGTTCAATCCAATAAAAAGTTTAGTTCTAGCGACAATTTCATTGCATGTACCAAAAATTAACATGTAATTCAAATACAAACATATAATGACACAATCACCATTTTCAAATTTATAGTACACACATTTATCAACATCATTAAGCGAAAAACCAAATTTATTTTCTTTGAGTAATTAAATAACATTACCTACACTCATGAAATAGCTTTCCAATCTGTTAATCCAAGAAACGGTTGTTATAAATTCCAACAGCTTAACTAATAACCAATCTATATTACTGAACCGTTTCCATAAAAATGACATCCAGACCCAAATATAGCAGCTTTCAATATGTATCTAAATGGTCATAACGATGTACCCTAATCATGTTTTTGTGGTTCATAGGAGTATATAGGGATTCCTGTGCATTTGGAGTTGTTTTAAGCTTCTTAAAGTTGTTAGCAAAACTATGAAATATAAAAGTATTGATGATACCCAAATCAAGTTTCAAGTGCTCACTTTGCAAGAAGACTGGTTTTACATATTAAAGCTTTTGCAAGAGGGGATGTATTTTGAAGCCATGACCTTGGACCTGCAATGTTTATTTTGTGGACTACCTTTGGACTTTTATTTTGTTGACTATTACTCTTATGTATTTAGTTTGTACATGTATTTGTTTTTTCAAACATTAGGCCTCTATTAAATTATATTATCGGCTTCATTTTGATGTAATCATTAATTACCATTGATGGAGATCCCTTTTTATTTAGTACACAATAAAATATGAATTATTTGTGGTTAAACACAAATTTATATTTACCTTTAACATATTCTTAAACCCTATTCAAATTATTTCATTAATTAAAATGCATTACATCAAATACATTAATATTATAATTACATTACATACCCAGACAACAAATACATCAAGTACGTTAATATTACAATTACGTAATTACATTACATCAACTTTTTTTACAACAAAACATGGAAGATTCATATATTACAATTACAATAAAAACACATACAATAAACATCATCCCCATTAACACCTTTAACCATTTTTCCAACATAAAAAAAAAATTCTCTAAATTTGATATTTTCATCTTTTCAGCATCCCTTTCTTCCATCTTTAAGACAATGTCAATCATTTCATTATTTTTCAGACTTTCATGATCCATTTCTTCTATCTTCGCGACAGTTCTAGCCATTTCTTTATTTTTTGGACTTTTTTCAATTCCTTGTTCACTGTACCATTGAAAATAATTGCAGCCAACCAAATCTTCACTCTCACTCTGTTGAACAACACAACAAAAACACGCTTCAAAACACACTTCTAGTCCTTGTTGACCACAAAAATAAAAAACAACGATTTTTGTTTTCATAAATCTTACTTTGAAGTTAGGACAACTCCAAAACTTTTTTCACTTATTCTTAGGAGTTCTTGCAGCTTGAAACATTGCATTCTCACCATAGTAGCAAATGTGTTTTATATCCAACCTCCTTGTGGCGTCATTATTATGTTTCATCCCCAACTATTGCATGTGCAAAATTAACAAGAACGAGACTGAGACACGCCTCACCTAAACAATGTTTGAAGCCTTCTACAACCTCTACTTTTACAAACTCAACCTCTTATTAAAAGTCAAAACTTTAAATATTAGGGAAAACAAACTAATCACTTAAAACGGAATGAGTGAACACTTTAGACATTGAAATTATTCAATAAAATGACATTTCATTAACTAAATATTACAGTTCACATGTCTTGATATCATTTATGTCAAGTTAACAAAAATAACTTATTTGTTACACATTTTTAAAAATAAAGACCCAATTAAAATTAGTTAAAATTTAAGGACTGAATTGAAATTTTAATACAAATATAATAATCATCCAAAAGTTTTTACCTATGATTAATAAAATAAAATAAAAAAACTCAAATATCACGACCTTCCATTAATAAACATTGATCACGTCACATTCATTATACTTTGCTAGTTTTCAATTATAGTTATAAGCATACACCAAATAGTTTTTGTCACACATAAAAAAAAGTATTTATAAGTTTACAATAAAATAACAATTTTTAAAACATCCAACTATTGTAATTTGGTAATTTGTCAAAGGTGAATGATTAATAAATTATTAGGTTTATAAAAAAGAGATTGAGATTTATTGAGAAGATATATCACTAATAAAATTTGAATCCAATACATAAAAGATTAACATCATAAAAAATTTTAAAACAATAAATTAATGAGTTTTCATCTTTTATATATGGTGTTCAATTAATATAAAACTTATATGCACGCTTAAAATTCTAACATAAATATTATTAATTAATATCCACAAATTATGAAAACTTCCACCATATAAATATACATTCAAATGTTTTTAAATGTAGACAACTCTAATTCCAACAAAGAATTGTTTTGTATAAGAGGTTTATCATTCACGTTAATTATTTGAGATGATAGTGTTTATTTAGATTAAATATTAGATTATTTTATAGAAAATTTTGAGAAAAATGAAATTAAATGTGAAACTATAAGAAAATAAATTATTTATGGTGATTATTTGATGAATTATTAATTTACTTTTATGTACAAAGATTGATTTTGAAATGAATTTTAACAATTTTTTCAATTATTATTGACAATGAATGAACAATACCTTTAAATCATTATTAATTTTTAAGAAATATTTTATTTTCATTTCCTCAACTAAATATTTTTCAATCAAATAATATGTATATTTAAAAAAATCCATCTAATAAAATTTTTAATATTATATTAAAAAATAATTTATCAACTTTTATTAATTTAGTAAAATCAATCAATGTTATAATCAAATCTATTTTTTTCATTAAATTACATTATTTTACGTTTCCTTAATTTTAAATCAACCATTCACTCTTCACAGATATTATGTATAAAATTTCCACGAACGTGATCATGTTAAAATAGACTTACTAAACCATAGTTGAGAGTTGTATTTTGAATCTTCTATTAATATATATAAAAGTATTAGATAATACTGATAATTTTTAACATATTTTTTTTAGAGAAAAATTAGTTTTAACATGTTAAATGTTATTAACAAAATTTTAAATTTTTATTTCGTAACTAGCATAATTGCAATATTTAGGTTGATAGGACAGTACATAAACATCTAAAAATAATTTTAATTTTTGCTTTGGGTGGGAATACTTTGTGTCTGCATCAAATCATAACCATAATCACAATAGTCAAACTCTACAAATTTTAATCATGAAATTAGGTAGTAAATTAGAATAATCGTACGATAATAAGACATATTTGAAAACGTTTATATTGAGTGATAGTAAAATAAATAAAAAAAAAAAGCAAAAGAAACAAAAGACAAAAAGATAAGGAAAAATATATTAAATATAACAAGCTACGTACATGCTATATTTAGAGTATAACATGATAGCATCACCAAAATATTTTTAGAAACATTTTTTAGACATGAATTGGACGAAACATGACAAACCGGCAAATGTAATAGAAAAGGAAATAAGCACATAAAAAAGAATAAAGTCAGAGACAGAGAAAAGAGAAAAAAGAAAAAAAAAAACTAAATAGTGTAAAAAGACAAAAATGGTACGTTGCAGAAAAATACAGCCTTGCAGGTGTACAACGATATTGATGTCTCATGCTACAAGACAAGTTTTTCAACACATAGGAAATAAATTATTTAAAATATGAAAAACACAGTTCTACCATATGATTGGAACGGTCATAAAGTCATTTGTTGATTAACCAACGGTTAAGGATGAACACTATCAGCGAAAGTTCCTAATTAGATCTTTTTACAAAAATTAAAATAAGTAATAGAAATGTCAAAACGGGTAGCCCGGCTCGACCGGTCTGGCTTACCACGGGTTGGTTACTTAGTGAGTCAATCCAATTCAGTTTGTTTATTAGCGAATAAAAAAATTTGAACCCGGCCCAACCCACCACGGATTGGTGGGTAATTGGGTTGGCTCACTGACTCACTTAATTACAATTTTTTTTAAATAAAAAAATTACAAACTTTCTATAATTCAAACTTAAACAAATTTCACTCCCAAATTTCACTTCCAATGTAATATTTAATTAATTTTAAAAATAGAGAACCTAAATAATTTTTTCAAACAAAAAATAATAATAAATGTTTTTTTATAAAATTAAAATTAAATTTTAATAAAATAAAATTAGGTAGGTGGGTTGGTGGGCCAATCCGGCCCACCACGGGTTCAACCCGCATGAGCCGGGTTTAAATGAGCCGAGTTTAAATGAGCCGGATTGAAATCTGACCCGCATAAGAAAATACAATTTTTTCAAACCCAACCAAACACAAACCCATGGTAGGCCGGGTTACCCGCAGATTGTGATCCATTTTGACAGCTTTACTAAGTAATGACTAAAGTTATTGGACTGGGATTATTATCAAGATTTTGTTAATCCCAAATTATTGAAAGAAATTATAAATATAAATCAAAGATAAAAGATAGATGATTTGTATTTATTACACATTTATTATTATTTTATTAAACTCTAATACAGAGAGTCAACTGAATTAAACCTTAAAATACCTTTAACAGGTAGATAAAAGGAGAACAAAGAGGATAAAGAACAAACGGACAGTCATAAAAAAAATCTGTAAATATTTAAAGGGACTTGATCTTACTAATATATATATATATATATATATATATATNATATATATATATATATATATATATATATATATATATATAAACACATGTTACTACCTGATGGACATTTATCCCACCAAGATCAAAGAGAAACATATGAAAAGCAAGACTGGAATAAATCGTTATATCTATAACCTTAATTTCTTATTAGACCCTAAAATACTTTTAGGATATCCTAAAAACAATAATTTGCATGATCAATAATATTCAAAATATAATTTTCAAATCATATATTTATCTTAGTGAAACGTGTGTGGTCCTACATTCTTGTGTAGAAGATGGTTTAAACCTATTCTTATAATTTAACTTAGTTTATAGAAGACGATGAGATTAATAATGGTATAAAGTTTTACATACCATGTAACATTTTTTTTTCTTTTTAATAAAAGGTGCATGTTATTCATTACAATACTATATATTTAAAAAAAAAAGGATTTTAGGGATATTTTGTTTAAAATAATTGAATATTCTTTTTTTTTCAGCATAAATCATGATTTTGAAGACGTGATCAGTGCATTGTTTTGAGCCAAGAAATTTTAGGAGCAATAAATGTTTTGACGATCATGTTCACTGCTTTTCCTGCATATATTTGGGCTACCACGTGCTTTCATCAGTCATTCATGCTTCAATAAAAAATGCACTTCACAGCTTCTTCTTTTTTTCTTTCTTGTTTGGCCTTGGTCGGCAATAATTGCGGTTGGTAGGATTTTTAAATTATAAATAACCTGTTGAAAAGAAAAAACACACACCATAAACATTTTAATTAATGAATAAAAAACTATAATACAGGATTTTTGTTTCAATTGAAAATTTCTACGTACATAACATCACAATATGCTTCACGACTTATGTCTAAACACAAATAAAAATAATAAAAATATGTTACATTCTAAAAAGTGAGAATAATAAATAAATATGCCAATTTTAGTAGGTTTATTTATTTTCATTATGAAAAAAGTAATGGAAACTAATATGTTAGTCAGTACTTATTAAATACTTAAAAATAAATTTTCAGGTGCTTTTAATGTTTTGAATGATTTTTTATCTTTTGATTTGTTTATATACATGAATTATATACATAAAAAAAGAGAGAGAGATGGAAAAAAACCAAATCAAATATTAAACTTACTTTGTATAGAAAAATAACCAGGGAAATTAACAAATATTATTAAAATATAAGAAAGGAATAAATATAAAAAAAATATGCTACCATATCTTCAAAATATTATTTCGAGTAGCATCTAAAAAAATTTTAGAAGCAAAAAAAAACTTATTTATTGCTAATTAAACTAAACAAACTTTTAGATAGTAAAGAAATATAAACTTAAAAGTCTGTAATACATTCATCATATTTCAGAGATTTAGCAGGGCTAAAAAAAGTCTACAGTAGAAATTGTAGTCCTTCAAAAAACCAGTACCAATTTTCATTGACAAATTCCTCTCTGAACAATTCACATTATTCTAAACAACCAGTTCCTTCACTCCAATTCAAAAGAGAAAAAGGAAAAGATGACAAACACCAGATTCCAGAAACATCCAGTGAAAGTAAGGGCAGGGTTCAAGGTTGCAGTGATGCTCAAAAGTTCAACAAGAAGACAAATAGGAAAAAAAGACATATTAGTTAACCAGCCATGGGATGATTGGCAATATACTCAATAGCAAGATTACAGGAGTCAATTTTATCAGCTTCCTTGTCTGGGATCTCTAACTTGAACTCCTCTTCCAGAGCCATTACAATTTCCACATTGTCCAAGCTATCCAAACCCAGATCCTTCTGAAAATGGACATCTGGAGTCACCTGAGGAGCAGAAGAAACCAGTAAACACAAGAACATTTCATTAGCAATGCTCACAGTTTTAACCAGATGTGCATCACCAAAATTGCAACATGGAACAACACTAGGTGCAATCAAATTATAGAAAATTTTAGCAGTTTTGTTACAAAGAGCAGGTGGTTGGAGATCCCACATCCACATCAATTAAGAATAAGACGAATTTATACTATATAAATATATGCAAATCTCATCAAGCTAATTTTGTAGTGTTAAGTTCAGTTTAAAGTCCACTTCTTAACAAATTCAAGATAAAGAAATCTAAGGCCTTTGAGATCAACTAATAGTGAAACCTGTACATTTCAAGAGTGGGCTGACTGAGCAAAAGTGTAGTTGCTTCCACCCCAGATTTTATCTAAAAGAGTGAGTACAAAAAGAACCAAGAGATATTTAACCATAACTATGCATTTGTTGTATTGATGGTAATCCCCGAGGAACCAAAAAATTTTGAATAAAAGTTAATAGATAAAAGTCTACGAGAAACGGGAAATAAAGACCACAACCATATCCAGTTTTACATATTTCAGATGCAATGTCTTCCCTAGAGCTGAAAACTGAATGCAGGAATCAGGAAAAAAATTGAGGAAATACTTAATCTGATCCTAAAAAATTGAGATATTAATACATAAGTTGCTGAAATTTATTTCATGCAAACGAGTCCCTGAAATTTTTTCTATCTTGCATTTAAGTCAAAGGTTCAAAAAGTTGTCAACTTGACCCATAGTTCATGAGTCAGTTCTAGCTCATCCTTGAAAAAGACCTTTTTAGGAAGCCTCCTCAAGTAAGGACCAAAAAAAAACCCAATCCCTTCTCAAGTGGACTAAGATCAAGGTTAAGGTGGGTTTGGTCCTATACAAGACTTTACTTAACTCTTAAAAACAATATCATTATGTTAGTCTAATTAAAATGTTTGTATATAATTCTTTGACAAATTAAAAACACTTAAATTTGCGACAAATTAAGAATTAATTGTATTTTTTCTTGTATTCAAAATAAATATTTTTTCTAAATAGAAGGCATATGGATAGATCCTGAATTACAGGACTTTTGTAGATATTTTGATCCTGTAGACTTTTTTAATGGGAAGTTTTTTGGTCCTGTAAATTTTTCTCGCCTGTTAGGGCCAAACCCTGTAAGGAGGGTCAAATTAAGTCCTTCTAACTCTCAAAATATAAAATTCATAATTTAATTCCATACAACCACTCCATATTAGTGAAAATCAAGGAAGCAAGCAAAATCCCAAAGAAGCCTAAATCAATTACAGATAAAAGTTTCATTCTATATAATCCTTCCACGTTAGCAAAAATCAAACATAGTGGATGAACCAACAATAGCCACCAAATGAAATCTAAAGCCATAAACTTTATCTCCATCAACCAATGTAGCCAATAACCTCCGATCCAAACAAAACCTCACACTTCCAATACAACATCTCAATAAGCCCATGCTATTCTTCCTCCACCACCACTAGCAACAAAAACACAAATTATCTGAGACCCTAGCTCATAAATATCTACCATTACTACCCACCAAACCACACCCATAGTCCGATATCTCCAAAATACAATACTTATATGAAATCGGGCATTTACTTAAGAATCCATTGAAGTGAATCAAAAGTGTATTACACAGTTCATATTTAGTTACACCTTATCTTCATCTCTCTCTCATCTCCCACCAAGTTGGTTTGAGGAAAGCTTAACCAGCCCCCTAGCCCTCCCTCACACACACAAAGCAAGTAAAGAGTGAAGAGTCTTAATACTGAAAAGAAAATCAACAGGGAATATTATTTATATAAACATGCATGCATCATTCCGATCATTAGACTGAATTATAATTTCATAATTTGCTTTGTCTATGAGAATTATTATTTTTAACTCTATTAAGGGGGAGAGAGTTACCTAGAATTCGGATAAAAACAAGACAGAATACAAAAAAAAAAGGAAAAACAGAAAGAAAATAAATGCTTCAAAGCAAGGGGACAGTCTTCCAAACTCCAATCCGTCACTCCTTGGCACATCAAACTCTAAATGCCTTCATAAAAATGAAAGCCTTTATTATTTTATTTTTCACCTTTTGCTCCGGAATATGTGCTATGTAAACAATAAAAAATGCAAACTCAAAATCTTACTGAAATTGTCAGAATCTTGTTACCTGAATCTTGTTATCAGAAATTATGCTTCATTAAAGGAATCTTGTTATCTGAATAAATATTTTGATAAAAAACAAAAATAACATAGAAGCCAAATATCATACTAGGTAAGGTCTGACACACAACACATAGAGAACAATTCCCCTCATCCAAACCTTCCCCCACTTCTTAGTGATATGAGTCCTGTGGACCAGGCCACCAATTTAGGAAGATATTGACAGAAATCGTAATCAAATACAGTATAGAAGAAAGTTTGAGTCACACCATGCCCTAGTCCCCTATAGTTTTTTTGATAAAACATCACTCTCAGAAGAATGAACAGCTAAAAACAATAACAGAATTTTCTCTTTTACATAAATTCCCTCACTAAATATTTGAACCATTCCCCACTAGTGATGTGGACATCATTGACCAGGCTAAAGCTCTTAATTACCATGAAGCTCAGACCCATAACTAGATGGAAGCCCAAGACCCAAAACAAGGTATTGGAGGGCCCATGATCACAAATAAAGGATTTTTCGAGGCATGTAAGTCACTGTCCTTTAGGACTTATCCGCAGTGTATTACGCAAGTCTCCAGGATACAATAGGAACTTCTCAGAATTTTTTAGGATCTCAGAACTAACCAGAATCTCTAAAAAGAATAAAAATAAACCCAGAATATTTTTAGGAAAAGAAGAAAAAAAAAGAATGAAATTAATAGAAAAGAGAATTAGAGAAGGGTGGTTTTGATGATGTTTTCAAAATGGAAGAAAGGCTCTATTTACAGAGCTAGAAAAGGAGTGATCCAAGGAAAAGATCTTGCAGAAGAAGCTTCCCGAAACCGTGCCTTGCGAATGAGTGAAACCACTCTTTGGACGTGGATAATCCTGAGCGTGACTTTCGGATGAGTGGTATTGACCACTTAAAGTTGCAACATTCAACCTTTCTTACGAAACGTGAATATCTAAGTTGGTTTAGTTGTTCACGTTCTGCAAGGAACATTGAACGTTGCAACTTCAAGTGGTAAATACCACTCATCCAAAAGTCACACTCAGGATTATCCACGTCATCCGCAAGGCACATGAAGCTTCTTCTGCAAGATCTTTTCCTTGGATCACTCCTTTTCTAGCTCTATAAATAGAGCCTTTCTTCTATTTTGAAAACATCTTAGTTCACGTTCCGCAAGGAACATTGAAAGTTGCAACTTCAAATGGTAAATACCACTCATCCAAAAGTCACGCTCAGGATTATCCACATTCAAAGAGTGGTTTCACTCATCCGCAAGGCACATGAAGCTTCTTCCGCAAGATCTTTTCCTTGGATCACTCCTTTTCTAGCTCTATAAATAGAGCCTTTCTTCCATTTTGAAAACATCATCAAAGCCACTCTTCTCTAATTAATGTCATTCTTTTTTTTTTCTTCTTTTCCTAAAAATATTCTAGGTTTATTTTTATTCTCTTTTTAGAAATCCTGACTAGTTCTAAGATCCTCAGAAATTTTGAAAAGTTCCTATTGCATCTTGGAGAACTTGCAGGATACATCACAGATAGTGATCTACATGTCTCGAGAAATCCTTTGTTCATGATGTTTATTTTTTCATTGTCAGCTTTTACAACAATTGGTCCACAACAATTGGTCGCCGAAAGTTTGCAAAAGATGATGACTAATCTAATGAATGTGCCATTACATGATGGAACAAAACAAGTGGAGAACCACATGAGGGAGGTGCTACTCACATGTACTGTTTGCTTAGAATGAGAATAGAATGGCTATTGGTTACTCGGAACAAAAGATTTAGAAACTTAGTTAGGTTGTTTTTTCTTCTGTAAAAGAGGTATAAATAATTTGGAAATGAATGGAATATACAAAATGTTTAGTTATAATTTAAGGTGAGAGAAACTCTCTGTTAGGGTTCTTCCCTGAACATTTCGGAAGAACCTTTTCGGGAAAATCAATAAAATAGTGATTTGTGATTTGCACTTTTCCCAAAATTAAGACTACCAAAAGTAACCGTATGATTACTGAACTAAATTTCCTGACTATGGGAAAATCCATATAGCAAAATAAACGGATCACTATACACAGTCTCACATAATACAACAAAGCACAAAAACAAGTCAAGTAGTTACGGCAAACTTTCAAATGTTGCGAAGACTTTGTGGGCTCTATAAACAGAATAACGATTTGGAATATCTAATCCGCAATTTCACACTAACTAAGATTACAATCACAACCCGGGTTATTTATTACTGAGCTAAATTCGGGGAACATCAATTGGTTAAATCGACGGAATGACAATTTTTCAGTTTCGAATTAACCAAGACAACAAAATGAAAACACTACCCAGATAGTTACAGGTAAAAAAATGTCATATTTCAGGAAGATGCAAGACCCTTATAGCTAAATCAATCAGAATTCCCACTGACAATTTTTGAAGGCAGTTAAGAACCCAAACACCACCCAGATTCCAATTGAGCTAAATTTCCAAGTGCGGGAAAACCCTTTTGCCAAAATAAAAAAGGCCAGCGACATTCATTCCCCGTCTCCCAAACAATCGGACAACCCATTTGGTGAAATCAGCAGATCACAATTCAGAGTACCCTTTTCCCATATTTCTTATTTGGCAATAAGGATACGAAAAAGGATGGAAGAAATGAAATTAGGGAAGGAAAAGGAAGAGGGAAACCTTGGAAGGATCGACTTTGGGGAAATCTTTGACGACGGCCAGGACTCTTTGGATGACCTCCTCTTTGGAGAGATGGTCGTCGCCGTGTGATGACATGGCACGCCATGGCTGAAGTCTTGGAACGGCTTGGAGTGGCACACGAATGTGGCGGAGTACGGCGGCCCTCACTGCCATTTCTCTCTCTCTCTCCTTTCTTTTGCAAACAAGTGAAGTGACTCTACCAATAGCTTTGATGTATTTTGTAGCAAATCTAAATAACTAAACCCTGCACTACCTCTTCTCACTTCAAATCTATTTTGTATTAAAAAAATTGATATTTTAACACAAATAAATTTTTTATATTTATATAATATTTTCTTTTTTCAAAAACTACAAAAATATATTTCTTTCTAACTATTTTACCACATGTTAAATAAATGTAAAAATATGTTATACTTTACATTTCATTGTGCTGGTAAAAAGTTATACTTTATACAGTTAAAGATGAAACAGTTAATCTAACATTAAAAAATAATCTGTTTCCTCCCTTAATTTTTTTATAAAACTTATTTGCAAGACCTATAAATAATATTATATATGTGTATATAAATAATTTAATTTATGTTAGAAGATGGCCTTGACCAGTTCTGCAAAAGCTTTTATTTTCAATATAAATACATTGAATTTTAAGTTTAATCTTTAAACTTATTTAAAATAAATGGTTTTGGCTACAGTTTAGTGATATGATGTAAGCAACCGCATTAGATATAAATATCTACATCATCACTAAATAATAGGTTGTTTTGAAATCTTCTAAATTTATATAGACAAAAAAAACCATAGAAAATTTTAAATCCGAGTTAATTATAATTGAAAGCCTGTTTAAAATATTAAGAATATTTTAAGCTGCAGGCAAATATTTATTTATCCTTTGTTTTGTTTTTGGAGTGAATTTGAAGAATTGAAAAAAACAAAGATTTGAGGGAGAAGAGAGAACAAAATGGTGTTGTTTATGTTAATTATATATTATATTATAAATTTAAAATACATATTTTAATGTATTATAGAATCCTTATAATACTTTAACATAAAATAAATTTTCGAAATTGAAAATTATAATTAAATATAAAATTATTATCAAATTTTAATAAATAAAAACATATATTTTATAAAACATCATTAATATTGTATTAAACCAAATTGCCTCACAATTTAAAAACTAAAAACTCAACTGAAACTAATTAAAATTTAATAATTTAGTTAAGATTTTTTAATAAATAAAAAAATCTAGATGAAGATTTAAACCAATATGATAAATATTATTAGTTGTTTTTAAATTATCAGTTAACAATATAAGATCGATGTTAAAACGAGTAATCTAATTACATCTATCAGAAAGTCAGAGTTAACTCTACATTGTATATTTTATATTAAATGAGAGTTATTGATTCTTAAAAATTATTTTTCTCTTACTATATATAGCAAACATTAATCTGTTTGTCCCCAACGTAAAAACAGGATTTTCTGGTATAGTGATTCTATTGTCATTCTCCAAACAGCTCTTTCATAGCTTCCACTGTAACGTGCGATTGAAAATTGTCATTCCACGCCTAAACCTTTGAATCTTATTCGATTCATTTAATGACAACTTACTCTCCCATGTTCACTCATTCGTCGTACCAATGTTCCCTTTCACCCTCTTCTAATTGCTAAACCTTTCTCTCTCTTAACCTCTTCCCTTCTTCGCTGCTTCTCAACAACATGACGGGTACCTCTTTCTCCTTTTTCGATTCAAAGTCTCATACTTTATAGAAAATAATATATGGGTTTTGCTTCAATCATGATTTTCCGTTATTGGTTTCATGCTTTTTCTTCATCTAGTCTTCAAGGTCAAAGGGTATGCAGTTTTTTTCTTTTTTTTCCGTTATTGTATTTAGATTGTGCTGTTGTGATGTAATAATCTGGTTGTCATGGAATTGGGATTTCTATTATGTATGTTAATTTTCTCTTTCTCGAGTCTTTTGATTTGAGTGTTGTATTATGCATTGTTATGTCCTGAATAATGCTACATGTTTGGTATTTTAAGCTGTGTTATAGTTTTAAATAAGAAGTTTGATGATATATTTTCTGCTGCCACGATATAGAATTCTAAGACAGGGGATTGCTCGAACATAAGGTTGTTGGCTGGTAAGTGTAATGCTATGTTTTGGGGAATGCCGTGGTATATAGCTACTCTATGCTCAGGCATATTTAGACCGAATGGTTTCTGATACTTTGTAGTTATGATGTCGGTTTGAATATGTTTTATAACTGAATTATCTATGTCCAGCAAGAGGTGCCTGTATGTTTAATGGATTGCAAATCTGAGTGCACATTCATAGTGTTTGATATGATTATATATGTTTTGTTTGATAATGTCTTGGACTGTTTCAAATATGGTGATGACGTTGAAACTTGAATATTAGAATAGTATGCTATATTTGTGAGAATGGTTGTATGAATGTACGTATTCTGCTGAGTATATGTGTATTGGTGATGTTTTTGAGTTGTAGTAGTAACTTGCAAAAGTCTGAAAAGGGAAGTATAAGGGATACGCTCTATTGTATGAATGAAATGTTAGAATGTGTTGTGGGGATGAATTGAGTGCCTGAAGAATCTGTAATAAGCAAAGTATGAACTATGCCTGCTTGTTGTGAATAGAATGATACGTTTTGAAGAGTTTATGCTCTGAATCATTGTTTACTTTGTTAACTGGATTAGCCGGATGTGATGCATGTATGAGTTTGCCACACTGACCTTTGTCAAGGATGCGTTCTGATTCGTTCGATAACAGTATTAAGAGTATTCTGGTTAGTAGACAATCCTACATCAGCTAAAGCTGTATATTGTTGTATGTTTAAATTGACATGTGAGTATCATTGCATTTTGAATTTAGTCGAACTCTGCAGTGGGATATTCCGGGAACCAAATCTTGGATATAATGCTATGAAATTTTCGATTTGAAATTTGAAAATAGATTGTCTAATTAATCTGAGCATAGTATGTTAGATGAAACAAATGTTTTCCAACTGAGTCTTGCATACTGAAATGAGTTGTCTTGATAAAATGGTTCTGTGATCAAAATAAAGTAGAGTATGAATGTGCATATGTGCATTGAATTAGTTACATGATTTATATGGACATTGATATAAAATCATTCTTCGATAGGAATGGACATTGATATACCCATGTCCAACTGTTAACTTGTGTGCAGAGTGCTCTACTTATGTATTGAGTTTAAATGGGATTGTCTTTTTTTCATTTTATGTTCTAGAGGTTCTTTTGAAGTACTTCTAAAAAAAAAAAAAAAAAACTAACTACAATGTTGCATCAAATTACAGACAATGAAGAACCGATGATTGCACCTGGAACAATGTCTGAATTAGCATTTAATAAATATAAGCGATGTCAATGGTGGTTTCTTGTGGCACTCAGTATAGGCTTTCTTATCATAGGCCAATCTGCTGCTGTTATCCTTGGAAGATTTTATTATGATCAGGGTGGAAATAGTAAATGGATGGCTACTCTAGTTCAAACTGCTGCCTTCCCACTCTTGTTCATTCCATTATATACAATTCCTTCACCTGCAGAGACTTCAACTTCTGTTTCATCTTCCATCAAAGTTATTGTTTTGATATATTTTTGTCTAGGAGTCTTAATTGCTGCCGATAATATGATGTACTCCACTGGACTGTTGTACCTCTCGGCTTCTACATACTCGCTGATTTGTGCATCACAATTAGCCTTTAATGCAGTTTTCTCATATTTTATCAATGCTCAAAAGTTCACACTTTTGATTATAAACTCTACAGTGGTTCTCACTTTCTCTGCTTCTCTCCTTGCTATTAACGAGGACTCACAGGAACCATCAGGTCTTTCTCAGGGAAAGTACCTTATTGGTTTCCTATGTACCCTTGGAGCTTCTGCAGCGTACTCTCTTTTGCTTTCCCTCATGCAACTGACATTTGAGAAGGTTCTGAAGAAGGAAACTTTTTCTGTTGTTTTGGAAATGCAAATCTACACTTCTCTTGTTGCCACTGGTGCTGCTGTAATAGGCCTATTTGCAAGTGGGGAATGGCGTACTATGCATGGAGAAATGGAGAGTTTTGGGAAAGGACAGGTTGCTTATGTAATGACTTTGGTTTGGACAGCAATAGCCTGGCAGGTATGCTCTGTTGGTGTTGTTGGCTTGATCTTCCTAGTATCTTCTCTCTACTCCAACGTTATCAGCACTGTCTCTTTAGCTGTTACTCCTATTGCTGCAGTTATAGTTTTTCATGATAAGATGAATGGGGTGAAGATAATTTCTATGCTTTTGGCTCTATGGGGTTTTGCCTCTTACATCTATCAGAACTATCTTGATGATGCAAAGGCAAGACGTGCACAAGCTCACTCTCAGAATGATTCTGCTTGTTGAAAACATTGAATTTAGCCATATCTTTGTTATAGTACCTTTTTTTTTTCCTTTTTATGCTTTGATTGCTTCAGTATAGCGTTTGCTAGCTTAGATTTCATTTCTCCTCATTCTCACTGAAAGAGTGAGATAGTACAATTAAGGAGGTTTATTTGTTATTCTATAGATATAGATATTGTTCTCTCATTAAGGAAATGAAATATTATAGGTGTCAGCACTGATTGGAAGTCTCTTCCAAATATTTTTTTGATGGCTTTGTGAACTGTGATAAGTTGAAAATAATTATTGGTTATTCCATAGATTATTTCAAATTGGATATAACTTTTTCTTTGCCTTTTTCTAATTATTGATTAATTGTAATCTTTGTCAGTGTCCAACTTCTTAATCCTATCATATGCAATTGAATTGCTATATACTTATGAGTTCTCTCCTCTACTGTAACAACCACAAGCATCTGTTTATGAATCAAATCTCTTTTTAGTGATATAGCTATCATATCATACTGATAGATGATAATAAACTTTGTCCTGGTAGCTGTTAAAAATTTAGTGAGAATTTTCTAAGCAGAACTAAGAAAATCACAAATGAATGTCACTTACATTTGTGTTATAAATTATGTGATTATTAATCTTTGACCTTTTTATAAACTATCATATCTTACTTTTGTTACTGAAACGAATTAAGTGAATAATTTATTTGAGAGTGAATAGTCTGTGTTGATTTCAGTGAGTACAATTTATCCAAAATTAATTTCTTTTTTTCTTTTTTTTTTTTTTCATCTTCTTTCTTGAACACATGACATTAAGAAGACATAAATAATGCTTTCATGAAAGTTACTATGCCATATGCAAGGTTCCGATTACGTGGTAAAATATTTATAAGAAGAAAAAAAAGTTTCTTTAACAACTTGTTTTTGACAACTTTTTAATTTATGATTGATTCGTTTTAAATATTTTTTTAGAATAAATTCAAATGAGTCAATAAAATGATTGTCCAGTTGTAAAAAAATTATTAAAAAAAAATTATTAAAATATCATTGTATAAGAAACTGATGTAATTTTATATACTTTTAAGCATTTGTAAAATGTAACTTACACGAAATAAATATTTGTTAACAGAAAATAGTTCTTAATCCTACTATAATTTTTTTATTATTCATACCACATTTAATAATTTTACATCAATTAACATTCGAGGTTTAAGATAAAATAAATAAATAAATAAATAAATATATATATATATATATATAACATAATAAAAATATGACATTCGAGAAACTTAGAATTAGAACACTTTACTATTCATAGTTTTGTATGCTTTTCAGTATCACAAAAATATTAATTTTACTGGCCCAATTAAGCAATTTTCAGGCACTATAAGAAAAATATACTTAAAAAGTTAGAGGAAAGTTTCTTCCTGCACCCCCTAGAATTCCTTGACCCACCACCCTAGTTTTTAAAAGCACCGTTCTACTTTTGTGAAAAGCACTTCCAGATGTATGATGCAGAGGATATTTTAGTCTTTTACAGTTACCACGGGTGTAAAAGTAAATATTTCAGTCTTTTCCTACAGGAGGTGGTAAAAGAAATACTTTTTTTATCCGTGAATGAGCCCAAGAGTATGCAATTGCATGATGTATGAATGAGCCCAAGAGTATGCAATTGCATGATGTATGAATGAGCGGTCGAAATAAAAAAATAAATAAAAATTAGGTCCAATCTTTAATGCACATTTGTGGTAGGCTTAGTTGTCACATGTTATGAAATTTTTAATGCTTAATACATATTCCATATAATATTTTTTTGTTAAAGTCTTTATTCTCAACATTGACAATTATTTTTCTGACTTCTCTCATTAACTTTTTATGTATATATATGCATGATGATATTTAGATAATATTTTTTTATCATATTTGAATATTAATTATATGTCATTATGTGATTGATCATAAATTATTCTACGATTAATAATAATAATTATAAACGCTATTATGAAATAATTTAAGACCAATCATATAATAACATATAATCAATGTTTAAATATTATTAAAAAAATATTATTATTATTATTATTATTATTATTATTATTATTATTATTATTATTATATATATATATATATATATATATATATATCACAACCCGATGTGGCACTTTCTAATATTAGCCTATTGTCATAAAATATAATTATATCATGATTATTGCATCAAATACCATGAACAATGATACATTTTTTTTCTTTCATATGAGCTCATTATCACTACATATTGTTTCATATAAGATTTTTGTTGTTACTATCAACCAGGTTAACGTGTACCTTCGAATAAGAAACTTCTTTCTTTTAAACGGTCTTATCTTTCTTAATGAGATATTTATAAAATATCTCTAATTATGATCTAAATTTGTGTAACATGTTATTTTCGTCGAAAAAAAATATAAGGTTTAATGTTTGTATAAGTTTCTATTTTAGTTTAGAATTTCAAATAGGTTTTTTTTTTTCGTCTCAATTAAATTTTTATTTCTTAAAATTAAATCAAATAAATATTTTTGTCAAATTGAAATGATCTGTTAAAAAGTATATATTTCGTATTTTAATTAAAAAATAAAAAAAATACAATTTAGTTATGTTTTCAATGTCACTTAATAAAACATACACTCTCAGCATATCCTTCTTAACAGCGTGACGGAAATGTCCTATTTAATTAAATTTTGCAAAAATAAAGACTCAATTGAAATATTAAAAAAAGTAAATGACCTATTTGAGATTTTAAGCGAAAATAGAGATCTATTAAGATATTAAACCAAAATATAAAGTGTAATTTTCTTTTCATTTTAATCTGCTCAACTCGCCCAGTATTTTTTTTTTTTCAATTTACACAAGTATGCTATTAATGTTTGTATCGTATGAATATGTGAAATTAAGTATTTTTTTATGTTTATTTTATTTTATTTTTTACTTTATCAAAATGAATTATTTTTAAAAAATTGCAGATATACTTAGTTAAATCATGTTATTTTGGTATGATTTTATTATGAAAAAGTTGTTTATGGATAACACGATTTAAATACATAACATATTTAGGAACGTGACTTTGATTAAATGTATTTTAAACTGTGTCAAAATAATACGATTTTAGTTTATATTTTGTAGAAGTCAATAACACCACTTTAATTTAAAATATTATAAACTAAAGATGTGACACTTTAGTATAATTTTTTCATAATAAAATTATGTAGTTTTTTTAATGTTCACATTTATAATTTTTTAATTAAAAATTGTTCATTTGATAAATAAAAAATGTGTTACTTTTGTGAGAGAAAAAAAAACTCATAAAATTAATTTTGAAGGAAAGATATTATTTATCGTTTGTCATAAGCTTATATTTTAAAAAGAAAATAATAACTATAGAAATTTTACCTCCAAAAGGTTTTGTATATGTTATTTTTCTTTAAAAACGTTAAAACGTTTATTCAAAATTCAAAAGAATTGCATGTATGTAAATTTTATTTTAAGAAAAAACACATAATTTTATTCAAAAGTTTACATACGTAAACAATAATTTTAAATTATAGTTTGCAATTTGTTGGTTATATAAAGTAAGAAGTTGCTTTCATTTACTTTTATAGAGAATGAGAATAGGTGGTTGAATTTGACCAACCACAACATTAAATAAGAGACACTGCTAAATCACTTTACACTGTTAAAACCGACTATTTAACTAAATTTTGTTTAATAAATTATAAAACTCTATAAAATATTTATATATTTCATTCATTTTACTTCTCTTAGATTTTAAAATTGTCTTCTTTAAATCAATATATTTTACAGTTTTATGTGATTAATTATGCATTGTTTAAAATTTTAAACAGTTTCGCTATCTTAGTTTATTTTTAGTTTTACCTGAATTTATAAATTTTTATGAATTGAAATGAATAAAAAATATGATAGCGATTTAACCGAGTTTGTTTTAATTTTAGTTTTATAAAAAAAAACTAAAAGTATAAAATTTTACGTTTAGGTCGTAATAAAAAAACTACGACATATAGATATAATTTTTATTTTTTTTTACATAAAATGAATACTCTGAAAAATTGAAAGGACTTTTTAGCATAGTTGTTAGTAACAAAAAAATATTAAGAATAAACAAAAAAAAAAGTCTAAATAAGTAAGTAGATAATTTTTATTTCCTAAAAAAACATTTATAATTGATATCTACTGAATTTTATACTGAATATGTACCTATTGAACTTTTTACACCGTAAATTCTCTTATTATTACAATAAGATAAACTCGTGTTTTTAAAAACTTTATGAAACCTCATCTTACAAATATATTAGTCACTATTTAAAATATTATCATTTACTTGTTAAAATAATCTCACTTAAGTGACTAATTTGTTTTGTGTATTCGCTAATAAGGTCTAATTAATAAATGAACTTGAGTCATAAAATTGGATCCCTTCATAATATCACTCTGGAATGATGTAATGTGTGAAATATAGAATTATAATTCGAATCAATTATATACGTATAAATCATTAAATATGTGAAAATATATAATATAACCCATAGTAGTAACTTTTTAATTTGAATAAACTAAAATTTATAATAATAATAATAATAAGTTTTGATAAATAAAAGAGTTAAATGTTTTTAATTTCTAAACTATTTCTTGTGAATTGTTTGACTTATGTTAATTTTGAATTAAGTCTTTTAATGAAGTTTTTGTGTTGTCTAAATTAACTCTTTATTTATAGTTTTATTTGTTTTGAGCTTTTAAAAGTTTTTTTTAGAGTTTTAATCTATTTGGTCTTTTGACTTAATTTTTATATTTCTTAATATTTTCTATACCAATTATTCATTTTTTTTAAGTTAACAAAGTTATTTGTTCAATGTTAAAAGGAAATTTAAGTGGTAGAAAAATAAGAGAATATATTTCATAGAGAATTTACAAGTATAATACATTAGTGAGATTAGAGTGAAGTATGTAGAAAGCAATGATGACTAAATTATATTTTATTATTTGGTGTTACTAACTTTTTTGATAAGAACTAGTAATATTGAACAATGTAACATGTTTTCGTAAAGAGATTTTTCTAGAAATGGTTTAACTTATTCTACTCATCATCAAAATCATTTGGTTAAATTTGAAAGTACCAAGAGAGTGACACTAAAAGATACACCTACTGTTTGTGAGGCCTTGATGTCTTGGTATCCAAAATTGAAAAGTTGAATGACAAGATTGTAATTTTAGAAGGAAACCCAAGCATGGCAAAAAAAAATTGTTGCCATGAGAGAAGACAAGTGTTCTAAAATGCACTAAGATTGAAGGTTATTGTCATGAAACTCATCAATGTCTTAATTGGAATGCAACTTCCATGATCAGTGAAAACCTCAAAAACTATATATTTGAAAAGGAAGAAGAAAAGACATAACAAAAATTAGGTGTCTTGAAAAGAGAAAGACAAGAGCATTAACTAAAAACAGCACAAGAGAAGACATCATTTATATAAAAGGAAACAAAAGAAATAAGAAAAAGAAAAGAGAAAGAAGACAAAGAAAAGAGATAAAAAGAAGAAAAAGAAAAAGAGGATAACAAAAGGAAAGAAAAAGAAGAAAAAAACAAACATCTTATTTATCATTGAAAGAAAGAAGAACTACTAACTCATTTTGTTTTATTTCCTATAAAAGAATTGTTCATCAAGAAACAATGACAACAATGGAGAAAAGAAAGAAAAACATTATCTACTTAGGAAATTATCCACTTCATGAAAGGATATGAAGAAATTTAAAAACATATATGCTTCTAACACTACCAAATATAAAGAGAATGAATCTTCTAATGGTAGACTTTTATTGCACAATTTCCTTATATTGTTAAGAAAAACAAGGCAATGTAAAACTTGTAGTTAGTCCATTATCTAAAAGTTATGCACTATTGTCCATAGTTGGAACTAAAATACTTGAATTTGAGATGTTTAAATTATTGTATGTTGATGATCATGATTGTGGGGAATACTTATGTTAACTTAAAGAAGCCTAAATCAATTACAGATAAAAGTTTCATTCTATATAATCCTTTCACGTTAGCAAAAATCAAACATAGTGGATGAACCAACAATAGCCACCAAATAAAATCTAAAGTCATAAACTTTATCTCCATCAACCAATGTAGCCAATAACCTCCTATCCAAACAAAACCTCACACTTCCAATACAACATCTCAATAAGCCCACGCTATTCTTCCTCCACCACCACTACCAACAAAAACACAAATTATTTGAGACCCTAGCTCATAAGAAAAAAAAAGAATGAAATTAATAGAAAAGAGAGTTAGAAAAGAGTGGTTTTGATGATGTTTTCAAAATGGAAGAAAGGCTCTATTTATAGAGCTAGAAAAGGAGTGATCCAAGGAAACGATCTTGCCGAAGAAGCTTCCCAAAACCGTGCCTTGCGGATGAGTGAAACCACTCTTTGAACATAAATAATCTTGAGCGTGACTTTCGGATGAGTGGTATCGACCACTTGAACTTGCAATGTTCAACATTCCTTGCAGAACATGAACAACTAATATTGCTATAAAATAGTGCAGCTATATTGCAAATTATCTAAGTTGGTTTAGTTGTTCACGTTCCACAAAAAATGTGGAACGTTGGAACTTCAAGTGGTCAATACCACTCGCACGAAAGTCACGCTCAGGAGTGGTTTCACTCATCCGCAAGGCACGGTTTCGGGAAGCTTGTTCTACAACATCTTTTCCTTGGATCACTCCTTTTCTAGAGCCTTTCTTCCATTTTGAAAACATCAAAACCACTCTTCTCTAACTCCCTTTTCTATTAATTTCATCTTTTTTTTTTCTTTTTATTCTGGATTTATTTTTATTCTCTTTTCAGAGATCTTGGTTAGTTCTGAGATTCTCAAAAATTTTGAGAAGTTTCTTTTATATTTTGGAAAGCTTGCGTAATACCCTGCGGATAAGTCCTTAAGGACAGTGATCACACACCTCGGAAAATCCTTTGTTTGTGATTTTTATTTTGTTATTTCAGCTTTTACAACAATTGGTCCACGAAAGTTTGCAAAAGATGATGACTAATATAATGAAGGTGTCATTACATGATGGAACCAAACAAGTGGAGTACCACATGAAGGAGGTGCTACTCACATGTACTGTTTGCTTAGAATGAGAATAGAATGCCTATTTGTTACTCCGAACAAAAGATTCAGAAACATAGTTAGGTTGTTTTTTCTTCTGTAAAAGAGGTATAAATAATTTGGAAATTAATGGAATATACAAAATGTTTAGTTATAATTTAAGATGAGAGAAACTCACTGTTAGGGTTCTTCCCTGAACTTTTTTTTATCTTATTGAGAATTCCCTAAACTTTGGGAAGAACCTTTTCTGGAAGGAAAATGATATTTTAATACCATTTTTTTTACATCATTTTGACAATGCACACGTATCAAAATATGATTGGACGATTTTAAATTAAAAAAAAAATTTGGAAAATAAAAAAAAACTGGAAAATCAATAAAATAGTGATTTGTGATTTGCACTTTTCCCAAAATTAAGACTAACAAAAGTAACCGTATGATTACTGAACTAAATTTCCTGACTATGGGAAAATCCATATAGCAAAATAAACGGATCACTATACACAGTCTCACATAACACAACAAAGCACAAAATCAAGTCAGGTAGTTACGGCAATTTCTAATCTGCAATTTCACACTAACTAAGATTACAATCACAACCCGGGTTATTTATTACTGAGCTAAATTCAGAGAACATCAATTGGATAAATCAACGGAATGACAATTTTTCAGTTTCGAATTAACCAAGACAACAGAATGAAAACACTACCCGGATAGTTACAGGTAAAAAAATGTCATATTTCAGGAAGATGCAAGACCCTTATAGCTAAATCAATCAGAATTCCCACTGACAATTTTTGAAGGCAATTAAGAACCCAAACACCACTCAGATTCCAATTGAGCTAAATTTCCAAGTGCGGGAAAAACCTTTTGCCAAAATAAAAAATGGCCAGCGACATTCATTCCCCGTCTCCCAAACAATCGGACAACCCATTTGGTGAAATCAGCAGATCACAATTCAGAATACCCTCTTCGCATATTTCTTATTTGACAATAAGGATGCAGCAAAGGATAGAAGAAATGAAAGTAGGGAAGGAAAAGGAAGAGGGAAACCTTGGAAGGATCGACTTTGGGGAAATCTTTGACGACGGCTAGGACTCTTTGGATGACCTCCTCTTTGTAGAGATGGTCGTTGCCATGTGATGACAGGGCACGCCATGGCTGAAGTCTTGGAACGGCTTGGAGTGGCACACGAATGTGGCGGAGTACGACGGCCCTCACTACCATTTCTCTCTCCTTTCTTTTGCAAACAAGTGAAGTGACCCTACCAAATAGCTTTGGTGTATTTTGGAGCAAATGTAAATAACTAAATCCTGCAAGACCTCTTATCACTCAAATCTATTTTGTATTAAGAAAAATTGATATTTTAACACAAATAAATTTTTTATATTTATATAACTTTTTTTTTTCAAAAACTACAAAAGTATATTCCTTGTTAACTATTTTTACCACATGTTAAATAAAGGTAAAAATATGATACTTTATTGTTTCACTTTGCATAATATTACTGTACTGGGTAACCTCTTTGGCCCCGCGCCGATCGGCAAAACGACGAAGGTACCATATAAGCATGGCCCCTCGAGAGGTGAATTCCAAAGCAGCCTCGGTGAGCTCTTTTCCGGATAAAGGCTCCACGATCGCCATCTGGGAAGAACTCATGCGGAAATCCATCTGTTCGCTCACCCCAAAGGTCGGGTCACTACCCTCTCGCTGACTTCTCTTAGACGAAGATTTCTCTCCATCTTTAGATTTTCTCTTCTTTTTAGAAGAGGAAGGAATGGCTTGAGCAGAGGGATTGCANCGATCGCAGCTGATTCAAGGTTCATCACGGGAGGGACAAAAGCCTCCAAGGCTGTCACAACCTCCACAATAGGGACAACATGCGCGGTCGGTGTGCGAGACTGTGCTGCCGTGGTTGCTCTGCTGGAACCCGCCGATTGGGGGTCTCTCTTTTTGGGAGTGGAGGAATGAAGCTTGTCCGACGAGGAGTAGGGAGAGTCATCTTATCTGCAGCAGGAGGAAAAATTCAGTTAAGTTAATAAGAAACTTACAAATACAAAAATATAAATAGCATACCGAACGCCACACGGGTAAAATCCTCGTGGCAAAGGCAATCTACTAGTTGCTGGGAATGGAGACGACGAGGTAGGTTGTCAATGATCTTGACGACCTCGGCCTCGGCAGGGGTCATATCGTCTATAGGGGAACGACAGTCTGCCGGCAGGGTCGCGAAATTGATTGCGGCCGAATTCTTTTATTATTACCTTAAAGAAGCTCGTCTTGAACTTCTTGAAAGACTCAGCATAAGATTTGAAAAGACACGAGTCTTGGACGGACGTCAACGAAATCCACCCCCATTTTGGGGGTGGCCGGACATGAAAGTAATGAAAGAATAGAGGAAAGGTCGGTTTGATGCCTAGATCTGCACACATCACCAAGAAAGCTTGAATGCAAGCCCACCTGTTTGGATGTAATTGGCAAGGAGCGACATTCATATGACGCAACACGACCGCTTGAAAACGTGAGAAGGGTACCCGTACGAACATCCGATTAAACATAAAAAGTATATACAAAGAAAAAATCCTCAACGCTCGTCCCCTTCCCATGGAACACACGCTCGTTAGGACGACTGACGCTTAGACGGATTAACCGGGCATCCTCCTCGTCACAAACCAAGTAGGACTGGTTGGCCCATTGCAGAAGGTCGCCCCTGCTCTTGATCTCGGACTCATAGGAGCCCACATCGTGGGAGCCCCAAGTATATCCGGCTATAACCGACCATCCGTCTGTCGGTTCGGCATCCATCCCATCAACCACAACTCCACCTTCCAGGAGAAAGAGAGCGCCACCGTGCCAAATTCTGTCATCCCTGGACTGCGACGAGTCGAATGACCCGGCTACGTGTGAACTTGACCCAAAGTTAGAAGATGACCCCCCGCTGCCACCGGCGGAGCCCCCGCCGTCTCCACTCGCCGATCCTGTAGAGGAAGAAAATGTAACTATAGCCATTTATTTACCTGAGAAAAAAGAATTACGACTGGACAAATAAATTTACAGAGAAGAGAAGTAAGTGAAAATGACGGAATCAGTCCTATTTATAGCAAAAAATTTTAATCACCATCGCATCGTCACCGTTAAAAAACGCCGCAATGGAGGACTCAGATTGAATAACCGTCCCACTACTCGAGGTCTCAGGCCAATCAGAAAGAGCCACGTGTTTTCCCGCCCAAAGGAAAATTCAGATTTACGATCATTCGTGCGCGCCGGCCTTGCTTTTAAACCCAACGACAACTAGTTGTCTCGGGCTTGGGGGGCCTGATGTACTGGGTAACCAGTCGGCATGGACCGGACGGTCCACATGATTACTGGGACCCGGGCGGTCCAGATGGGGAGATCGGGAAAAAGCGGAGGAAAGTTGAATTTAGTAGAGATTAAGAAGTTTTGGGCCTTGATTAAAGAACTATTGGGCTTTGATTAAGGAACCTCTAATTCTAGGCCCAACACCAACACTATATATAGAGGTCAAAGGTATGAGATAGATAGATTCATTAATAGCACATTTAATACTGAAACTGAATAATCGAACGAACTTAAATACTGACTTGATCGTCGAAGTATCTTTAGCAGGTACCCAACCGGTCATAACTGTGTGACCTGGATACATAGTGGACCGAGCGGTGGTAGAAGAGAAGCAAAAGGTAAGGAGACCGAACGTCTAAAGAAGAAAAATTGTGTAGGTATCAGTGAGACCAAATCCTACTACCGAAACAATTACAATAAAACCAAATTATAATTTGGGTCCTCTTTCTAATTATGATATTTTATATGATATGAACTTCTTTCAATAATTTTGTTTCATGTTGCTTGTAAAAAGTTATACTTTATACAGTTAAAGATGAAACAGTTAATCTAACATTAGAAAATTATATGTTTCTTCTCTTAGGGTGTGTTCGCTTCGGGGTAATTCCCTGTTCACGCTGGTTATCGAGCGAGTAATTATAAAAAAAACGCGTTCATTTCCGCTGATTTGCGAGCGACGATTTAAAGGTGTTTGCGAGATTTCGACACTGTTCATTCACCCGGGCATCTGCAAAGATTTGGAGGGATCAATCAGCCATTGTCTAAAATGCCCTCTTCATTTTAAATATTTCTCTCCGTTGCCCTCACCCACTTGCACCAGCTTTCACGTTCTGTAGCCATGCCATGGAACAGTGAAGATTCCAGCAGCCTGATGACGTTATGCTTCATCCAGGCATGGAATAGAGAAAATTCCAGCCTTCCAAGATATGAAGAAGAAAGTCGTATCCAGTTACGCAGGAAGGTCTATCCGATTACGGAGAAGCCATGAAAAAGTCCAGCAACTTGTATCCGGTTACCCGTATCCGGATACGATTCTTCTTGTTCACAAAAGCTTGTATCCGGATCTTCACCCATGTTGTATTCGGTTACACGGTCATCATCATTTCTTTTTCTTCTTCTTCTTCTTCTCCGGTTACTTCTTCTTCTTCTTCCTTCTTCTTCTTCGTTGCAGCTGCACACGACCTTGTACCCTCGCATGAGCTGCAGGTGCTGCCTTTGCTGCGTCTGAAGGTGGACTCGGATGAAGGTGCTGCAGGAGCTGCCTTTGCTGCTAGAACGTGTGAAGGTGGACTCAGATGAAGGTGGAAGATGGTGGAGGGTAGAGGATGCAGACTGGATGGTGAACCATGCAGCACGCGTGATTCAGTTATTTTTATCGGTTTTTGTTCTTATTTTTTTCTTCTGTTTTAGAGGCTAAGGAGAAAGTTATTAACCCGCTTTTCGAGAAGCGTCCGAAGCAGTTCAGAATCGGAGGAGCGTTGTCGCCGAAGAGAGACTTGACTCGGTTCGTCAAGTGGCCCAAGACTGTTCAAATTCAGAGGAAGAAAAGGATTCTGAAGCAGAGGTTGAAGGTTCCTCTAGCTTTGAACCAGTTTACGAAGACACTCGACAAAAACCTAAGTCAGACAAATTTCTATAGTGTTGGATCTGATATAAATATTGTTGTTATGTGATGTGGTGTTTCGTAATTTTATGTTATTAGAAATGCATCTTTTAATTAGATATATCTAAAAGTGTTGAGGCTAGTGTTATCGATTATGTATTTACTTAGGTACATCTGAAAGTATTGAGGCTGATGTTGTCAGATATGTATGTTGTGGTGACTGTTAGGAAATTAGGTTAGCATCCTATTAAGGAAAGTTATCAGAGGTCTCCTTACAAACGTTGAGATAGTTTCTTCCATTAACTTAAGGTTAACGATGATTATGATTTTTAGGTTGTTGTTATCCATTAAAGGAGAATAAAATAAAAAACAAAAAGTATGCTTATAATCATTAATAATATTAATGATAATAATTAATAATATTAATAATAATAACTAATAATAATAATTAATAATATTAATGATAATAATTAATAATAATCATAATAATAATGATTTTCTTCTCTTTATAATAATATTAATAATAATAATAATATTAATAATATTAATAATAATAGTTATTACAATTATTATTATTATTTCAATTTACTAAATTACCATTTTTTTATATTTTAAAAATTAATTTTTATTTTTTTTCCTTATAAACAATTTTTACAATTAAATATAACATTAACAATTATCATTTTATATTATTTTAATATCTAGTGGTATTTTGATAATTTTTAATTTCTACCAATTAAATAAATTTTTTAAAACTCTCACATCAATCAAATCCTACACTAATTCTCACAAACTTCATCCCCAAATCCATTCTCAATTATCTTCAAATCCACTCAAATAAACACAAAAAAAAATCACCCTCAAATCCTCTCAAATCCACTCAATCACTCTCTCCCCATCAGTCTCCCCTAATTACCCCAAGTAAACAGACTCTTAATGTTTGTTACAAAACTTATTTGCCATACCTATAAATAATATTATATATGTATATATAAATAATTCAATTTATGTTAGAAGATGGCCTTGACCAGTTCTGCAAAAGCTTTTATTTTCAATATAAATACATTGAATTTTAAGTTTAATCTTTAAACTTATTTAAAAAATATATTTTTTTTAACAATTTTTTTTACTACAGTTTAGTCATATGATGTAAGGAACCGCTTTAAAATAGCATATAACATGTTATTAGATATAAATATCTACATGATCACTAAATAATAGGTTATTTTGAAATCTTCTAAATTTATATAGACAAAATAAAACCATAGAAAATTTTAAATCCGAGTTGATTATAATTGAAAGCCTGTTTAAAATATTAAGAATATTTTAAGCTGCAGGCAAATATTTATTTATCCTTTGTTTTGTTTTTGGAATGAATTTGATGTATTGAAAAAAAATAAATTGAGAGAAAAAGAGAGAACAAGACGGTGTTGTTTATATTAATTATTTATTATATTATAAATTTGAAATACATATTTTATTATATTTTAGAATCCTTAAAATAATTTAACAACATAAATTTTCGAAATTGAAAATTATAATTAAATATAAAATTATTATTAAATTTTAATAAATAAAAACTTATATTTCCTAATACAAATATATTATAATTGAGACGTAACATATAAGTTAACGTCCTTAATATTATATTAACATACATAACTAAATTATATCACATTTCCAAAAATAAAAACTGAATAGAAACTAATTAAAATTTGATAATCTAAAATTATTGAACAATCACGAAAACTAACCAAGGATTTAAACTAATATAATAAATATTATTAGTTAACATTATGAGATTGATGTTAAAAGGAGTAATTCAATTACATGTAATTTTTATTTCCCAATTATAGATATTTTCAATGTTTTATTTTAATTGCATCTTACTTACAAATAAATATTTCTTAAATGTCAAAAAGTCAGAGTTATTATAATATATATATATATATATATATATATATATATATATATATATATATATATATATATATATAGGGATTTGCTAACTTGCGTACGTCTGTTTTTTAGTTGGTACATTTTAGCAATGTGTACCGGGTTTTCAGTATACAAAAATACCCTTATATCATGAATTCTAACTTTTAAGGTTAAGGGTATTTTAATAATTTTCATTCTCAAAATTAAAAAAATTAAAAAAGAAACCCCGAATCTCTTATCTACCTCTCTCATTCCTCTCAACCTTTCTCTTTCATCTCTTTCACTCCAATAATATTTTCTCTGTCATCCCTACTCTAGACCTAATTGAAAAAAATAAAAAACACTTGTCTTATTTTAATAATTTTCATTCTCAAAATTAAAAAAAAAAAGAAGAAGCTCCAAACCCTTACTCACCTCCTTCATTCCTCTCAAGCCTTTCTCCTTCATCTCTCTCACTCAACACATTTCCTCTGTCATTTCTGCACTAGCTCTAACTAAAAAAACACTCATTATTAAATAAAATGGTTAGAGAAAAAAAATACTTACATAAATAAAAAAAATTAAAGCACCTAATTTTTTTCTTTATATAATTATAAATAAAATTTCAAGATTTAGAATTTTTATTGTTTGATTTTATAATTGAGAATTTTATTATATTTTGATTTGTTTTTTTCTTTAGCAAAGGAAAACAAGTTAATGAATTTCTACCAAAAAAACTAAATGGCCACGGAGCAATGTTACGTACTAGTCTCATAATGTAAAGGAATGTAAAGGAAGGATACTCATAAGTCTTGGTGCAAGTTGTGCCCGTCGGCTGTAATATATATAGTGAAGATAATGAAATTAAAGAGATTTTGAATGAACTTTTTTCGAAAGGTGAATATGACTCAACTCTTTACAAAAGTAAATCGTTTAATAATTAATGTTTTTTAGTTGGGGCTAGTGTAGAGATGATAGAGAAAATAATGTTTGAGTGAGAGAGATGAAGGAGAAAGAGTTAAGAGGAATGAAGGAGGTCAGTAAGGGTTTGGGGTTTTCTTTTTTTAGTTTTGATAATGAAAATTATTAAAATAAGGCAAGTCTTTCTGATTTTTTTTCAATTGGAGCTAGAATAGGGATGACGGAGAAAAGGTTGGAGTGAAAGAGATGAAAGAGAAATGGTTGAGAGGAATGAGAGATATGGGTAAGGGTTTGGGGGTTTCTTTTTTTATTTTTTTAATTTTGAGAATGAAAATTATTAAAATACCCTTAACCTTAAAACTTAAAATTCATGAGAATTCTCCAATATTCATATAAAAAAAATGGACTGATTTTAAAAACAGTGTCATAATATGTTCAAATAACGTAAATTTTTGCTACGTAGACCTATTATAACGTATAAAACTATGTACGTCATAGTTTGTTTTTGTACGTCATAAAATATGATTTTTGTACTAGTTATAGCTTCCACTGTAACGTGCGATTTATTAGGAAAAAATAAGGAGACAAACGTAAAAATGCAAAACGTACTGCCTTTTAATCACGCAAGGTCACGTGGCTTTGAAAGAGAAAATTATAGATATTTTCAATGTTTTATTTTAATTGCATCTTACTTAAAAATAAATATTTCTTAAATGTCAAAAAATCAGAGTTATTAATATATATATATATATATATATATATATATATATATATATATATATATAACTGCTTCTTGTAAATATAATTTCATATTAAATAACAGTTATTCATAGTAAAGTAAACATTAATTTGTTTGTTCCGAGAGTAAAAATAGGATTTTCTGGTATGGTGATTCTATTGNTATTCTCCAAACAGCTTTTAACTTACTTACTAATACAAAAATCATATTTTATGACGTACAAAAATAAACTATGATGTACATAGTTTTGTACGTTATAATAGATTTATACATTTTATGACGTAGCAAAAATTTATGTTATCTGAACATATTATGACACTGTTTCTAAAATCAGTCCATTTTCTTTACATCATGATAACCTGAACATATTATGATGTAGTTTCTAAAATCAGTTCATTTTTTTATATGAATATTGAAGAAAATTGTTTCGAATATTGAGTAAAATTATCTATGTTCACATTCATTAGAGTTATTTCTTTTTTTATAGACTTCT